>NC_053038.3:212263335-212566365 GCF_002575655.3 Aegilops tauschii subsp. strangulata
GTGTCGATGCCGATGTGATCTTGCCGGAGATGGTAGCTCGGAGGCATGTGCTCTTGAGCGTCTTCTCGAAGATGAGGAAGATCTCTTGTAGGACTTGATGAGGGCTTTGATTTCCTCCACTTGAGCTTGCATTTTGGCATTCAAGTTGTTCATGGCATCGAACTCGTCGTTGTTGTTGTAGACCGAAGGTGAAATGCCTTGCCTATCCATCACAAGGCTCAAGTAGGTGAGTAGGAAATGAGATAAACAATACCAAGTTACCTTTTCCCAAAGTTGAGAATGTATCCCGTTTCACTCAATGTGAAATGAAAGAATAGTGGAATTGGTACCGGACTTGTTCACTCACACCTACAAAGTAAAGCTTATGGAGTAGCTTGGTGAGGATAGTGGCACAAAAAATTTATGCAAAATGTTAGCAAGAATCAATAATGTTGAGAGATTCACAAATTCGCAAGTGAAACAAGTAGACCAATAACAATATGTGGCACACGGAAACACACACCCGGATAGACAAATAGGGTCGTAACCAAGGAATGAGCACAAAATGTGGAGTCCTCGGAAAACGCTCGTGTTGCACAACTCAAGAGAGACGCTAGCACGATTGCTCAATAGGCAGATACGACACTTGTGCACAATCTATAAGATGCAAAATGGATAAAGTTTCTATCCCAGGTATGCTATGTATGTATGTTCCGGTGCTTTAGCACAAGATGATCGTATATAATACCATATGATATATTTTAATGCACTATGATACGATGATATGGCTCTTGCTTACAAGCTTCTTTGCTCTTTCTCTTTTGCTTAAAAGCTTATTATTTTTTGGATGGCCACAATGTGAAATGCACAAACCAAGATAGCAATTGTGTAGATGCGGGAACAATTTGTTGCACACGAGATGATATGATGATACCAATATGAGTATACCAAAATGATGTGGTATGTATGCAATGGAAGGCGTAGATCGATGATCACTAATGTGCACAAGTAGTGTGGCCCGGCAATACTCAAATGGCTAGTCTCGATAGGCAAGTGACGCAAAATGGGCTAGGGGTTAACAATGTAATGGCAAGGGAGAATGTACAATGATGTCGTCGAGGTTACCGTTAATTATTTGGCATGTGTAAGCAAGGACAGATAATGATGAAGTGGTCCATGTCGATGATGACCTCGTGGCGATGATGAGTGGCGGTGTTCTTGATGTCGAACCGTCCCTAATTAGCCGAAACACCTTAGGAAACGGAAAAACCGCAAACTCAAAATCTCAAACGTCAAATGTCAAATAGCAGTGGTGGAATGCACTTGGCAATGCGGAAGTGGAATGATGGGTTATGCGAGTCGATGTTGAAGTGACCGTCCCTAAGTAGCCAAAACACCTTAGGAGACACAAGCCATAACTCAAACAAGCTCAAACAAAATTGGGTTAAGTTGGGGTGGCGGAAGTGTATGGTGGGCAAGCCTATGTGGAAGTTATGGTGGTGGTTGATGAAGAAGCGACCGTCCCTAAGTAGCCTAAACACCTTAGGAGACTTGAATCACAACTCAAACAACCTAAAATGCTAAGGGGAACAAAATGGGTTAGGTTACGGAAGGTGGTGTTGGTTATGCGGATGATATGGTGGAAGCCCTAGGCAAATATGCCAAAGTACCAAAAATTTGATGGAGTCAAATGGTGTTAAAACCTATCTAGATGGATAGAGGATGTCAATAGCTACACAACGAGCTAAAGAATGGGAAAATTAGACTCCGGATGTCAAAGTTATGGGCAAAACGGTGAAACACGGGAGGCTGATTTCCCAGGGGTCGGAAATCTGGGGGTGGGGGCCGGATATCCGGGGGCTGGTGTCCAGAACCGTCCAGATTTTGTGCTCTAGGAGCCGTATGTCCGGCTAGGTGGCCCGGATGTCCGGCCCGACGATTCTAGATCGGGATTTGGACTTCGAAACTCTATTTGGGGCGGAAATTGATGATTTCGGGGGCAAAATTTGACGGATTTTGTGGATGGAAGGTGGAGAAAAGTGGGGAGAAGCTAGATCTACTCAAGGCACAACGAATCCATGGATCAAAATCAACAAAACATAATCAAACCAACAAATCACAAAAAAATTGGGGGCTATTTTTGGTGGGGATTTTCGAATTTAGGACAAAATCAAGCAAAAGAAGGCTAGAAAACGGTGGGAGGGACTCCAAATACATGATAAACGTGGCTCATGATACCCTATGATACGGGGCTAACCTGGTGTAGGCCGATCTTTCACGATTGGAGTGGATTCCCTCGAAGGACACGTTGAACACGGGGAAGAACGGAGAGAAATCACAAGGGGAAACACTCAAGAACAAGTCCAATCACACATCCAGTAGACAATCAAACACACAAGATCCACAAGGTACATGAACAACAAAAGGAAAGATACAAGGTAAATTTCATCTCCATGAGGAGGTCTTGATGATATCCTAGACGGATCTTCCCGTCAGGGGTCTTGACAATATATCTCGCAGGATCTTCTCACATGGAGGTCTTGAACTCCATGGGAGTGGTGGTCTCTATCTCTCAAGAGTAGACAAAGGTAGGAGCAAAGCTCACATACAAATGAGCTATCCCTTTGCTAACCCTGACTAGGAGAAGGGGGGTGTCTGTATATAGTCTAAGCCACGAAGGGGTAAGTGGGAAAGAGGGGTACATGGGCCTCTGGCCCGACTCTGCGTGCAGGCAGGCGCTGGATGTCCATGCTGGGGGCCGGATGTCCGGCCGTTCGCAGGAGGGCCAAATGTCTGGGGCACGGGCCAGATGTCCGGCCTGGAATAGACCATTCCAGTCTTCTATGGATAGTAGTCACCGGATTTCCGGGGTTGGCCGCCGGATGTCCGGGCTAGCGCCGGATGTCCGGTCGCTGATACTTTCGGTCGTCTGTAGGTGCAGTTGTTGGCCGGCTGCACAGGCGCCGGATGCCCGGCCTCCGGCCCGGAAGTCCGTGCGCCTTAGCTTCAGCAGCTCCGTTGTAGTGACCCAACCTCAAACGATCAAGTCTCTATGCTGAAGTGTCATCCCTAGATCGTTATTGCTGACACACACGGTACTTGAGGATTTATTGCAGAGTTCAATCACACACTTATTACATAGTGTCTCAAAAGAGTACTTATTACAATAATATGGCTGAGGGCCATCTAAATAAGATAACTGCGGAAGCTTCGAAGGTAAATGAGTCCATCCAACTCCACAACAAAACTGAGAGCACGACAACGACCTAGTGTCGGTTCAATATCCGATGTATCTCGTAGTAGGGGTCCTGAGCTAGGCGTCTTGGAGCGATGGTAACATGGACACGGGGTTTTACCCAGCTTCGGGCTCTCTTGATGAGATAATACCCTACATGCTGCTTTTGATTGTTTTCATATGGGTGTAGTACAGAGTACATGTATCTACCACGAGATTGTAGTAATGAATATGAGATTGTCTATTGACTAGACTAGCCGCGGTTTATATATGCACAGTAGGCCTAGGGTTTAGAGGAGTCCTTGTCTTGGGCGCCAAGTCTTGTGGAATCCTCCTTGTATGCGGCATGGGCTATCCGAACTGGCCCATGAGTAAACGGCCATGGGGGTCCTCGGCCCTATCCAACTGATCGGGAGACGACGTGGTGAGTACCCCCTCGTCCAGGACACCGTCAGTAGCCCCCTGAACCGGTCTTCAAGTTGGGGACGCTCCTCGATTCTTCCGAACTGTTCTTCATCTTCGGTCGCCGGTCTTGAAAACTGGTTCAACAAATCTTCTCATCTTCGATGTTGAGGATCGCCGAGGTGACTCCGAAGAGTTTACACGTCGGGTATCCGAGGAGCCCTTTAGGTCTTCGGCCTTTATCAATGCCTTGTTATTTTTATGCCATGCCTCGGGTTTGAAGTGTTTCCCGTGCGGCGGTGTCCTCTCGCGTCCGAGATCCAACGCCGGACTGCATTCGAGGTATCTTTTGCAGCCGAGCACCAACGCCGGACCGCTTCCGAGCTCCAACGCCGGAATGTATCCGAGCTCCAACGCCGGAATGCATCCGAGCTCCAACGTCAGACTATGTCCAAGCTCCAACGCTGGACTGTATCCGAGCTCCAACGCCGGACTATATCCGAGGTGTCATAGATCACCTTGGTTCAAAAAAGTTGAAGGAGTTTAGCCGAGCTTAATGCCGGAAATGCCCTCTATGGAGCCAGCCACTTGCATCCGAGCTATATCCCGAAATGCTTTCGAGGTGGTTCAGCACCTCGGTCAAGGGCTGATTGTTTGCAGATTTTATTTTCGATTGATGCAATCTATTTACTGACGAGATATATAGCCAGTAGCCCTCAAGGTGTGTGTCGGTCTAAAAACCCTAGATGCACCTGAAGGATGACATAAGACCGCTGATTCCAGTAGCCCCCGAGACTCAGGTTGATTTGCAAAATCAGCCTAAGGATCAACTCCTAGCTCGGTAGAATACTTTGGGACACAAAAAGCGGTGTGAACAGTCCTCGAGACTCAGGCTGGGTGCGGCCGACCAACCTGAGGATCATAATCTCCTCGGAAACTATATTGCACTTAAATTTCCTGCATTGGATTATCAATGCAGTAGCCCCCGAGACACTGGTCGGGTGGCAACACCGGATCAGGGGATCGATGTGCCCCTTTAATAGTAGTAAATGATAAGCCCGAATCCCAGTAGCCCCCGAGCCTTAATGCGGGCACGGGAGGCCGAATTAAGGATCGATGTCCATAGTAAAATCACAAATTATGTGTAATGATTCTATGTATCCAAGTACTTTACATCATTAATGCTCGGATCCGCATTGTACAAAACTTTGTTGACCGACCATCGGCTTCAACCTCTTCGGCCAGTAGCTGAGGACTGTTTTCCTACTTTATAAAGCCGTTATAAGGGCAAAAGATTTATGATAAACAAGGCAATCCGGCCATACGGTTTTATAAACAAAGGTACATGGAGAGATATGTTATATTACTTTTTAATGTAAGAAACATCTTCCAAGGAAAATAGTCCCGCTATCGGTTCCTTTCTTTGGGTTGTCATGCTGATCATGATCATGAAACCTCACCTCCGATCAATGGGAGAGGAAAATATTGAGGATTTAGTTCGGGGAAAGTTCGAACTCTATGGTATTAATGAACCAAAATTTTCACTTCCGTCGTTGCCGACCAATGTGATCCTTTAAGATTGCTAGCTTTCGGCTTCACCTAGTCTGAGGTACTAACTCGGATGACCCGGTAGTAAAAATCATAGAGGTGCTCCCTTTACCGCCTAGCCGAACAATCGGGAACGTAGGGGTAAGCACAGGAGCCAGGCAACCTAGCTTGGCCAAACTCTTAAGTCAAATTGATGCATATTTATGGCTTTATAACGATAATTACGGAAGACAGCCCTCGTATATTAAATACAAACGCCGATGATATGTTTATTTTGACTCCGTTGCGACCGTTTATCAGTTCAAAGTGGCCCATCGTCGGCTTCCACCCCCTTGTAGATGCTACGACGCAGGGTGTTTCCGCAATAACAAAATAACCCTTAGCCGACGTCTCGGTGCCTGAAGGCGGTTGTGTTAGCGGAAACGAGGCAATCAGATATGCGGGCTTTGTAACTTTCACTTAGTCATAGGAGCTTAAAGTTGGGAGGCCAGTTACTAGCCCCCGGTTAGTGTTCGGCGACAGTCGAGGTCAAGTCGTAAACACTTCGGCCAATGTTATGAACGGCCCGTCATTTAACACAGTCCTCGGATCGCTGACCAGTTTACGCTTATTGTGACAGTCAGTTTTCGGCTTTCTCCACTGAGGTGCTTAACCATGTGAGCTGGAAGCACAATCGCAGTGGTTCTCCCTTTGCACACCTAGCCGAACAAAGCAGAACGTAGGAGGCAAGCACAGGAGCCGGGCAACCCAACTATTGACCGAAGACACAATTCGAAACCAACGCATATATAGCAATATCCGAGAGTGTTTTTGCCGAATATCTAAAGGTGTCTGGCGTTTCACTGCGAGACTTATGCTGGAAACACACAAATAGTTTAAAAGTGTCGTAAGCTTGGAAAACCAAAAAACGTCAGTAAAAACTTGACGTCCGAACAAGATCAAGTGTTCGGTGCCAATCCAAAAATTGGTCTTAGAAAAAAAGTGCTTATGTTGTGCTTTAATATGACACATCCTATCTCAAGACTTCAAGCGGGTCAGCCTATGGCTTGAACCTTCTATCCCGAAGGCGGAGTACTTCTCATTAGGCCAGTTTAGCAAACTAAAATCTAGCAGCTTTGAGAGAGAAATTAGGCTCTTCAGCTATTGACCACACACTCGCGTCGAAAAAGGGAGTGATAGAAAAAGATTTTGCAACGACTAAGACGAAAACACTGATTATAAAATGGCTCATGTAAATTTAACAGCCCCCAAGTGACTTGGGTAGAAGAATTTTATGTATAATGATTGTATGTACCGAAGTACTTATATCATATCTGTGTTCACCCGAACTTTAAACGCGTCTTAACCGACCATCGGCTTCTCCCTCTTCGGTCAAAGACCGAAAAGTGTTATGTACTCCACCTGTTGAGAATATCAACGGTGTTTCCGATAACCAGGCAATCAGGCCATAAGGCTGTAACAGACAAAGCGCGCTCAGGGAACGTATGCTATATTACTGACGAAGTGTAAGAAGCATCTTCGAAGAAAATAGTACCTCCACCGATACCTTTCTTTGGTAGCTCATTGTCACTATGAGACTTGTGCAATAGATTTTTTGTACTCATGAGTTCCGTTGTGTGCCAACCATGATTGAAAACAATAAGAGCGCTAACTTTTGGCTTCACCCAGTCTGAGGTCCGAGCTCGGATGACCCGATCGTGACAAACGCAGAGGTGCTCCCTTTACTCCCTAGCCGAACAATCGGGAACGTAGGGGTAAACACAGGAGCAAGGCAACCCAACTTGCAGAACACTTAAGTCAATATGGTGCATATTGTGGCGTAATACACGAACAAGGAACGAAGCCTTACAAGTATAATCATATGCAAGAGGAAAGGCTTCATAAAGGAAGCCCCCAAGTAAACGGGGTATTTGAATTTGTGTGTGACAAACAAAGTTTTGACAAGGAATCTTTTCACAAACAACTTTTTGCCAAAAAAGTATAATGCTTTGTCGAACCGAACAGAATTTTCATTAAAACAAATTGAGCATGAAAGCGGCTTAGCTGGTTAGCGTGCTCGGTGTTGATGATGAGGTCCGGACTTATGGTGGGATGAAGACATAGTCCTCGGCGTGGCCGAGGTCCCAGCCCCCAAGCCGGTTCTGAAGTGTCTGAGAAAAGAGCTCGGCTTGACGAAGTGGCGACATAGCGCGGTTGATATGGCGAGGTGGAACCCCCAGCCCGACCGAGGCGACTGAGCAGGCCGGCAGTATGACGCCAAAGACCCCGGCGTGGGTTAATGAAGTGATGACGAAGCCCTGGTCCAGCCGAGGTGACGTGGTACGTCGGTACGCCGAGGTGACAACGCTGCCGGACCCGGATCATTTATCTGTGCATGGAAAATAGTGCAATCCAGAGATAATAGTAATAATAATAAATAAAAAAATTAGTTGCATAATTAATAATTTATGCAAAGTGAGTAATAAAAGAAATATGGCCCGTGTGCCGAACACTCGATGAGGTTGAGCACTCTCAACGATGCCGAAGTCCCCGAGGCAACCGAACATGTCGGTATGGCAATTCGACCAACAAGATGATCACGCGAGCCAATTTATGCCTATTGGGACGATGACGTCGGCTTGCCGAAGTGACCGCGTGACGTAGTCGAAGTCGACTGCCTACACATGTAAAATAGTGTAGTCCAAAAATAAAAAAATCTTCTACTTAATTGACATAAGTGAAAGTAAAAAATTGAATATATATGGCCTGGGCAACAAGGTTAGCCCGGCGGAGCGGCAATGCGGAAAAGTTGACACAGGGACACGCGTTGACGCGACGCAATGACTTGGTCAACGCAGGCGGGACGACAGCATCGGCTTGCCGAGGTGTTGGCGCGGCCCAACCTAAATAGATTGCCTGCACGCACAACGCAGTGCAACCAAGAAATAATAATAATAATGAAAAAAGGTGCATAATTAATTTGTGCGAAAAAAAGTTTGGTAAATATGGCCTGAGCGTTGAGGCTAGCTCGATGGTATGACGGTGTTGTGGCGCGGCGATGTCGACACAGGTCGGCCAACCTCAGTGACGGTGAGACGTTGGCTAGACCGACGTCGTACACCGGTGTCGAGAAAATACCCCTGCAAAAATAATGCATTGCAAAACAACAGAAAATATTCTGTGTGCAATAATTTTGCGAGCTAATCGAATAGTTAGGAAAAATAAAACATGTGATTATCCCGCGTGGTTGCGTTTAACCGAAGAGCTTGTGTTTAGGCATCATGTAGTAGTTGGAGATCGATGGAGAGTCGACTGCTCTTGTACGGCCGCCGAATTAATTAAGCCAGATAGACCTCAGCGAGGAGATTTCAACATCAATTGATGAGGAAGAGACAAAATCAAGTAGTGTTAGATTGGGCCTTCACATGAACAAGAAAAGCAAGATGTACTATTCAATGATTAAGCCTCGGAGACTGTGTTGCACTTAGACTAATAATACCAATTAACAAATTGATTAACTTCCCTGATGCTCCATGTGGAGTAAAATCTCTTTTACGGTGATAGTGCTAGTAGCAGGGCATCGGCCAAGAGAATTGTCCTGGGACTTCACCGAACTATCGCACCAGTTATACTAGTATTTGACCGGTGAAGGAAAAAGGTGGGGGCGGATCATCTCGGATCTGACCACCAGTTGTACTAGTATTCGGCTAGTGCTCTTGTACATGCTTCTCGGCCAATCGACCACTACCGCGTGGTAATCCACACGCCCATGACTAGGTCATCACGGAACGGTGGCATACGCCACTCATGGACGCGGCTGCTTTTTGATCTGTGAAGGATTAGTGCAAACTAGCAGCAGGGTTCAAAATAAATTATTCGTTGCAGAACGATCTAATCAGAAGAATATCACCTGGTTCATGTTGCGGCCGAAATTTCTTTCAATCTCGATCAACGAGGTCAGAACCGATGTAGATGAGTAAGCCATTGAACCGCGGCGAACGCCCAGCAGGCTCTCAATGAAAGCACCTATGTCGGTTCAATATCCGGCGTATCTCGTAGTAGGGGTCCTGAGCTAGGCGTCTTGGAGCAATGGTAACATGGCCACGGGGTTTTACCCAGCTTCGGGCTCTCTTGATGAGATAATACCCTACATGCTGCTTTTGATTGTTTTCATATGGGTGTAGTATAGAGTACACGTATCTACCACGAGATTGTAGTAATGAATATGAGATTGTCGATTGACTAGCCTTGCCACGGTTTATATATGCACCGTAGGCCTAGGGTTTAGAGGAGTCCTTGTCTTGGGCGCCAAATCTTGTGGAATCCTCCTTGGATGCGGCATGGGCTGTCTGAACTGGCCCATGAGTAAACGGCCATGGGGGTCCTCGCCCCAATCCAACTGATCGGGAGACGACGTGGTGAGTACCCCCTTGTCCAGGACACCGTCACCTAGCGCACCTTACTCTTCGTCTGAAAATTCTGCAACACGATACGTTGCAGCCGTGTAGGTCAGCACATGGAATATGCTGGCAAAATAACACAATAGAGCAATGAATAGAATAACAGCTATTGCTACATGCATATATGGCTGGTGGAGGCTCTATGGTTATCTTTTTTTCATAAAGCTAGTTTTCTCCTACAACAAAGGAATATATTTTATTTAACTACATAGATTGTTGAAAACATTGAGAAGGTAACCCCAACTCAATCCCAAAATTAAAACTTAATAACCCGACAAATTAATTAAGTACAGTGATGAGATCAACATAATAATTCAAACACCAAATACTCAAGATGTCCATAACCGGGGACACAGCTAATCATGATTAGTTAATACACACTGCAGAGGTTTGCGCACTTTTCCCCACAAGACTCGATCTCCTTCATTGAATTTCTCGCACTACATGATGTTTGAGAAACGGATGACCGAGACACAGTCTTTCAGAAGCATTAACTCTTTACGATGGGTAGACAGTACCACCTACATCCCCTACATCTACTAGTCTACCACTGAAAGTGGTCACGCAACATACTCATCTATGCCAGAGCCCATAATGGCTTGTGGCTGCACACAGAAGTTTCCAGCATGAATAACATTATGATCCCTTTGAGCCTGGGTGGCAAACCATAGGATTATCACACGGGTTCCTCGGGATCTCCTTGGACAACACTGGTATATCCCCAGGTGCCCGCAACTAATCCACCCAAATGTGTAGTAAAGTAGCCACCTTAAGTTAACCATTAATAATAACTCTCGCATCTTTCATGAATCACTCAAAACCAATCCTTGACTACGAGCATAGCATAGCAGTATGAGCATAACGTAGTAACACCCAAGGTTTGAATATAAGACAATAGGTTCCTACCTCATCAACTACATCCCAATACCCGCAGGTTATCAAATCCTACTCATCCAATGTTTGAGGGTTGAATCTAATGCATAAAGACTGGGTAATAAAAGGATATGATCAAAGTGTTACTTGTCTTGCTGACGATCGGAAGACCCTAGAGATTCGTAGTAGCAAGCCTCGCACTCCGGAAACTCTATCGTGAACAAACAATAGCATACATAAGCACTCAAGCATAAGATGCAAAGCTAAAACCCAAAATAAAATATCTAAAATGAAAGTTAAAGTGAAGAGCTTCGATTTGCAAAAAGAATCAATCGAATCGGAGTTACGAAACTCAAACTACAATCAAAAGAAGTTCAAATTCAAATCTGCTTAAAACCAAATTTTAAATTTTCAAAATCATGCTCAAGTTTATTATCTGGACAGAGGGTAACAAGACGAAGATTTTGGCATTGGTTTCACTGGATTTGGGCAAACAAGCAAAAAGTAGCGAGGGTTTGAAGATCAGGGACTAATCTGCGATAAAATTAATTACGGATAGGTCCCTGGCCGAAAATAAAACTAAAAAGAAAAATCTATCGGACGAATGTCCGCTAACAGAGACCAACGAACGAAATCGTTCGCTAATAGAGAAGATCGGGCGAACGTTCGCTAATTAGCGAACCCTAAAAATAAAACCGATCTAAACGAATAAACCAAAAAAATGGGGCGGGCGGTTCGGGTTTATACCGGTTCGGGGTGGTTCGGGGCAGAAAAACAGGCGACGGCGGCGGCGGCAAACTCCGGCGAGCGGGGCGAGGCGGCGAGGCAGCGGGCGGCGACTAAGCGGCGCGGGGCGGCGGCTACGCGGCTCGGCGGCGGCGGCGCGGCGCACGGCGGGTGGCGGGGCGGCGGCGGTGGTGGTGGTGAGGACGGGGCGGCGGGGCCACGGCTTATAAAGCCGGGGGAGGGGTGGCGGCTTGGCTAGGGGGTAAGTGTGAGACGGCAGCGGTCGCAGAGTCCGGCTCGGACTCTACCGGCGGCGCGGGGCGGACTCCCGCGCGGAGAGGCGGCGGGTGCGTGGGCCGGCTGGGCCGTTCGCCCAGTTCGGTCCAAACTTTTAAAAAAAAAATTTGCCAGAAAAAATCCAAAATAAAATAAAAATAAAAATCCGAAAATCCCAAAAATAATTTTCACGGTCCTTTACTAATATTTAGGACAACATGAACATTTTTCCGGGCGAAAATGCAATTTTTAGAATACAATTTTTCCTTAATTTACTCAAATAAAAACTCAAATAAAATATATTTTTATTTAAAATTAAATTTCCATTATTTCCTCTGTTTTGAAGAAGTCATATTATCTTCTCTCATTATTTTATTTATTTTTGAAAAATAATTTCAAATGAAAATCTCTTGATCCTATATACCAATTTTGAAAAATTCAAAAATGGATTTTATGAAAACCTCCAACTCTCTCAAATGGTCCTTGAGTTGCTTAAGGTCTCTAGGATAAAAACTGGCCAAACAAGCCAAAAAAAATGCAAAGAGCATGGATGCATATGATGACCTAATGGTTAACATCCAAATTGAAAATTGGGATGTTACAAACCTACCCCCCTTAAGATGAATCTCGCCCTCGAGATTCGGGTTGGATAGCAAATAGGCGTGGGTGGTCTTTCCATAGGTCTTCTTCTCGCTCCCAGGTGGCTTCTTCCTCGGTATGGTGGCTCAACTGAACTTTGCAAAATTTGATGACATTGCTGCGTGTAACTCGGCTGGAAACTCGAGAATCTTGACAGGTTTCTCCTTGTAGGTTAGGTCACTCTCCAACTGAATTGCTTCCAGGGGCACTGTATCTCTCAGAGGAATATCGGACATCTCTGCATGGCACTTCTTCAACTGGGAAACGTGAAACACATCATGAACTCCTAACAAACCTTCGGGTAACTCCAACTTGTAGGCCACTTCTCCCATACGTTCCAAAACTCGGTATGGTCCTACAAATCTTGGGGCTAATTTTCCTTTGACTGCAAATCGTTTAACTCCTCGAAGTGGTGGCACACGAAGATATGATCTGTCTCTAATTTCATAGGCTACCTCCTTGCGTTTGGTGTTAGCATAACTCTTCTGCCTGGACTGAGCTACCTTCAGTCTATCAAAAATTAACTTAACCTTCTCTTCAGACTCTTTGATTAAATCTGGTCCGAACAATTGACGGTCTCCAACTTCATCCCACATCAATGGTGTCCTGCACCTCCTTCCATACAAGGCTACAAAAGGGTCCATCGTCAAACTAGCCTGGTAGCTGTTGTTGTATGAGAATTCTGCGTAGGGAAAATTATCATCCCAACTAGATCCACAATCTAGCGCGCAAGGTCTCAACAAGTCCTCCAAAATATGATTGACTCTCTCGGTCTGTCCGTCTGTTTGCGGATGAAAGGCTATAATGAACTCTAGCCTGGTACCCAAAGTCTGGTGTAACTGATTCCAAAACTTCAAAGTAAACTGTGTTCCTCTATCTGATACGATGGTCCTGGAACTCCATGCAGACATACGATCCTGGTCATGTATATCTTGGCCAACTTCGCACTCGTATAAGTGTTTTCACGTGGATAAAGTGAGCCACTTTGGTCAAGCGATCTACTACTACCTAGATGGAGTCATATCCTGATCTTGTCCTGGGTAATCTGGTGATGAAATCCCTGCCATGTTTATCCCACTTCCATTCGGGTATCGGCATAGGCTGTAGTAACCCTCCTGGCTTCTGGTGTTCTGCCTTAACTCTCTGACATACATCACATACTGCTACATACTCGGCAATATCCTTCTTCATACCTGTCCACCAGAAATATTCCTTCAAATCCAAATACATCTTGGTGTTTCCGGGGTGAATCGAGTATGGCGAGTCATGAGCTTCCTCAAGTATTAAATTCCTGATCTCTGGGTCATTAGGCACATAAATATGGTCCTCAAACCATAAAGTTTCGTGTTCGTCCTCATGAAAACCTTTGGCTTTTCCTTTACTCATCTTCTCCTTTATCTCAAAAATCTCCTTATCAGTCTTCTGGGCTTCTCGAATCTTTCCCAATAACATGGACTGAACTTCCAAAGGTGCAACAAATCTCCTTGGAACTATGTCCAAACAAAGTTCCGTGAGATCGTCGGCCAACTCCTGCGGTAATCCTCCGGCTACGAGAGTATTCACATAACTCTTGCGGCTTAAAGCATCTGCTACGACATTGGCCTTTCCTGGATGATAGTGCAACTTCATATCATAATCCTTTATGAGCTCCAACCATCTCCTCTGCGTGAGATTCAACTCCTTCTGCGTGATAATGTACTGCAAGCTCATATGATCCGTGTAAACATCACAACGGTTTCCAATAAGAAAATGTCTCCAGGTCTTGAGCGCATGCACTACGGCTGCTAACTCCAAATCATGCGTGGCATAATTCAACTCATGAGGTCGAAGCTGTCGTGAGGCATATGAAACAACTCTTCCGTCTTGCATAAGTACACCTCCAAGTCCCAGGCGAGAAGCGTCGCAATACACTTGGAAATCCTTGCATATATCCGGAAGAATTAGCACTGGGCTGTAACTAAACATTTCTTCAACTCCTGAAAACTGGCCTCACATTCCTCGATCCATTTGAACTTGGTGTCCTTCTTCAATAACTCTGTCATGGGCTTTGCAATCTTGGAAAAATTCTCAATGAATCTCCTATAATATCCTGTGAGTGCAAGAAAACTACGGATCTCTCCAACTGAGGTGGGTGCCAACCACTCAGTAACAGACTGAACCTTGGTAGGGTCTACTGCTATACCTTCTCCTGATATAACATGTCCAAGAAATCCAACTTCTTTCAACCCAAACTCACATTTGCTGAACTTGGCGTATAGCTGATGTTCCTTGAGCTTCTCGAGAACTAAGCGTAAATGTTCCTTGTGTTCTTCTTCATTCTTCGAGTACACCAATATGTCATCAATGAACACCACAACAAACTTATCCAAGAACTCCATGAACACCTTATTCATCATACTCATAAAATAGGCAGGGCATTAGTCAATCCAAAAGACATGACTATGTACTCATATAGCCCATACCTTGTGGTAAAAGCTGTCTTAGGTATATCCTATTCTCGGATCTTCAGCTGGTGGTATCCCGATCGAAGGTCAATCTTGGAGAATACTTTGGCTCCCTGCAGCTAGTCAAACAAATCATTGATCATCGGTAGTGGCTACTTGTTCTTGATCGTCACTTCATTCAATGCACGATAATCAACAATCATTCTCAAAGATCCATCCTTCTTCTCAACTAAGAGCACCGGGGCTCCCCACGGTGATGAACTTGGTTGAATATAACCTTTCTCCAATAACTCCTTAATCTACTTCTTAATTTCCTCCAGATCATTTGCGGGCATCCGATACGGTCTCTTCGATATTGGTCCGGTGCCTGGCAACACCTCTATCAAAAATTCTATATCTCGATCTGGTGGCATGCCTGGTAGTTCCTCCGGGAATACGTCGGGATAATCCTTCACAACTGGCACTTCCTCCTGAACAGCTCCCGAACCCAAGCTCAAACGATCAAGTCTCTGTGCTTAAGTGTCATCCCTGGATCGGTATTGCTGACACACACAGTACTCGAGGATTTATTGCTGAGTTCAATCACACACTTATTACATCGAGTGTCTCAAAAAGAGTACTTATTACAATAATATGGCTGAAGGCCATCTAAATAAGATAACTCCAGAAGCTTCGAAGGTAAATGAGTCCATCCAACTCCCTAGGGCACCTTACTCTTCGTCTGAAAATTTTGCAACATGATACGTTGAAGCCGTGTAGGTCAGCACATGGAATATGCTGGCAAAATAACACTATAGAGCAATGAATAGAATACCAGCTATCACTACATGCATATATGGCTGGTGGAGGCTCTATGGTTATCATTTTTGCATAAAGCTAGTTTTTTCTTACAACAAAGGAATATATTTTATTTAACTACATAGTTTGTTGAAAACATTGAGAAGGTAACCCCAACTCAATCCCAAAATTAAAAGTTAATAACCCGACAAATTAATTAAGTAGAGTGATGAGATCAACATAATAATTCAAACACCAGATACTCAAGATGTCCATAACCGGGGACACGGCTAATCATGATTTGTTTATACACTCTTTAGAGGTTTGCGCACTTTTCCCCACAAGACTCGATCTTCTCCGTTGAATTTCTCGCACTACATGATGTTTGAGAAACGGATGACTGGGACACAGTCTTTCAGGAGCATTAACTCTTTACGATGGGTAGACAGTACCACCTACATCCCCTACATCTGCTAGTCTACCACTGAATGAGGTCACGCAACATACTCAACTACGCAAGAGCCCATAATGGCTTGTGGCTGCACACAGAAGTTTCCAGCATGAATAACATTATGATCCCTTTGAGCTTGGGTGGCAACCATAGGATGATCGCACAGGTTCCCGGGATCTCCTTGGACAACACTGGTATATCCCCAAGTGCCCGCAACCAATCCACCCAGATGTGTATTAAAGTAGCCACCTTAAGTTAACCATTAATAATAACTCTCGCATATTTCATGAATCACTCAAAACCAATCCACGTCTACGAGCATAGCATAGCAGTATAAGCATAACGTAGTAACACCCAAGGTTTGAATATAAGAAAATAGGTTCCTACCTCATCAACTACTTCCCAATACCCACATGTTATCAAATCCTACTCATGCAATGATTGAGGGTTGAATCTAATGCATAAAGACTGGGTAATAAAGGGATACGATCAAAGTGTTACTTGCCTTGCTGACGATCGGAAAACCCTAGAGATTCGTAGTAGCAAGCCTCGCACTCCGGAAACTCTATAGTGAACAAACAATAGCATACATAAGCACTCAAGCATAATATGCAAAGGTAAAACCCAAAAGAAAATATCTAAACTGAAATTTCAAGTCAAGAGCTTCGATTTGCAAAAAGAATCAATCTAATCGGAGTTACGAAACTCAAATTACAATCAAAAGAATTTCAAATTCAAATCTGCTTGAAACCAACTTTTAAATTTTCAAAATCATGTTCAAGTTGATTATCTGGACAGAGGGGAACAAGACGAAGATTTTGGCGTTAGTTTCACTGGATTTGGACAACGAGCAAAAAGTAGCGAGGGTTTGAAGATCAGGGACTAATCTGCGATAAAAGCAATTACGGATAGGTCCCTAACCGAAAATAAAACTAGAAAGAAAAATCTATCGGACGAACGTCCGCTAACAGAGACTAACGAACGAAATCGTTCGCTAACAGAGAAGATCAGGCGAACGGTCGCTAATTAACGAACCCTAAAAATAAAACCGGTCTAAATGAATAAACCGAAAAAATGGGGCGGGCGGTTTGGTTTTAGACCGGTTCGGGTGGTTCGGGGCAGAAAAACCGGCGGCGGCGGCGGCAAACTCCAGCGAGCGGGGCGAGGCGGCGGGCGGCGGCGGCTCCGCGGCGCGGGGAGGCAGCGCGGGGTAGCGGCGGCGGCTACGAGGCGAGGCGGCGACGCGACGGCTTGGCAGCGGCGGCGAGCAGCGGCGGCCGCGGTGCGGCGCACGGCGAGAGGCGGGGCTGCGGCGGCGGCGGTAATGAGGACGGGGCGGCGGGACCTCGACTTATAAAGGCCGGGAAAGGGGTGGCGGCTTGGGGAGGGGGTAAGGGCGAGGCGGCAGCGGTCGTAGAGCCTGGCTCGGACTCTGCCGGCGGTGGCGGGGCAGACTCCCGCGCGGGGAGACGGCGGCTGTGCCGTTGGCCTAGTTCGGTCCAAACTTTTCTTTTTTTAATATTTTTGCTAGAACGGAAAAATCCAAAATCCAAAATAAAATGAAAATCCTAAAATCCCAAAAATAATTTTGAAGGTCCTCTACTAATATTTGGGACAACATGAACATTTTTCTGGGCTAAAATGCAATTATTAAAAATGCAATGTTTCCTTAATTACTCGAATAAAACTCAAATAAAAATCAAATAAAATATATTTTTATTTAAAATTAAATTTCCATTATTTCCTCTGTTTTGAAGAAGTCATATTATCTTCTCTCATTATTTTATTTATTTTTGAAATAATTGGAAAAATAATTTCAAATGAAAATCTCTTGATCCAACTTACCAATTTTGAAAAATTCAAAAATGGATTTTATGAAAACCTCCAACTCTCTCAAATGGTCCTTGAGTAGCTTAAGGTCTCTAGGATAAAAAATGGCCAAACAAACCAAACAAAAATGCAAAGATCATGGATGCATATGATAACCTAATGGTTAACATCCAAATTGAAAATTGGGATGTTACAAACCTACCCCCTTAAGATGAATCTCGCCCTCGAGATTCGGGTTTGATAGCAAATAGGTGTGGGTGGTCTTTCCGTAGGTCTTTTTCTCGCTCCCAGGTGGCTTCTTCCTCGGTATGGTGGCTCCACTGAACTTTGCAAAATATGATGACCTTCCTGCGTGTAACTCGGCTGTCAAACTCGAGAATCTTGACAGGTTTCTCCTTGTAGGTTAGGTCACTCTCCAACTGAATTGCTTCCAGGGGCACTGTATCTTCCGTGTTCGCTTCCATGCTTCCCTCGTGGATGGTGTAGTTGTTCCTTGGCGCTTGCACTCCTCCTCAACATCCGCGAAGCTCCGACAATACCTATGCATGCACACAGGAGAAGTGTCAAGTAGTATACCATCCTCAAAGGGGTCAAGTGAGCACGTGTAAAGGAGATGATTCACCTTTGTGTATGTGAAGTAGATGTCGCACGTGTCACTCGCCGAACGGGCTCTTGACATGGTGATGTCCATAGGATGCTCTGCATCAGTATGATAAAGACAAATAATTCACTTTGGTACTGTCAAAGACAAGATTCATAATTGTTTTCACACAATTCCTACTGTAGCATATCATTTCCACAATTTATATTGAGCAATATAAGTCATAGAAACTAGGAAACAAGCAAACTATGCATTGAAAACAGAATCTGTCAAAAACAGAACAGTCTGTAATGATCTAGACAACTACCATACTTCGACTACTCCAAAAATTCTGAAAAATTAGAAGAACGTAGACAATTTTTATATCAATCATCTATAAATAATTCAGAATTTTTTCACGTTCCAGTGAATTTAAACAATTCTGTTTCTGAAGAAAAAGTTTCTGTTTTTGCATAGAATCAAGTCAACTATCATCCACACTATCCCAAAGGCTTTACTTGGCACTTTATTGAAACAAAGGTTATAAAACATGATTACTTCAGTAGCTTAATCATGTGAACACACAAAACATTAGGGTAAATGTTGGGTTTTCTCCCAACAAGCGCTTTTCTTTAATGCCTTTTAGCTAGGCATGATGATTTCAATGATGCTCACGTAAAAGATAAGAATTGAAAGACAAAGAGAGCATCATGAAGCATATGACTAGCACATTTAAGTCTAGCCCACTTCCTATGCATATGTATTTTGTGAGCAAACAACTTATGGGAACAAGAATCAACTAGCATAGTAAGGCAAAACAAGCATAACTTTAAGATTTTCAACACATAGAGACGAAACTTGATATTATTGCAATATGTAAAAGCATATGTTCCTCTCTCATAATTTTTTTTGCTAACATCATGAATGAATTCAGCAATATAACTATCACATAAAGCATTCTTTTCATGATCCACAAGCATAGAATTTTATTACTCTCCGCATAAGCAAATTTATTCTCATGAATAGTAGTGGGTGCAAACTCAACAAAATAACTATAATGGGATTGAATATTAAAATCATGAGGATAAGTTTCATGGTTATCATTATTCCTCATAGCATACATGCCATCAACATAATCATCATAGATAGCAACTTTGTTGTCATAGTCAATTGAAACCTCTTCCAAAGTAGTGGAATCATCATTAAATAAAGTTATGACCTCTCCAAATCCACTTTCATCATTATAATCATCATAAATAGGAGGCATGCAATCATTATAACAAATTTGCACATCAACTCTTGGGGGACTAAAAGTATCATCTTCATCAAACATAGCTGCCCCAAGCTTATGGTTTTGCATATCATTAGCATCACGAATATTCAAAGAATCCATACTAACAACATTGCAATCATGCTCATCATTCAAATATTTTTTATCAAACATTTTATAAAATTCTTCTTCTATCAATTGGGCACAATTTTCCTTTCTGTCATTTTCACGGAAGACATTATAAAGATGAACAATATGATGCAACCTCAATTCCATTTTTTGTAGTTTTCTTTTATAAAACAAAACTAGTGATAAAACAAGAAACTAAAAGATTCGATTGGAAGATCTAAAGATATACCTTCAAGCACTCACCTCCCCAGCAATGGCACCAAAAAAGAGCTTGATGTCTACTACGCAACTTTATTCTTGTAGACACGTGTTGGGCCTCCAAGCGCAGAGTTTTGTAGGACAGTAGATATTTTCCCTCAAGTGGATGACCTAAGGTTTATCAATCCGTGAGAGGCATAGGATGAAGATGGTATCTCCCAAACAACCCTGCAACCAAATACAAGAAATCTCTTAAGTTCCCAACACACCCAATACAATGGCAAATTGTATAGGTGCACTAGTTCGGTGAAGCGATGGTAATAAAAGTGTAATATGGATGGTAGAAATATATTTTTATAATCTGAATAAATAAAAACAGCAAGGTAGCTATTGATAAAACAAAGCACAAATGTATTGTTGCTTGAAAATGAGGCCTAGGGTCCGTACTTTCACTAGTGCAATCTCTCAACAATGCTAATATAATTGGATCATATAACCATCCCTCAAAGTGCGATGAAGAATCACTCCAAAGTTCCTATCTAGCGGAGAACATAAGAAGAAATTATCTGTAGGGTACGAAACCACCTCGAAGCTATTCTTTCCGATCGATCTATTCAAGAGTTCGTACTAAAATAACACCAAATAATTTCAGATTCATAATACTCAATCCAACACAAAGAACCTCAAAGAGTGCCCCAAGATTTCTACCGGAGAAACAAAGACAAGAACCCGCATCAACCCCTATGCGTAGTTCACCCCTATGTCACCTCGGGAATCCGCGAGTTGAGTGCCAAAACATATATCGAGTTAGTCAATACGATACCCCATTGTCACCACCAGTATTCATATGCAAGACATATATCAAGTGCTCTCAAATCCATAAAAGTATTCAATCAGATAAAAAGAAATCTCAAAGGGAAAACTCAATTCATCACAACAAGATAGAGAGGGGAAAACACCACATGATTCGACTATATTAACAAAGCCCGCGATACATCAAGATCGTGACATCTCAAGAACGCAAGAGAGATAGATTAAACACATAGCTACTGGTACAAACCCTCAGCCCCGAGGGTGGACTACTCCCTCCTCATCATGGTGGCTGCCGGGATGATGGAGATGGCCACTGGTGATGATTCCCCCCTCCGGCAGGGTGCTGGAACAGGGTCTAGATTGGTTTCTTGTGGCTACAGAGCCTTGCGGCGGTGCAACTTCTGATCTAGGGTTACCCCGAGGGTTTTGGCATATTTGGGAATTTATAGGGCGAAGAGGGGGTGCGGGAGGCCACCGAGGTGGGCACAACCCACCTGGGCGTGCCTGGGCCCCAGGCGCGCCCTGGTGGGTTGTGCCCCCCTCGGGGCACCCCCAGGTGCTTCTCTGGCCCACTGGATGTCTTCTGGTCCATAAAAAGTCCACAAAAAGTTTCACGGTGTTTGGACTCCGTTTGATATTGATTTCCTGGGATGTAAAAAACAACTAAAAACAGCAACTGGCACTGAGCACTGGGTCAATAGGTTAGACCCAAAAAATGATGTAAAGTTGCTATAAAATGATAATAAAACATACAGGAATGATAATATAACAACATGAATACTTCATAAATTATAGATACGTTGGAGACGTATCAAGCTGCGTCTGCCTCGTGTTCCTCAAGACACCTGTAGAAGGTCTGCAATCAAACAAGACAAGACTGATTTGTACAATCACTAGGTACTTTTGATTTTAATTCTACAAAGGAGAAATTACCCAAAACGTCCGGATCACAGTGTCGGCCGCCGTCTCACACAAGACATCGTCGACCCTCTCCTCCGGCGGGGCCATTGCAGCCAAGTACAGCTCCCAACTCAGTGCTAGCTGCAGAACCTCACCCTCATCGGGTAACGTGACCCACCCCGGGAAGTTCTGCCGGCAAAGAACACCAAGGACCTCGTTGGGCCTGCGGACACCACGGGCGTGTGTCCATCCCCTGCAGTATGACAAGGCCAACACATTAGATATTAATTTGAAGAAACATGAAGGCAAAAGGTTAAAAAAGAGTAAATGCACTTACTTCTCCCCATTAGGCGCAATCAACCACTTCTGATCACGGGTCACCGGCACGGGCGGGAGCTTTGTACCACCACGCAGGTAGACCTTCTTGCCCCCCTCAACCAGCTTGCCCTCGCTATAGCTATCCTCAGAAAAGCTGTCCTCGCCACCATTAGCATGTCCACTAGCCTCCGGAGTCACGTGGGACGAAGACTCTGGGACCGGAGCCTCATGGGACAAAGACTCTGGGACCCGATGTCGGTGTCAAAACCGGCGGATCTTGGGTAGGGGACCGTTTTTTAGTTAGGTCAAATTTCTTTGTCGTCTGCTAGCAGACGACAAAGAGCCTAGCTAGTGGGGTGGGGCCAGGGGGAATGGCCGTTAGGTTGGCCACTTTCTTTGCCGTCTGCTAGCAGACGGCAAAGAGGGGGGCCGTTAGGTTGTTCTCGTTAGTGGGCCAACCTCCCTCTTTGCCGTCTGCTAGCGGACGGCAAAGACCTGGCTGACGGCAAACATGATCTTTGTCGTCGGTCCTTTCTTTGTTGTCAGTTTTCTGCAAGCTGATGGAAGAGACCTTCTTTGCGATCCTGATTCCAGTAGTGCCAAGCGATTCGAATCAAATTTTGAAATATTATCTTGCCAATTCTATTTTAGATGGTGAGATGATGCTCGAGACTAATGTGTTTTTACATGATCATTGCTAACGATTTACAATATGAAAAATATTTATCCCACTCAAAAACGGGAATCAAACCCAAAATGAAATAGCTGGATTCAATGAAATAGCTTGTTCGCTAGTTCAAAATAGTGAACTAAATCCAAAATTGAACACCTCAATTGAGAGCATGTTGTATTATAGTACTCCGAAACATGCTGAAAGTCAAATTAATGAACTTATTTGATACGCATATCTCCGTTCATGTGTGGATTGCAGACAACATGTTCTCCAATTCAAATATTTGAATGCAAATTTATATCGAAACATGGTTTATATCAGTCTTTGATGCATATATGCAACCTCCCCCTCTCCCAGACTCCTGTTCTCTCTCTCACCGACAATCTTCATTTCTATCGCACGCACGCATGCAAACACAAACCTTGTCGGTCCCTCTCCCTCTCTCTCTATCTATCTATATATATATACATAAATATATATATATATATCTGTGCGTGTGTGTGTCGGTCTTTCTAGTTCACATGCACACTCCATGTATAGGTCTCTCTGGCACACAATGTATGATTCTCTAGTCCAAGCTAAATATCTAGGGTGCACTCATCGTACGCACACAAATTCCCTAGCTTGTTGTCTGTAACTCTCTCATGCACCACTATGTCGTCTCTTAGCTCTTCCCCTCTCTCTCGAACTGTCCATGTTCCTGGGTCACACATACACATGCATATCTCTCTCGCACTCGATAGACCCATCTAAAACACTCTCTCTCTCTCCCTCATTCTCTCTCCATCTCACACGCACACACACACACAATCTCACGCCTAGCTAAGTATGACTTTCTCTCACTCAATTGTAGGCACACGCAGTCCCCCCTATGTATATCACTATTTCTCAGTCTCCATCAGAAACATATGCATTATCTCTTTCCCTCAATTGGTCTATCTTGACTGTCTCGAGGCATCTTTCTATCGCACACACACCTCGTCCCTTGATCTCCCACCCATATAGTCCCCTCACGTTCTCGAGGGGATCTCTCTATCACAAGCACACCCTCTCTCCCTCCCCATGCGTCCATCTTCTCCATGTGTCCCTCTCGACCTCTATCCCTTGTTGGCCAGACCTCTATTGGACATGTGCTATAGGGTTGTCTCTCTCCGTTGCAAACAATCACGCACTAGCTATCTTCGTGTATCTCCTCACCTCGCTTTTCTATCTCGGAGATGCATGCGTGATATGTTTGCATAAGAAGCGAACACACACACACTCTCTCTCTCTCTCTATTTTAACATTTGTTGTCCCTTTCTCTTTCACACACACACACACACACACTCTTTTTGCACACTCACTCTTTCTCCTTCACACGCACTTGATATCTCTCGACTTAGGTACTCTCTTCAGTCCATAGCATATAGATTTATTGAAAAGTTAAACTTCACAAAGTTTGACCAGGTATGTGGAGAAAAACATTTACATCTAGAATGGCAAACATATATCAATAGATTCATCATGAAATGTAGTTTCGTATGATGTGTCTTTGGTATTGTAGATATAAATAATATTTGCGTAAACCTGGTCAAAGTTTACAAAGTTTGACTTCTAAAATATTTATATGCACTTCATTATCAAACGAATGGAGTGTCTCTTTCCCCCTCTCAACTCTCTAACGCACCACTCAGCCGTATCGGGGATCCTTTATCTGTCTCAAACTTTATATCTCCCTGGTTCACACATACACATATCTCGCTCACGCTACAGAGACCCATCTAACACTCTCCGCCCTTGTTCTCTCTCTATATATGACACGCACCCCCCAAGTACCATAATCTCTCACTCCATCATAGGCACACACACTCCCCGCTAAGTATGACTGTAGGATCAAAAGTAGGTCTAGAGGGGGGTGATTAGACTACTTGACCAAATAAAAATCTAGCCTTTTCCCAATTTTAAGTGTTGGCAGATTTTAGCAACTTAGCACAAGTCGAGCAATCAACCTACACATGCAATTCTAAGAGTGTAGCAGCGGAAAGTAAAACATTGCAGACGAAGGTAAAGGGAAGGGTTTGGAGAAGGCAAACGCAATGTAGACACAGAGATTTTTGGCGTGGTTTCGATAGGTGGTGCTATCGTACACCCACGTTGAAAGAGACTTCAACCCACGAAGGGTAACGGTTGCGCGAGTCCACGGAGGGTTCCACCCATGAAGGGTCCATGAAGAAGCAACCTTGTCTATCCCACCATGGCCATCACCCACGAAGGAGTTTCCTTACTCAGGTAGATCTTCATGAAGTAGGCGATCTCCTTGCCCTTACAAACTTCTTGGTTCAACTCCACAATCTTGTTGGAGGCTCCCAAGCAACACCTAATCAATCTAGGAGACACCACTCTCCAAAAGGTAATAGATGGTGTGATGATGATGAACTCCTTGCTCTTGTGATTCAAATGATAGTCTCCCCAACACTCAACTCTCTCACACAAATTTGGTTATGGTGGAAAGATGATTTGAGTGGAAAGCAACTTGGGGAAGGCTAGAGATCAAGATTCTTGTGGGCGGATTGGAATGTCTTGGTCTCAGCACATGAGTAGGTGGTTCTCTCTCAGAAAATGAGTAGTGGAAGTGTAGGCATGTTCTGATGGCTCTCGCTCTCAAATGGAGAAGGGGGTGCATGGGTATATATAGCCTCCACACAAAATCTAACCGTTATGCACATTTGACCCAACTCGGTCAGACCGAATAGAAGAACTTGGTGAGACCGATTTAGTTCAAAATGTGAACGTTAGGAATCTCGGTGGATCGACTGGATCAACTCGGTGGGACCGATGTGCTAGGGATAGCGCAAAACCTCATCTCGGTGAGACCAATTGCATGAACTCGGCGAGACCAATTTCAGCAAAGAGCAAACAGAGAGTTGGCCAAGCAAACTTGGTGAGACCGATTGCACATTTCGGTGAGATCGAAATAATTACAAAAGGCAACAGAGAGTTGCAAGGCCATCCCGGTGAGACCGAGATCCATATCGGTGTGACCAAATTGTCTAGGGTTTCTGGCAGTGGCTAGATCAAATGAACTCAGTGGCGCCGGATAGATCAAATCGGTGGGACCGAGTTTGACTTTGAGTTTTAGGACAAATGTGGAAATGAGAAAGTGGTTGAGGATTTTGGAGCAATATAACTATGCACTTTGAGCAAGTTGATCATTAAGCAACACCTCATCCCCTTTTAATAGTATTGGCTTTCCTATGGACTCAATGTGATTTTGGATCACTAAATTGAAAATGAAGAGTCTTGAGCTTTAGCCAATCTTTGTCCTTAGCATTTTGAGGGGTCCACATCTCTAGTCCATGCCATGCCAATCATTGAACTTCCTAAAATATATAACTTGAATGGATATTAGTTCAATGAGCTATATGTTGTTATGAATTACCAAAACCACCCGGGGATTAGTTGCACTTTCAATCTCCCCCTTTTAGGTAATTGATGACAACATATAGATCAAAGCTTCGACAAATGATAATATGAATGAAATACATCGTCGCTTTGAGAAGTATGTGATAAGCAAGAGCACCCCCTAAATTTGTGCATTATTTAAAATTTGCTTTTGAATGCAAATGCACACTCGATTAGGATTATGGGTCACTCTTACATGTCACATACATCTTGGTGGAGCGCTCAAAATGATAAGAGTTAAATAACATGCACTCATCACCAAGGGTAAACATGATTGATCATACACAAATATCATAGATATCATCATGCAAGCACACATTAAAGCATAGTATAATCAAACACATGATCACAAGAGTATCTCATGAGCATAACACAAAGATTGTAGCATGAATCAAACAAGCAAACAATCAAAGTAGCAAGAGAGGCAACAAAAAGCAAAACACACACACACACACACTCTCTCTCTCTCTCTCCCTCTCTCGAAGCCTAATGATCTATACACTTTCTCCCCCTTTGGCAACAAGTTACTAAAAGCTTGAAAATGCATAGTGCTATACGGCACTCTAGGCACGATCTCTGGGAGCTCCTGAAGTGGTCCTCTGGCTGGTTGCTCCGGTGTGCATAGATGGCGTGGAGAGGAGGGCATCTGCAAAAGCTTCGGCAGAGGTCTGTGGAGCTGGAGGAGTTGAAACTGGAGGTCCAATAGTGGCAGTTGCTGCAGGTGCTAGAATAGTAGTCCTGGTGTCATATACAACTGGCATGGCCGAAGACCTTTGTGCCCTGGGCACTCACTGAAAAGTGTCTGTGGTAGGTCTATCATTTCTTTCCTCACCTTCTTCCTGGAGCTTCTGCACAGTGGTCTGGATCTCTGTGACCTTCACATCTAGATCATGAAATTTTGTCTCAGTGATCCTCTCAAGACTCTTTTGATTTTGAGTCAGGGTGGCCAAGCCCTTCTCAATTCTCACAGTAGCCTCAAGCAGATAACTGAGTTGATCCTGCTTGGTCCTGAGCATCACAGTTGAAGCATCTGGTGCACTGGCTGCCTTTGCTGCTTTCGCAGCCTTTGCTCTCTCTCTCTGTCTCTCTCTCTGTCTCTCTCTCTCTGTCTCTTCTCCTGAGCTTCTGCACAAGTTGGATGAGATGCATCCATGACAACTTCATTGTCCTCAAAATCTGGCCTCAGGGGAAGATGCTCTTTATCAAGAAGATATGTCCCGGTTCCCATCTTGGAATTGATCAACATCCGTATATGAGGGGCATATCCACATGATCTCTTGTGATCAGCTATAGTTCTCTTCATAGTCTCAACAATCAAAGTCATCACTTTGAACTTCTGAGGTACATCAAACATGTGGAGCAAGTTGATGGAGTGACCACAGCTCATTCTATGATCTCCCGACTTGGGCAAAAGAGTGTGCCTCAAGATGGTGTTGCTGGTGGTCAGTCCAGACAGCAGATAGTATATAGACCCAAGCTTATGAGTCTCCAAGGCATCATCAGGAATAGTCTTGTACATGTTGGCCATGGAGTTGTGATGTTTCCAAGGCTTGGCATATACATCAATGTCATCCTCATCTTCCTTTGGGGCATTGATCAACTTGGCCCACTCAGAGTTTGTAGATTGATACTTAGTACCTTCAATCATCCAGACAATCCTTCAATCTTGGTAGAAGTGAGCAGTGGAATAGAATTGCATGATCATCTCATTGTTCTACTAGGTCAACTTCTGACCAACAAACTTTGTCCACTTCATTCATCCTGAAGCTCTCATGAACACTTGGGATGTAGTCCACATCGTCATCAATTTATGATCAGTCATCCCACCTCATGTCATTGACAAAGGGATTCTTGTCTAACAATACAGTCTCATAGAAATCCTGATGTTCCTTCATGTGGAAACGGTAGTCTATAGTAGTTCTCCTCCTGGTGGCATATGGATAATTCTATCTCTAGAGTCTCAGACATGCATCCTTCCTTTCTTTTATTTTCTCTGCCATAGGATGATCATCACTATGATCTGGAATCTTTGGCTTCAGCTTTCTAAGCACTTGTGACTCTTCTTTTTCTTGAACTTCAGGCACTGGGGCCTTGTTCTTCTCAGCAGCAGATATCTTCCTGGTGGATCTCTTGGGTGCAGATGGTTTTGGAGCTTGAGCTTGAGTTGGAGGCTTGGGGGCTGACTTGGGCTTTGATGGAGCAGCCCCAGTCCTTATGGAATCCCCCATGAGCTTTTGAGTATTTGCAGGAGGTGCAATGGGCTCTTCCTCCTCCTATTCTTCTTTAGAGTATCTCATCATAGAAGATCTTCCAATGACTCTAGCAATAGTCCTTTTGACTCTCTCCTTCCTCTTCTTTCCTCCAGTAGCCTCTTCCTCTCTTGGTTCAAGAGTGAACTCCATGGTTTTTTGAGTGGAGGCTCTGGCTTTTGACACAGGAGCTCTCCTAGGTGGAGCTTTCTTTGGCATACCAGGCTTGGTGGCAGCAGCAGCATACTCTTTATTGAGCACCTTTTTCTTGGAGGTCACCTCCTCCTCAATGGCAAAGTCCTCATCCTCAGATTTTGAAGTTCTCTTCTTCGTTTGCCTTCTACGGGGACCCATCAGGGCGCCTGCGCGTGAACCTGGGTAACTGCCATTTTATCTTTAGCTCACCCACTATGCCTGCCGTTTCCGCCACGCGCACCGCATGCATTGCGCGGGGTTTTTTGGGATGCGCGTGGGCACATGGGCCTTGGCAGAATACACAGAGCTTGGGATTGGTGAAGTGGGGCGGCTGATGAATCTGGACACCGTCCAGGGACGCAGAGGGCTGGATTGGGGGAGCGAGGCGGTTTCTCCAGAATAGTGGAGAGCCAGCTTCCCCTCGCTCCCCCTGTAAAAGGAGGCATGGGGGAGTGGTGATGCTCATCCACCATTTCTTCCTTCTCCAACTTTGCGGCTACTTCCACCATGGCGAGAGGAAGAGGTCATGCTCGTGCTTTGACCGTAGCGATGAGAGCTTCTCTTAGACACCCTGCTCCTGCCTTCACTGCAGTTGTAGAGGCTAGATCCAGTGCATGAGGTGGAGTTGTAGGGCGCTGTCGAATTCCGGGCTCCGCAGACCCTGGATAGATTCGAACTCTGGGGTGTGTGCGAAGAACTCAACCTCTCCAATCTGCCAACTCGTCGATCCCACGGCCTAGCTCAATGAATTGGAAGGAAATGGGACACAATAGTTTACCCAGGTTCGGGCCACCTTGCGGTGTAAAACCCTACTCCTGCTTTTTGGTGGATTAGCCTCGAGGTGGACTAAAGATGAACTAGTAAAGTGGAAGAACAACCTCAGGAGGTGTGTTCTTGGGTGAGCTGGTGGGTGTGAGGAAGGACTGGATCCGGGATCCCCTTCTACGGTGGTGGCTAGGCTCTATTTATAGTGGCCTTGGTCCTCTTCCCAAATGAAGGCGGGACGGGATTCCACAATGGCCAAATTCAAAGGGAGACAACTAGTACATCTTATCCTAACAAAAGGTAGTCTTCGCCTGCAAAGCTTCAGGTCGTGACGCCGTGGTGGGCTCGGCGATGACCTCAGTCCTGCCGTCCTGGCGTTCTTGGTCTTGTAGCATGGAAATGGAAACCTTTGGTTGATTCCTCAGGATTTCGCGACTGCGCTTGCCTCCTTAGCACCAAAGAGCAAACCTATTGTACTGCGCCTGCTAGCGCCCACCTGGCCTTGGTCATCATGCCTTGCGTCATTCGAACCTCACGAGGTGAGGGCTTGCATAGAAATCTCCGCTCCTCAGGAGCCAGCCTGAGGAGGCCGCTCCTTCTGGGGGTCTTGACGTCGTCTGCCTCGCGAGGCTTGGCCCCTTGCGAGGGTCTTGTGTTGCTGGTGCTGAAGATGGGTCGTCCAGGCTGTCGATGGAGCCACGCCGCGGGCCACGGGCAGGCAAGTCTGGGTACCCCGGTTCCCAGAACGCCGACAGTAGCCCCCAGGCCCAAGGCGCGGTCGGAATTGGCTTTGAGGCGAAGCCAAAGGGCAAGGGCAGAGCGCCGCGGGCCCCAACTATCCGCGGCCTTGGTCAACGCATGGCGCTTGATGGTACGTGGGCGTCTCCGCTTCCCCACGCAGCCTCGACAACCGTCCTAGGCTGACAAAAAGGCGGGCGCCTGCCGCTGAGCCTTCATTGCCTTCCCTTCGTCTTGCTCTAGATCCCCTTCTTTCCCTGCTCAGAGCGCCTCCAAATTTGCCGAAGCGTCCATGGCGCCGATCAGGAGGTTTTCTGCGGCGGAAAAGGGAAAAGCCCCTCGGGAGGAGCTTGGGCCACTTCCACCAAAGAAGAGGCTTAGACGATCCCGTGACACTGGCGAGGGGCGGGAGATAACGCGGCCTTGGTACGAGCAGCCTTCGCCTGGCTTCCCGATCCCTATGTACCCCCGCGCGCAGAGCCCTAGGCAGCGTGGCAGTGCCCAGCGCTGCGTGGTCTGGGGTCGCGGAGGACAGGCCATGGCTGCACGACCAGCCGGCCCAAGAACCCACGCCGAAGGCACATTGCGCGAGTTCGTGGTGTGGGCGGCAATGTCGCCGCGCACGTGGATCCGGCTCCTGACGTTCTTCACCGAGGAGATGCCACTGAGGGGCCCTGCTGAGCTGTGGGTGCAACATGCCGGGTGCTGCAACCAAGCTACTGAGGTGGGGGTCTAGGTCGTCCCGGAAGGGGCCCTCGCCATCCACTTCGAGTACGACGGAGCCTCCACGCATTTCTTCAAAGTCTTCAGCAAAGATTGTCGGCACTTGGTGTGTTGCTCCGGAAGAGGCGGTCCACGCGGCGCGGCCACGGGTGCTGAACTTTCCCTTGCCAGTAGTTCCTCCAGCAGCAGCAGCGACTCCCCAGAATCCAGCGGTTCTCCGGAGTCCAACAATGACGAAAGCTATGAGCCTCCGAGCTCCCGCCGCGCCCGGAGCGCAGCAGCGGCGTCCGCCCGATGTCGTCGGTGACGCCCCATGGCCGGGATTCTTCTAGGTCCTCTTCTTTTGTTTTCCCTGCACGGAAATATGACGAGCCCCGTGGGGGCACGTAAGAAATTGTAATACTTTTGCCTTAATGCTATTATTCCTAGTTTGGTGTTGCGACTGCATATCTCGCTTCGGCATGGTGCTCCTTTTCGTTCTCGCGGTAGCTTAGTGCCCTACGCTGACAGGACCCAGTCCCCAGGCAGGCTCTAGCCGTCGCTGGTATGCCAGGTCGCGATGTCGTGGTCAAGGCCAAGAGGTGAGCGGCCCGAGGTCCGGTAAGAGCCCCTGAGGCGCGATGCTCAGGAGGTCCCCTCTAGCGTGCAAGTAGCTCCCTGAAGGCCGAAAAGGGAGGCGACGATGCCCAGCGAGATCGTGAGAGTCGAAATACTAGGTCGTGAGGTTCACGCTGATACATAGGGGGTGACTTATCTTCATGGGCCTGCAGCGATGCTCTTGCACGACGCCTGACCGTGTCCTGGTGACGGCGCTTCTAGGTGAGGCTCACGCTGATTCCCCCTTTTCTCGCTCATCTAGATGCTCTACGTCCTCGGGTCCCAGCCCTCGAGCGAGGCTCAGCCGCCGCTGGTATGCCAAGTCGCGATGCCATGGTCAAGGCCAGGGGTGAGGGCTCGATAGCCAGTAGGAGCTCCTGAGGCGCGATGCTCAGGAGCCCCCCTTTGACGTGCAAGCGAATTGCGTAAAAAGGGAGTGGCTGGTGAGGCCGCCCGTAGTCTGGCTCCGGAGGTTCCTGCGAGTTAGTCTGGGAGAGAGATCACAACACATGTCCGCACTTGCTATCCTGGCATTGATCTTCCGGTGAGAAGGTGAAGGCACTGAGGACCTGGTGAGGTGACGTGCGTGGGGCAGGCCGCGAGTCAGAGCTCGATCTCTCAGGTTTATCAGTGCTGCAGGGACGGACCCGAGCACAGGCGCCGTGCCAACAGCCCCCATGGTGGGGTGAGCAAACATTGGGCTAGCAACGTGCGGAGGCCGCGAAGGGCGACAAAGCACCGAATAGACAGGTGGTGATCATAAGGCAACTCATGGATAGGGTAAGGCCAGTTCTGGTAGATGCAAAGAACGGTACATGCCGCAGGGATGGACCCACACGGCTTGGGGATAATGCAGCCCGAGGGGCGCCCCCAACTGAACAAACCAAAAAGTGTCACCTGGCACCGTTGCTGAAGAAGTGTTGAAGTAGCTGAAGGCGTGCTGCAGAAGCCACTCCTCACGAGCCGCCTAGGTCCTGAACCTCACGAGGCTCTAGAGGCCTAGGGGCTCGCGAGGGTCCATCGCCACCTCCGATAGGATCGCCTGATGCCTGGCCTCATGAGCCGCTTGGACGCCCCGCATGTGGCCCTGGTGTGTGGCAGCCCTGTTCGGCAAACCGAAAGGCATGCGAACATAGCTGTGAGGGGGGCCCTCGCACCGGCCAATGTGGGATGGCCAAAAGAGCTCCTAAGACGCGGCTCTGTTGAGCCCTGGGATGTTGAGGTAGGCGCGCAGCTCACTGCCCTCGTCAGGGGAGGGAGCTGCGTGGGGTGATGTGGGACAACACTCGCCTCGCATGGCTCTTGCCTCCTGTAGCTCCTTGATCGCCTTGGTGATGAACTCCTGAGCACCTTGGGCCTCGCGCCCTCCTCGCGGAAGTGCGCATTGAAGCATGCCTCCACATGGTGCCCGAGCGCCCCCCTCGTGACGTTGGCCAGGTCGGAGGCCCTCCAGAGGAGAGCCCCCGAGCCCAGCCTGAGAGGGACGCCGGGCGCGCCTTCCTATGCGAGAGGGGAAGGCGCCCCGTCAATGGGCGCAGGTCCTGAGGCAGGGCCACTGGCTGGCCCATCCTCCTGAGGTCCGAGTCGGAGCAGCTGCTTCTTCTTCTTGGGGACAGCCTCAGGAGGGTAGACAGCACCCTCGCCATCTTGGTTCTCGACCACTGCAGCCTGGTAGGCGCGCTCGAGGGAGCACACCGCATCCTTTTTGTCGCAGGCGACCGTGATAATGCCTCCGCTCCCTGTCATCTTGACCACATTGTAGCCATGGTGAGTCGCAGCCATGAACTTGGCCACGGCCGGATACCCAAGGATGGCGTTGTATGGGAGGCGAATGTGGGTGACGTCAAAGTCGATGAGCTCAGTACGGTAGTTGTCGCACTTGCCGAAGGTGACAAGGAGGCGGATCTGCCCTATCGGGGTGGTGGAGCCATTGGTCACTCCTGAGAAGGGCTTGGTAGGCTGGAGCTGGTCGTACGGCACCTGGAGTCTGTCGAACATCTCGACGGGGAGAACATTGAGCCCCGCGCTGCCATTGATGAGTGTCTTGGTGACGAGGACGTTGCTGATGGTAGGCGAGCAGAGCATCGGGAGGGCACCGGCAGTGGCCGCGCACTTGAGCTGGTCAGCAGAGTCGAAGGTGATGGCGTACTTGGACCACCTGAGCGGACACATCGCCTCGAGCTTGGGGAGGGCCGCGTTCACCTCGCGAGCGAACTGCTTGAAGATGCAATGGGAGGCAGGGGCCTGAGCGCCACCTAAGATGCAAGCAATGGCACGAGGCTCTTGGAAGCCCCCAGCCCCATCATCTTGGTGGTGGTCTTCATTCCTTGGCGGTGGCAGCACTGGAGGAAGGCCAGCGTTGCCCTAAGGATGGTCCTCACGAGGCTGATCCCTCCATGGACCCTTGCGAGGCTAGCCCTGTCCGCGGTCCTCACGAGGCTGATTGTGCCAGTCCTAGCGGGGCTCGCGGTTGTCCCAGCGTCCTCCGCCACGGCCTCCTCCATGGTAATAGCCTCGATCGTTGTGCTCGGGACGACGATCGAGACACCCTCGTGGGCGCCTAGTGGCTCCACCGACCTACTTCTTTCGCCTATATATACTCATATACCCTGAAAAAATCCAGGAGCACCGCGAAACCCTATTTCCATCGCCGCAACCTTCTGTACCCGTGAGATCCCATCTTGGGGCATTTTACGGCGCTCTGGCGGAGGGGGAATCAATCACGGAGGGCTTCTACATCAACACCATAGCCTCTCCGATGATGTGTGAGTAGTTTACCAGAGACCTTCGGGTCCATAGTTATTAGCTAGATGGCTTCTTCTCTCTCTTTGGATCTCAATACAAAATTCTCCTCGATTCTCTTGGAGATCTATTCAATGTAATTCTTTTTGCGGTGTGTTTGTCGAGATCCGATGAATTGTGGGTTTATGATCAAGATTATCTATGAACAATATTTGATTCTTCTCTGAATTCTTATATGCATGATTTAATATCTTTCCAAGCCATCTTGCCTAATGCGTTACTCTATTCTTGCCTAATGCGTTACTCTGTTCTTATGAACTTAATACTCTAGATGCATGCTGGATAGCGGTCGATGTGTGGAGTAATAGTAGTAGATGCAGAATCGTTTCGATCTACTTGTCGCGGACATGATGCCTATATACATGATCATGCCTAGATATTCTCGTAATTATGCACTTTTCTATCAATTGCTCGACAGTAATTTGTTCACCCGCCGTAGATTACTCTATCTTGAGAGAAGCCACTAGTGAAACCTATGGCCCCCGGGTCTATTTTCCATCATATTATTTTCCCGTTAACTAGCTATTTCTGTCGCCGTTTATTTTGCAATCTTTACTTTCCAATCTATATAACAAAAATACCCAAAATATTTATCTTATTATCTTTATCAGATCTCACTTTTGCAAGTGGCCGTGAAGGGATTGACAACCCCTTTATCGTGTTGGTTGCAAGGTTCTTGATTGTTTGTGCAGGTACGAGGGATTTGCGTGTAGTCTCCTACTGGATTGATACCTTGGTTCTCAAAAACTGAGGGAAATACTTACGCTACCTTGCTGCATCACCCTTTCCTCTTCAAGGGAAAACCAACGCATGCTCAAGAGGTAGCAAGAAGGATTTCTGGTGCCGTTGCCGGGGAGATCTACGCACAAGTCAAGACATATCAAGTACCCATCACAAACTCTTATCCCTCGCATTACATTATTTGCCATTTGCCTCTCATTTTCCTCTCCCCCACTTCAACTTTGCCATTTTATTCGCCCTCTTTTTCCGTTTGTGTCTTTTTGCTTGCTTCTTTTGTGCTTGTGTGTTGGATTGATTGTTTGTCACGATGGCTCAAGACAATACTAAATTGTGTGACTTTTCTAATACCAACAACAATGATTTTATTATCACTCCTATTGCTCCTATTACTGATGCTGAACCTTGTGAAATTAATACTGGTTTGTTGACTCTTGTCATGAAAGATCAATTCTCTGGCCTTCCTAGTGAAGATGCCGCTACCCATCTAAACAACTTTGTTGATTTGTGTGATATGCAAAAGAAGAAAGATGTGGATAATGATATTGTTAAATTGAAGCTATTTCCGTTTTCACTTAGAGATCGTGCTAAAACTTGGTTTTCCTCTTTGCCTAAAAATAGTATTGATTCATGGAATAAGTGCAAAGATGCTTTTATCTCTAAGTATTTTCCTCCTGCTAAGATCATCTCTCTTAGAAACGATATTATGAATTTTAAGCAACTTGATCATGAGCATGTTGCACAATCTTGGGAGAGGATGAAATTAATGATACGTAATTGCCCTACACATGGTTTGAATTTATGGATGATTATACAAAAAATTTATGCCGGATTGAATTTTGCTTCTAGAAGTCTTTTAGATTCGGCCGCGGGAGGCACTTTTATGGAAATCGCTTTAGGAGAAGCTACTAAACTCCTGATAATATTATTGTTAATTATTCTCAATGGCACACCGAAAGATCTACTAGTAAAAAGGTTCATGCAATTGAAGAGATTAATGTTTTGAGTGGAAAGATGGATGAACTTATGAAATTATTTGCTAATAAGTGTGTTTCTTCCGATCCTAATGATATGCCTTTGTCCACTTTGATTGAGATAATAATGAATCTATGGATGTGAAATTTGTTGGTAGGAACAATTTTGGTAACAACGCGTATAGAGGAAACTTTAATTCTAGGCCGTTACCTAGTAATTCCTCTAATAATTATGGCAATTATTACAACAACTCTTATGGAAATTTTAACAAGATGCCCTCTGATTTTGAGACTAGTGTTAAAGAATTTATGATTTCGCAAAAGAATTTCAATGCTTTGCTTGAAGAAAAATTGCCTAAGATCGATGAGTTGGCTAGGAACGTGGATAGAATTTCTATTGATGTTGATTCTTTGAAACTTAGATCTATTCCACCTAAGCATGATATCAATGAGTATCTCAAATCTATGAGAATTTCCATTGATGAGTGCAAAGAAAGAACCGTTAGGATGCGTGCTAAAAAGGATTGCTTTGTGAGAGCGTGTTCCTCTAGTTACCATGATAATAATGATGAAGATCTAAAAGTGATTGATGTGTCTCCTATTAATTCTGTATTTTCAAATATGAATCTTGATAAATATGGGACTCGAGATGAGTCAACTTCAGTTAAAAGGCGTCCCAATGATTTGAAGTTTTTAGATCTTGATGCAAAAAGGGATTGAAGAGGTCAAAACTTTACATACCAATGAACCCACTATTTTGGATTTCAAGGAATTTAATTATGATAATTGTTCTTTAATAGATTGTATTTCCTTGTTGCAATCCATGTTAAATTCTCCTCATGCTTAGAGTCAAAATAAAGATTTTACCAAACATATCATTGATGTTTTAATGCGATCTTATGAAGAAAAACTTGAATTATAAGTCTCTATCCCTAGAAAACTTTATGATGAGTGGGAACCTACTATTAAAATTAAGATTAAATATCATGAATGCTATGCTTTGTGTGATTTGGGTGCTAGTGTTTCCACGATTCCAAAAACTTTGTGTGATGTGTTAGGTTTCCGTGAATTCGATGATTGTTCTTTAAATTTGCATCTTGCGGATTCCACCATTAAGAAACCTATGGGAAGGATTAATGATTTTCTTATTGTTGCAAATAGTAATTATGTGCCCGTAGATTTCATTGTTCTTGATATAGATTGCAATCCTACATGTCCTATTATTCTTGGTAGACCCTTCCTTAGAATGATTGGTGCAATTATTGATATGAAAGAAGGAAATATTAGATTCCAATTCCCATTAAGGAAATGCATGGAACACTTTACTAGGAAGAAAATTAAATTACCTTATGAATCTATTATCAGAGCCACTTATGGATTGCATACCAAAGATGACAATACCTAGATCTATTCTTGTTTTTAAGCCTAGCTAGGGGCGTTAAACAATAGCGCTTGTTGGGAGGCAACCCAATTTTATTTTTATTCCTTGCTTTTTGTTCCTGTTTAGTAATAAATAATTCATCTAGCCTCTGGTTAGATGTGGTTTTATGTTTTAATTAGTGTTTGTGCCAAGTAGAACAAATAGGGTCTTCTTGGGTGATAGTTGTTTGATCTTGCTGAAAAAGACAGAAACTTTGCACACGAACATAATTGTTAAAATTGACCAGAACATGATAAATTGCCAATTCTTATTGTAGTAGATCAATATACAAATTATCCAGGTTTTCCTAGTTTTTCAGAATTTTTGGAATTCCAGAAGTATTCGAACAAATCTGATTGCTATAGACTGTTCTGTTTTTGACAGATTCTGTTTTTCGTGTGTTGTTTGCTTATTTTGATGAATCTCTGGCTAGTATTAGAGGTATGAACCATAGAGAAGTTGGAATACAGTAGGTTTAACACCAATATAAATAAAGAATGAGTTCATTACAATACCTTAAAGTGGTGGTTTGTTTTATTTCGCTAACGGAGCTCATGAGATTTTCTGTTGAGTTTTGTGTTGTGAAGTTTTCAAGTTTTGGGTAAAGATTTGATGGATTTTGGAACAAGGAGTGGCAAGAACCTAAGATTGGGAATGCCCAAGGCACCCCAAGGTAAAATTAAAGGACAATCAAAAGCCTAAGCTTGGGGATGCCCCGGAAGGCATCCCCTCTTTCGTCTTCGTCTATTGGTAACTTTAGTTGAGGCTATATTTTTATTCACCACATGATATGTGTTTTGCTTGGAGCGTCTTGTATGATTTGAGTCTTTGATTTTTAGTTTACCACAATCATCCTTGCTGTACACACCTTTTGGAGAGACACACATGAATCGGAATTTATTAGAATACTCTATGTGCTTCACTTATATCTTTTGAGCTAGATAATTTTGCTCTAGTGCTTCGCTTATATCTTTTTAGAGCACGGTGGTGGTTTTATTTTATAGAAATTATTGATATCTCATGCTTCACTTATATCATTCTGAGAGTCTTTTAGAACAGCATGGTAATTTTCTTTGGTTAAAATCTTAGTCCTAAAGTGATGAGCATCCAAGATAGGTATAATAAAAACGATCATATAAGGGGCATTGGATACTATGAGAAGTTTGATTCTTTATGATTGTTTTGAGATATGAAGATGGTGATATTAGAGTCATGCTAGTTGAGTAGTTGTGAATCTGAGAAATACTTGTGCTAAAGTTTGTGATTCCCGTAGCATGCACGTATGGTGAACCGTTATGTGATGAAGTCGGAGCATGATTTATTTATTGATTTTCTTCCTTATGAGTGGCGGTCGGGGATGTGCGATGGTCTTTTCCTACCAATCTATCCCCCTAGGAGCATGTGTGTAGTACTTCATTTTGATAACTAATAGATTTTTGCAATAAGTATGTGAGTTCTTTATGACTAATGTTGAGTCCATGGATTATACGCACTCTCACCCTTCCACCATTGCTAGCCTCTCTAATACCGCTCACCTTTCGCCGCTATTGTACACCCACCATATACCTTCCTCAAAATAGCCATCATACCTACCTATTATGGCATTTCCATAGCCATTCCGAGATATATTGCCATGCAACTTTCCACCGTTCCGTTTATTATGACATGCTCCATCATTGTCATATTGCTTTGCATGATCATGTAGTTGACATCGTATTTGTGGCAAAGCCACCTTTATAATTCTTTCATACATGTCACTCTTGATTCATTCCATATCCCGGTACACCGCCGGAGGCATTCACATAGAGTCATATTTCGTTCTAAATATTGAGTTGTAATTCTTGAGTTGTAAGTAAATAAAAGTGTGATGATCATCATTATTAGAGCATTGTCCCAAGTGAGGAAAGGATGATGGAGACTATGATTCCCCCACAAGTCGGGATGAGACTCTGGACGAAAAGAAGAAGAAAAAAAGAAAAAAAAAGAGGCCATAAAAAGAGAGAAAAAGGCCCAAACAAAACAAAATGAGAGAAAAAGAGAGAAGGGACAATGTTACTATCCTTTTACCACACTTGTGCTTCAAAGTAGCACCGTGATCTTCATGATAGAGAGTCTCCTATGTTGTCACTTTCATTTACTAGTGGGAATTTTACATTATAGAACTTGGCTTGTATATTCCAATGATGGGCTTCCTCAAAATGCCCTAGGTCTTGTGAGCAAGCGAGTTGGATGCACACCCACTTAGTTTCTTTTGTTGAGCTTTCATACACTTATAGCTCTAGTGCATCCGTTGCATGGCAATCCCTACTCACTCACATTGATATCTATTGATGGGCATCTCCATAGCCCATTGATACGCCTAGTTGATGTGAGACTATCTTCTCATTTTTGTCTTCTCCACAACCACCATACTATTCCACATATAGTGCTATGTCCATGGCTCACGCTCATGTATTGCGTGAAAATTGAAAAAGTTTGAGAACATCAAAAGTATGAAACAATTTCTTGACTTGTCATCGGGGTTGTGCATGATTTAAATATTTTGTGTGATGAAGATAGAGCATAGCCAGACTATATGATTTTGTAGGGATAACTTTCTTTGGCCATGTTATTTTGAGAAGACATGATTGCTTTGTTAGTATGCTTGAAGTATTATTATTTTTATGTCAATATTAAACTTTTGTCTTGAATCTTTTGGATCTGAACATTCATGCCACAATAAAGAAAATTACATTGAGAATTATGCTAGGTAGCATTCCACATCAAAAATTCTGTTTTTATCATTTACCTACTCGAGTACGAGCAGGAATTAAGCTTGGAGATGCTTAATACGTCTCCAACGTATCTATATTTTTTTATTGTTCAATGCTATTATATTATCTGTTTTGGATGTTTAATGGGCTTTATTATGCACTTTTATATTATTTTTGGGACTAACCTACTAACCGGAGGCCCAGTGCAAATTGCTATTTTTTTTGCCTACTTCAGTGTTTCGCAGAAAAGGAATATCAAATGGAATCCAAACGGAATGAAACCTTCACGAGGATCGTTTTTGGAACAAACGCAATCCAGGAGACTTGGAGTGGACGTCAAGGAAGCAACGAGGCGGCCACGAGGTAGGAGGGCGCGCCCAAGGGGGGTAGGCGCCCCCCACCCTCGTGGGCCCCTCGTGGCTCCATCGACCTACTTCTTTCACCTATATATACTCATATACCCTGAAAACATCCAGGAGCACCACGAAACCCTATCTCCACCGCCGCAACCTTCTGTACCCGTGAGATCCCATCTTGGGGCCTTTTCCGGCGCTCCGCCAGAGTGGGAATCGATCACGGAGGGCATCTACATGAACACCATAGCCTCTCCGATGATGTGTGAGTAGTTTACCATAGACCTTTGGGTCCATAGTTATTAGCTAGATGGATTCTTCTCTCTCTTTGGATCTCAATAAAAGTTCTCCTTGATTCTCTTGGAGATCTATTCGATGTAATTCTTTTTGTGGTGTGTTTGTTGAGATCCAATGAATTGTGGGTTTATGATCAAGATTATCTATGAACAATATTTGATTCTTCTCTGAATTCTTATATGCATGATTTAATATCTTTGCAAGTCTCTTTGAATTATCAGTTTGGTTTGGCCTACTAGATTGATCTTTCTTGCAATGGGAGACGTGCTTAGCTTTGGGTTCAATCTTGAAGTGTCCTTTCCCAGTGACAGCAGGGGCAGCAAGGCACGTATTGTATTGTTGCCATCGAGGATGAAAAGATGGGGTTTATATCATATTGCTTGAGTTTATCCCTCTACATCATGTCATCTTGCCTAATGCGTTACTCTGTTTTTATGAACTTAATACTCTAGATGCATGCTGGATAGTGGTTGATGTGTGGAGTAATAGTAGTAGATGCAGAATCGTTTCGGTCTACTTGTCGCGGACGTGATGCCTATATACATGATCATGCCTAGATATTCTCATAATTATGCGCTTTTCTATCAATTGCTCGATAGTAATTTGTTCACCCACCGTAGATTATGCTATCTTGAGAGAAGACACTAGTGAAACCTATGGCCCCCGGGTCTATTTTCCATCATATTATTTTCCCGTCAACTAGCTATTTCTGTCACCGTTTATTTTGCAATCTTTACTTTCCAATCTATACAACAAAAATACCAAAAATATTTATCTTATTATCTTTATCAGATCTCACTTTTGCAAGTGGCCGTGAAGGGATTGACAACCCCTTTATCACGTTGGTTGCAAGGTTCTTGACTGTTTGTGCAGGTACGAGGGATTTCCGTGTAGTCTCCTACTGGATTGATACCTTGGTTCTCAAAAAATGAGGGAAATACTTACGCTACTTTGCTGCATTACCCTTTCCTCTTCAAGGGAAAACCAACGCATGCTCAAGAGGTAGCACCTCCCCTTGGGGCCACTGCACCACTTGGCAGCTTTCCTTGTCGCGCGCCGGCGCCCTGCGTGGCTGGTCGCGCCGTGGAGCCTCGCGACTTGGCTCGGGGACGACTCTTGCCTGGGAGGTGGAGGAGGCACACCGTGGGCCATGTCGCCCGCAAAAGGCGGTGGAGGTGGCAGTGAACGGGATAGTGCAGGGGCCTCTCCGGCCGCGCTGACAAGCTCGGCGATGCAGTCCAACCAGTCCCCGTAGAGGTCGTCGGTCGGGCGATAGCGCAGGAGCTCCCGTGCCATGAGCAATGCCGCCTACGCGTTCACCGGCCCGCGCCGAGCATGAGAAGACGAAGCTACCGCCAGAGTCACCGACGGATTGGCGGTGCGCCCATCGTGCTGCACAGAAGGCTGCAACGACGAAGCCTGCTGCTCATGGGCTACTGGGTCGGTGGCAGCGTTGGCCGCAGGCAATGGGGAACGACGGGGAGCGCCGTCGCCTGCAGGCGCTTTCTGGGCGACGCGGGCGGCGAGGGCGGCCCGGCGCTCAGCACGAACTCGACGAGCATAAGCCATGGGGACGGCAAAACGGGGGCGGATCGACTGGAGGAAGAGAGGCTGCGACGCACCCCTACCTGGCATGCCTAATTTCGGATTCCGGGCTCTGCAGACCCTAGATAGATTTGAACTCTGGGGTGCGTGTGAAGAACTCAACCTCCCCACTCTACCAACTCGTCGATCCCACGCCCTAGCTCGACGAACTGGAAGGAAATGGGACACATCAGTTTACCCTGGTTCGGGACACCTTGCGGTGTAAAACCCTAGTCCTGCTTTGTGGTGGATTAGCCTCAAGGTGGGTTGAAGATGAACTAGTACAATGGAAGAACAACCTGAGGAGGTGTGTTCTTGGGTGAGCTGGTGGGTGTGAGGATGGACTGGATCCGGGATCCCCTTCTATTGTGGTGGATAGGCTCTATTTATAGTGGCCTTGGTCCTCTTCCCAAATGAAGGCGGGAAGGGATCCCACAACAGCCAAATTCGAAGGGAGACAACTAGTACATCTTATCCTGACAAAAGGCAGTCTTCGCCTGCAAAGCTTCAGGTCATGACACCGTGGTGGGCTCGGCGATGACCTCAGTCCTGTCTTCCTGGCAGTCTTGGTCTTGTAGCATGGAAATGGAAACCTTTGGTTGATTCCTCAGGACTACGCGACTGCGATTGTCTCCTTAGCACCAAAGAGGAAACCTGCTGTACCGCGCTTGCTAGCGCCCACCTGGCCTTGGTCGTCATGGCTTGTGTCATTCGAACCTCATGAGGCGAGGGCTTGCATAGAAATCTCCACTCCTCTGGAGCCAGCCAGAGGAGGCCGCTCCTTCTGGGGGTCTTGACATCGTTCGCCTCACGAGGCTTGGCCCCTCGCGAGGGTCTTGTGTTGTTGGTGCTGAAGATGGGCCATACCAGGCTGTCGATGTAGCCACGCCGCGGGCCGCGGGGAGGCAAGTCTGCGTACCCTGGTTCCCAGAACGCCGACAGGTGCAGATGGGTCAATGCAGCACCCGCGGTCGAGGTGGATGGAGCAGCGCACTCGCCGCATCTCCTCCAACTGCCCCAACACCGCCAGAAGGCCACGCAGGGGACACGGTGCTGGAGTTCATCATCAAGCTGCGCGATCCTCTGCGCAGCCGACTGCGGCTCCCTCGCCCCTTCGCCAGGGTGATGGGGGTCAACCAGCCGCTCGGGTTGTGGCTGCGCATGAGCAGTTGCTGTAATGGTACTGTGTGGGTGAACATCGAGTTCCCCACGCCTCGCGTCATACTTCTCAGGTGGGGTTGGAAGACCTTGGCCCGCGCCCACTACCTTGTGGAAGGGCACGTCCTCCAATTCAAGTTGGTGGAGTCTAATATGCTCTCCATCAAGGTCTCCGGGCACCCAGCTCCTCGCCTTGGGTGCTACATGGAAAGCTCGGGTGATGATGAAAGCTCCTCCTCGAGCGACAGTAACAAGGAGGACACTGACGACGAAGATGGCAACGATGAGCCCCCGGTCATCAAGCATGAAGACGACGACTCGGACTCCGTTTGAACGTCGACCGCACCATCATCATCAGCTAGGCGCCGGCAGCACCATCATCTGCAGCTGGACCCCGGCAGAGCGATTTGCCAGGGGTGCTTGGCCTGGGCGTCACGCTTCCTCCAGCTGGACCCTGGCAGGCTTGTGGAGTCCGGCTTCATCTTCCCTACCGGTGTCCCTGCTGAGCCATGTCCCTCTGATCCTGGCAAGGCTGACCAGGGCATCACCTAGTCGCTCTCTCCATCTCCGGCCTCTTCTTACTTGTTGGGGAGGCGCCCTCTCGATTTTGTAAGACTGCGTCCCACTGGTCCTGAGGGGGTCAGGCTGGGCTTCTAGCCAGGCGCTCCTTTTGCCCTCTTTCCTTCTCAATGTAACTCATGGGAGGAGAGGGACAATAAAGGCATTATGGAGCACTTATTCTTTTTAAATCAAAAAATGTAGGCGCTTTCCAAATTTGAATCAAATTTGTGTAATCCTTCATCCATGTGGATACTCGTATGATTTGTACTTGTTTGTCCCACGCTATTTTGAAAAAGAACTTGTCGGATACTTGTACACGTATTTAGACATACCGAAGGATGAGCCCTCAATACCCTTTCGTGAGCAAAGTTTCCGGCAAAGCCTCTTGCCGGCCTTTAACGCAGCTACTATCAAACCTCGTTTAGTGAGCTCAAAAATGGGTTAGGAGCACGGATAAAGGTTGGTCCCTTACCAATCTCTCCAAACGCAGCTACAACCAACCTTGTCAAGTGGACTCAAATCAAGGACAGGAGCGCGAATGGTAGATGCGGCAAGCTTTCCTCGCATGGAAGTTTCTCATACATAAGTATTACATGGAGTGATGGGGAGTTACAAACAAAGTAAACTTATCTCTCTTTGTTGTGCTTGTTATCGTCTTACATAAGAAAGGGTTGCCAGGGACTGAATGCATGGGCTGGCTTGCTTCTATCCTCATCCCGGGGAAATTGCTCGTGAGGAACCCTTTTGTATTTACAAAGAGAGAAAGAGAAAAGGGGGAGAGCACAAGGCCCTTTACGGCATTTTCAGTCATCTTATCCGAAAACTAGTGTAATCACATTAAGATCATACTTAAGAAAACAAGAAATCATGCATGCAAGTTTTGTGAAAACGTTTTATTTTATTAAGCTATGCACAGAGCCTGCGCCTGGCTTTGTACAAAGGGTTACAAGTCTCGGAGACTATGCGTGTACAAAACAGGCTGTCGGGACAAGGCCCGGCAACCGTGCCTTACGGGTAGAACTTGCGAAGATGCTCAATATTCCATGAGTTTTTTGCATTGGGATGCCATCCTCGGTCTCCAGATGGACTATGCCAGGACAGGTGACACGTACTACCTGGTAAGGGCCTTCCCACTTCGGCATCAACTTGTTTGCACCCTTGGCGGACTGAACGCACCTAAGGACAAGGTCGCCTTGCTCAAGGCTCCGGGCGTGAACCCTGCGGTTGTGATAGTAGCGTAGGGCTTGCTGGTAACGTGCAGGACGCACAGCTGCCTGGAGACAATCCTCCTTGAGGAGCGTGGCATCGTCATGCCGCAGCTTCTCTTGCGCTACTTCATCGTAGGCAAGTACTCGACGTGACCCATATGTGAGTTTCATGGGGAGCACTGCTTCTGCACAATATATTAGGGAGAAGGGGGTCTGGCCAGTAGCTCGATTTGGTGTCGTTCTGACTAACAAAAGAACCACCAACACCTCATCAAGCCAGCGCATGCCGCATTTTCGTAACTTGTCACAGGTTCTTTTCTTGAGGCCATGCAGCACTTCAGCGTTCATCCTTTCATCCTGTCCGTTGCTCCTTGGATGGGCGAAGGAGGCGAAAGAGACCTTTCTCCCAAGGCTCTGGATGTACTACATGAAGGCGCGGCTCATGAATTGAGTGCCATTGTGGTGATCACCCTGTTGGGTACTCCAAAACGACACATCAATCCTTTAAAGAACTTGACAGCTGATTGCGCAGTCACATTACTCACTGGCTCTACCTCGGGCCACTTTGTTACGTGCAAGAATTCAAAGCCCCGGGTAGCATGGGGAAAGGGGCCCAAGATGTCGAGCCCCCGGACCGCGAAAGGCCAGGATAAAGGGATTGTTTGAAGGGCATGAGCAGGTTGATGAATGTTCTTGGAATGGAACTGGAATGCTTCACACGTAATGACGAGCTCAGTTGCATCCAGGAGGGCGGTGGGCGAGTAGAATCCTTGTCGGAAAGCTTTCCCGACAAGTGTTCTTGATCCTAGGTGCGAGCCACACACCCCTCCGTGTACCTCTGCCAACAGCGCTAGTCCATCTTCCCGGTTAATACATTTTAACTTCACACTATTCGGCCTCTTTCTGTACAAAGTGTCATCCACAAACTAATACATACTCGATTGGTGGGCCACCTTTTCAGATTCCTCTGAGTCATCAGGAAGTTCTCTTGTTTGCAGGAATTGGACTATGTGTTGCGCCCATGTCGGAGCCTGTGGCTCGACGACAAGGACTAAAGGCAGTTCCTCTATCGTGGGAGCGCTAACCTCAACAGCGAGAACTTGGGGTTCTGCTGGAGGATGCAGCTCACGAGCCAACATAAGGTTCCCCCCGGCAGCCTTCTCACCAGTGGATCTAGGGAGCTCTGCCAGGAAATGTCTGTCGGTGCTTAGTTTCCTTCTCTTTCTGGCCAATGTTGATGGAGAGACTGATGGTTGAGTCAGGTGGAGCACAAAAGTTCCTAGTTCCACAGGGAGCTTCTAGGCGGCACACTTGGACAGGTGATCTGCCATGCCGTTCTCCGCATGGGGTACGTGTTCTATTTGCAACCCATCAAAGTACCCTTCCAACTTTCTCACTTCTTCCACATATGCCTCCATCAACGGGCTCTAGTAATTCTTATTCACTTGTTTCACAATGAGCTGAGAATCACCACGAATGATTAGCTTCTTTATCCCCAATTCTATTGCAATCCTGAAAGTGCTAGTTATCTACTAGAGGGGGGTGAATAGGCGATTTTTATGAAAGTCTTCAAAACACGAGGTCTTTGAAGACAAACAATAGAAATGAACCTATTGATATGCAGTGGAAGATAGACTACACTAGACAAGCCATAGTCAAGTAAGCAATGTAGTGAAAGCACGAAGACAGTCAGCAGCTAAGTAGTATGGATCAGGATGGAAGACAGTATGAAGCCAAACACCAAATAGTCTTCACTCAGTGAAGTCAAACAGATCAGACAAGCAAGCAATGACTTCATGAAGACAAACTGTAAAGTAAAGGGAAGTGGAGGATAGAACCAGTTGCTTGGTGAAGACAAGGATTTGGTAGACCAGTTCCAATTGCTGTGACAACTGTACGTCTGGTTAGGGAGGCTGAGATTTAACTCAGAAGACCGTGTCTTCACCTTATTCCCCTTGAGCTAAGGACACCCAGTCCTCGCCCAATCACTCTGGTAAGTCTTCATGGTAGACTTCCAAACCTTCACAGACTTCATTCACTGGCAATCCACAATGACTCTTGGATGCTCAGAACACGACGCCTAACCGGCTAGAGGATTCACAGTCCTCAAGTGTAACAAGTCTTCAGGTCACGCGGACAGAAAGACTTCAGTGATGCCTAACACTCTTTGGCTCTGGGTGTTTTGGGCTTTGTCCTCGCAAGGATCTCCCTCTCAAATGCTTCGGAGGTGGGTTGCTCTCAAATGACAAAAGCTGTGCACTAACTCTGAGCATCCACCAATTTATGGTGTAGGGGGTGGGCTATTTATAGACAGGAGGCAACCCGACTTGATATGTCTGAAATGACCCTAGGTCACTAAGGAACCGACACGTGTCCAACGATTGGACTTCAAACACGCGCGGCAGCTTTACTTGGGCTACAAGCCAAGCTCACTCATCCAGCTCTGGATAAGATTTGCTCTCATTGTCTTCGCTCGAAGACATAGGATTTTGGTTGAGCATCACATCAGTCACTCTGACTTTGTTCACTTGGACCCCACTTAACAGCTCTGGAAAAGGCAACTACAAAACAACTATGTCTTTGCACTCCATAGTCTTCAAGTGAATGTCTTCACATGTCATAATCTTCGTCGTGAATGTCTTCAGGAACCACCATTGACTTCAATGTCTTCACACATTTTTAGGGGTCATCTCTAGGAGGTAAACCGAATCAATAAGGGACTACTACCTGTGTTATCCTGCAATTCTCACAAACACATTAGTCCCTCAACCAAGTTTGTCATCAATACTCCAAAACCAACTAGGGGTGGCACTAGATGCACTTACAATTTCCCCCTTTTTGGTGATTGATGACAAACTAGTTGAAGTTTTCAACAGGGGTAAAAGTATGTGAAAGTTAAGGATTAAGGTCATTGTCTTCAAAAGTTGCAAAAGGCTCCCCCTGAAGATGTGCATATAAGTAGTTTGCTTTTGAATGCAAATGCACATGGCAGGTTTTATTTCGTGGAGATCCTCTTCAATGTACGAAGACAATTCATCATGCATATATAAGAATAACGAAGATAATGACATGCATAATGAGAAATGGGCGTGTGCAGAATGACTTTATGCGGAATTTATCATCGCATCACAAAGTAGCAGACGACCATCAAGTTTAAGTGTTACAACTCAAGAGCCAAATAGTTTCAAAATGAGAGTTGTAAGAACTTAGCAAAAATAATGCAACCACCCATATGGACCCGCTTGAAGACTATCAACCTCATATGCTTCTCCCCCTTTTGTCAGTAATGACCAAAAAGATTTGAAGACATAGAGGCTCTACTCGTTCCCATTTGGAGTAGAAGATGGAGCAGGGTCAACGTTGGAGTTAGGTGGTGCAGACGGGCCTGACGCAGAATCATGATGCAGTGCAACCAAGGTTGGTGAAGTGGTGTCATCCTCTTCATCAACGACACTCGCAATAATAGTTGCAGCCGAAGACGAATGTTCAGAATCTTCAATAGATGGAGTGCAATGCCAGCTTGCATTTTGGGGAGGCCTGGAGTCAAACTTGAAGCTCTCTGTGAAGCCATCTTCACGAAGATCATCTTCAAAGCAGAGCAAAGTCAGGCTCTTCCAGGACCGCCTACAGGCTTCATGAGCAACAAATGAGTTTTTGGTGGCCAAGTTGCGAATGCGATTAATATCCACCAAGAGACTCTGCATCTGATGCTTCAACCAGTCATGATGCCTATCTTGCTTTTGATGTAAAGCCACTAGAAGCTAACGGTCGTTGAGGACACAAGGACGCTTCTGAGGCCTTTGAGCAATGGTGCTGGCAGTGGCTTCAGTATTAGCTCGGTGCGGCATACGCAAGTTGCCAGCCAGAGGGTAAGCAGGAGTTGCAGCATTGGGCACATGAATCCCTTCAATTGGCTGCGTGAAGCTCTGGAATTGTGCATTCTGAAGGTGGAGTGGCTTCTTTGCTGGCTCAGGGTAGATGGCTTCAATAGACATATCAACATCAGGCAGAAAGACAATGTGGCTGCGCGCTGAGGGTTGATAGTCGACGGTTGAATGAAGCTTGATCAAGCGCATCACCCATGGAGCATAGAATTTCAGGCCAAATAGATCAATCCCAGAAGCAGCAAGCTATTAGATAAAGAAATCCTGAGTGTTGAATCTGATGCCATTGACTATATAGAAAACCAATGTCTTCGTGGTGCCTTCAAGTTTAGCTTCAGAGGAATTGCCTTTGATAGGTCAGAGAGTATGCCTCAGAATATGATATACTATGCGTGGCAAGTACTCAAGGTCCTTACCAAAGAATTCCTTGGGTATTCGGCGTCATGGGGCAATGGCTTCATCATGCTCAGCATTTGGCTCATGTTGGGCTCTGGCTTCTTGAAAATGCTTTGCAGCTCGTTCTGATGAAGCTGACAACTAGGTTCGTAGAGCTCACCTGGAGTGGGCAGGGAAGTAAGCTCAATGATATCCTGAGCTTTGGCTTCATGATGAACATCATCTGTCATCCACTTAAGGACCCAAGTCTTCGGATCCCTGTTGTAACCTCGAATGTGTAGTGTAGCATAGAACTGCAGCAGAAGCTCTTCATTCCAATGTTCCTTGTCAGTCACAAAAGGCAGAAGACCAACGTCCCTAAAGTAGTCAAGGGCTTCCTCAAGGCATGGCAGCCCAGCCATAGCATCACAATCAAGACGCTTATGCGGAAAAATCCAATCTTGGTTGTATAGGATACAAGAGTAATAGCTTCGCTGCTGATGGCTCCAAAACCTGTCAGAGGAGATCTTGGACTTCATGTACGAGTTCTTGGCGCTGTCAAAGAATGTAGTGTGCTCTCTGAAGTTGACCACGCTGAATGAGCCCTGTGTTGTGGCAGCACTTGGAAGAACCTGAGGCCTCTGCTCCACATGATAATCATATTGTGGCCCGGGAGCAGTGGGTGGAACCATGATGGGCCATCTAACAGTCACCAACTCACCACGATTGAACGTGTGTTCCATAGTATGAGGCCTTGCTGGAGGAACGGCGTCATCAGATATGATTGGCGTCACAAGGGTGTCAGTAGTCACATTGGCTTTGGGCTCCACATTATCTTCAGCCATGACAGAGTCATTGGCTTCAGTGGCGTTGTCGGTGGCAGCCTCATTGTTTTCAACCTCCATCTATTCAACAACTGGAGGGTCGGGCACGATCACATTCTCTTCAAGAATGACTGGATCACTACCAGGGGGTGTGGCTTCTCTTTCATCTCCTTTCTCTTCTTATTTTTCTTCTTCGGCTGATGATGCCCGAATGTCTTCAGTAGCTTTGGCTTCAGACTCAGAGGCAGACGCAGAAGTGGTGGCTTCAGGAAACACTTGATGTGCTACTGAGCTAGTATGTTGCACTTTCTCTTCTGGAATGCTTGACATGGAGACATGTGGCCTGAGGCCTTTGCGAAGCCTGCGGAATGCTGGCGATGCCTTTGGAGAGGGAGTGGTCTGTTCCATGTAGTTGTCATCATCAAGCACCAGAGTGGTGACTTGAGCTGGTGGAGTATGGGGTGTCTCATCTTGCATAGGGTGTCTTGTTGTTGTCGGTCAGCCCATGAGTCATCTTGAGCAACTAGTGTCAAAGGACGACCAATGCTAATAAGTTCAATGCTCGTGAGAGCAGGCGATGATATCGACTGGGGCTCGAGCCGAGGAAGGACTTAATCATCATTTACATTGTCTTCACGACCAATGTCTTCAGCTACCTTGGGATTAACAGCTGGAACTTGTTCACTTGCTTGAGCCTCTGTGGAAGCAGGCTCATGAATCACCAGGCGGCGTTCTTGGTTGGTAGAGGCAGGGAGAGCAACAGAGATGCGTTCAATGATGAGGGGCTCTGGGGCGGTAGCACGCTCTTTCTTTGAAGACTTTGGAGCCTTAGTCTTCAGCTTCTTTTTGGAGGGAGCATCATCAGAGGTGTCCTTGAGCTTCCTCTTCCTGGCTTTGGCTTCGGCTTGCCTTGTCTTCTTCATTTCAGAAGTTGCTGAGGGGACCTTTGGCTTCAAGCCAGTCATGCTAGCAGGGAAGACTATGCTTGGTCATTCTTGCCGTTGAGCTTTAGGTGTGGCTTCAGCAGACTTCTTCTTTTGTTTGGCAGCCATTCGGGGGTCGATGCTAGGACGCCCAAGAGCCTTTCTCTTTTCAGCTTCATTGTGCGCTTGCACACATTTCTGCGCATAGTACTTCATGTGCTCGCGTGAGCCTTTGGCTTCTTCACGCTTCTTGTTGAACTCTGCCTTGAGATCATGCATCATCTTCTTGAAGATTTGCACATTAGCCACACTGAGCTTCGCCATGTGCTTCTTGAAGTGTGCCTTCTCATAATCAATCTTGTTCTTGAGCTCGACGATTTTCTAAGCCAAGGCCACTTCATTGGCAATGGCTTTGTGAAACGTGACGCTGATGTCCACTGGCAGCTGCAGATCATCAAATTTGATGCTTTGGTCCTCAAAACAATTCATCAATGAAGTTGTTCAGAATATCAGCATCAAAGAGAGGCAGATCTTGAAAGATCTCTGCCTCTTGCTTGGTCTTGATCAGCATCTCTAGAGCTTCATCACCAAGATCTTCATCACTGGAAAGATCAATGTTGTGGTCTTCATTGCGTAGAATGGCAGCAGGAGTCAGGTCATGCCCTGAAATCTTCTTGGGCTTCTTGGTCTTCTTAGTCTTCTTGGAGACACGAGACAAGTCTTTAGCCTGGACACTGGGTTTAGGAGGTGCAGTCATCAATGGCTTCACAGTCGAAGCTGTTGGTGCAACAGAGGGCTTTGAAGCTTTTGACTTCTTTTTCTTCTGCTTTGGTGGTGCAGGTGCATCTTCAGAGTCTGCATCATCAGCAAATTGATCCACCGTGGCCCTCTGAGCAGCAATGTGGGAGAGGAGCCCATCGAAGCTAGTGAAGGGACCAATGACATTAGGATTGGCATCACGTGTGCCATCAGGCCTTGGAGCAGACGGGCCAGGGTTGAAGTGGAGTCCAAGCTCCTTCCTGTTCTTGGCAGTAGACTCCTTTGCGAACTGAAAGTTGCACTTGAAGAGATTGTCATCACGACACCATAGAAGAGACGATGGGTCGGCATTTTCTGGAAGAGGTCCTCGGACCATGCAAGGATAGAAGCCTTGGGAAATAGCTTCAGGCTTCGACTTAGGTTGCAGATTCTTGTACAGAATATCACCCCACAGGCGCTTGATAGTGTTCTTCTTAGCATATTCAGGTGTGACGAAGTTATACTTGAACAACTTTTCAGCCCAATATCTTCGAATCCATTGGATTCTAGTCTTGCGCTAATTGTAGTTCTCTTCAGGATCTATCTTGTACATCTCAAATAGATCGGGAGACAGATCCAGAGCAGTATTGCCACGGCGCTGCCTGCCACCTTTCCTTGTAGATTTCTCAGAAGCCATAATATTCAGACAGAGAGGCTTCAAAAATGTGAAAGGCTTTCGTCTACTTGTAAAACAAGAACTGGCTTCAGGGGACTCAATGTGATGATGTAAGAATTCTGCAAATGAATGCAGACTATGAGAACCAAGGGATTCTCCCACGGACATGTACCGGTGACAGCATTAGAGATGCGAGGGAAGGGGAAGAGGTCATATGCATTTTCAGAAGATTTTGAACATAAATCAGTTTGAAGACATTGACCTCATAGTGCGAAGACATTCACTTATTTGAAGTGAGTTGGTTCCAGATTTGTACGAATCCATGAATAAGTACAAGTGAGGAATCTAACTAGTTATGAAGCATAAGTGAATATACTTTGCAAGATATGAGATTCAGAAAGAGATAGATCCAAATTTGTAAGTGTAGAAACCACTTTTGGCTGAAAGTGGATGGATTTGACAGATCAAAAAGGCTGTAAAAATGAGATTTATTTACCACAGACGAACTGCTAGACGAGGCAGAAGGGAGGCCGAGTAGTCCAATCTCCTGCACCCTAACTTGGGGGCGGAAGACACCTACGGCAGCGGCGGAGAAGACGAGGTTCGCGGATGGCATGAGGACGGCGTCGAAGAGGTCGCGACAGCTAAGCGCTTCATCTCTGGCGTCGACGCGAGCTAGTGGTGGCGCTAGGGTTTGAGCGAGATGGCGAGGTAGAAGAGGGAATAATGACCGCGCTGGATGTGTATTTATAAGGTGAAGGGTTGCACAGCGCAATTACACAGGTGCCCCTGGCGGTTCACATCTGAGGGACACATGGCATGCATGCAACTCATTGAAAGTTGTTCCATGTTCCCACGCACGTCTGGTTTGTCGGGTGGTCGTTCTGGCGTCTCCGGTATTCAGGCAAAAGAGATATTGCATTAAAAGTAGGTTTAAATGCGTGTCTCTGTATCTTCAGCTGACAAGGACGCAGTGAAGACATTTGACACGTTTCAACAGAATGCATATGACTAGATAGACAGAATTTGAGGAAGAAGCACAGAAGGGATTAGGGTCCGATCACATTCACTTAGTTCAGAAAATGGGAAGTTTGAAGACATAGCTATAAGTGAATGTTGTAGAGGACATAACACACACACACACACACATATATATATATATGTATGTATATACATCAGAAAAGACCAAATCGACATGTGAAGATAAACCTTGAAGTCAAAGCAATGTTGAAGACAAACCAAATGCGAAGATAATGCAATCATGACGCCAAATGAAAATCTTCGAGAAAGTTTGGTGGTGGCGTTACCCACCGTATAGAAAGTATTAGACCCAGGCACGACGCACAATTAGCATGGCGCTCCGAAGTCAAATTCCGCGTTAATGTATTCACACATAGAGGGTAAGTCTTCATTGATTGAAGATATACGTTACTTTGTGTGTTGCACATCTAAGTCATCAACATGCATAAGCGTTAGGATGTGTGTCCAATCACAGGACATTTGAGGATTCTCAGATATTTAGCTCACACCGCAGCTCGCAAAACCTTTTCTCATCCAAGGGCTTTGTGAATATATCTGCCAATTGCTCTTCAATGTTGACGTGAATGATATCAATGTCTTCCTTCATGACATGATCTCTGAGAAAGTGATGACGGATCTGAATGTGCTTTGTCTTCGAGTGCTGAACTGGGTTGTTGGCAATCTTGATGGCGCTTTCATTCTCGCAGTAGAGTGGAACATGCTTCAGGTGGATGCCATAGTCCTTGAGAGTTTGCTTCATCCATAGAAGCTGAGCGCAGCAAGATCCAGCAGCAATGTATTCGGATTCAGCAGTGGAGAGTGATACACAGTTCTGCTTCTTTGAAGACCAACAGACAAGTGATCGTCCAAGAAAATGACATGTGCCTGATGTGGACTTGCGATCAACCTTATCACCAGCATAATCAACATCTGAGAATCCAACTAGATCAAACTCTGATCCCTTTGGATACCATAGTCCTAGTGTTGGGGTGTAAGCCAAATATCGAAGAATTCGCTTCACAGCTAAGTGATGTGATTCCTTTAGTGTCGCTTGGAATCGGGCACACATGCAAATGCTAATCATTATATCAGGCCTAGATGCACAGAAGTAGAGTAAAGAACCAATCATGGAGCGGTATACCTTTTGATCGAACTCTTTACCATTGTCATCGGGGCCCAATTGGCCTTTGGTTGGCATTGGCGTCGTGTACCCTTTGCAGTCTTGCATTCCAAACTTCTTCAGGCAATCTTTGAGGTATTTTTCTTGTGATATGAAGATGCCATTTCTCTGCTAACGGATTTGAAGACCAAGGAAGAATTTAAGCTCACCCATCATGGACATCTGATATTGCTCTTGCATCATATGCCCAAACTCATCATTGTATCTCTTCTCAGTGCAGCCAAAGATAATGTCATCCACATAGATTTGGCATACAAACAGTTCACCATCATATGTCTTCGTGAATAGAGTGGGATCTAGGGAACCAGGTTTGAAGCATTTGCTCTTCAGGAAGTCTTTGATTGTGTCATACCAAGCGTGAGGGGCTTGTTTGAGGCCATACAGTGCCTTGTTGAGCTTGTATACCATGTCAAGACGCTTTGGGTCTTCAAAACCAGGTGGTTGTGCAACATACACTTCTTCAATTTTGCCATTGAGAAAGGCACTCTTTACATCCATTTGGTATAGAAGAATGTTGTTGTGGTTAGCATAGGCTAGCAGTATGCGAATGGCTTCAAGCCTAGCCATGGGAGCAAAGGTTTCATCGAAGTCAATCCCTTCAACTTGTGTGTAACCTTGAGCAATGAGACGAGCCTTGTTTCTGACAACTTGACCATCCTCATCTTGTTTGTTGTGATAGATCCATTTGGGGCCGATGATATTGTGCTTGCGAGGGTCTGGACGCTTAACTAGCTCCCATACATTGTTCAGCTCAAACTGTTGAAGCTCTTCTTGCATAGCTTGAATCCATTCAGTTTCCATGAAGGCTTCATCAACTTTCTTGGGTTCAGATATAGAGACAAATGCAAAGTGCCCACAGAAATTTGCTAGCTGTGTTGCTCTTGAACGGGTGAGTGGACCAGGTGCATTTATGCTATCAATAATCTTCTCAATCTGGACTTCATTTGCAACACGAGGATGAACTGGACGAAGATTTTGCCCTTGCTTATCATTGTCTTCATCTTCAGCATTGGCTTCAGGCTGAGCAGTGTCTTCATGCTGATTAGGTGCAGAAATGATGATTCCCTCTTCAGCATGTTCCTCTGAAGGTATGATTTCTCCAGTACCCATAAGCTTGATAGATTCACTTGGTGTAGCTTCATCTAGCACATTTGGCAAGTTCTCTCTTTGTAAGCCGTTAGTCTCATCGAACCGCTCATCCACAGTTTCAACCACTTTGTAGTGAAAGAGGTTTATGTAGGAGTGTGAATGCTTTCCGTAGCCAAGCATAAAACCTTCATGTGCTTTCGGTGCAAATTTTGAAGTGTGATGCAGATCCTTGATCCAGGACCTAGCACCAAATACTCTGAAATAGCTGACGTTTGGCTTCTTACCATTCAGGAGTTCATATGATGTCTTCTTTAGGAACTTGTGAAGATAAACATGGCTAATGACGTGCATGCAGTATCAATAGCTTCAGGCAAGAATTTCCTTGGAGTCTTGTACTCATCGAGCATCGTTCGTGCCATCTCAATGAGGGTTCTGTTCTTGTGCTCCACGATGCCATTTTGCTGAGGTGTGTATGGAGCAGAGAACTCATGTGTGATGCCCAATGTATCAAGATAAGTGCCGAGGCTGGTGTTCTTGAATTATGTGCCGTTGTCACTTCTGATGTGCTTGATCTTGATCCCATAGTTGACCATGGCACGATTGGCGAATCGTCTGAAGAAATCCTGCACTTTAGTATTGTGGAGAATTATGTGCACCCATGTATAACTTGAGTAATCATCAACAATGACGAAACCATAGAGGCATGCAGTTGTAGAAGAGTAGAGTAGTGAGTAGGGCCAAATAAGTCCATGTGAAGCAGCTCAAAGGGACGTGTCGTCGTCATGATTGTCTTCGAGGGATGCTTGGCCCTAGTCATCTTTCCGGCTTCGCAGGCACCGCATAGATGATCTTTCTTGAACTTGACGCCCTCGATGCCTATGACATGCTTCTTCTTTGTGCGAGTGTGTAAGTTCCTCATGCCGTCATGCCCTAGCCTCTGATGCCAGAGCCAGCACTCTGAAGCTTTTGCTAGAAGACATACGGCCAGTTGTGGTCCTGCGGAGAAATCCACCATATACAGATCATCTTTTTGATACCCTTCGAAGACTAGAGATTTGTTAGATTCCATAAACACAAGGCAACGATATTTTCCAAATATCACAATCATGTTCAGATCACAAAGCATTGAGACAGACATTAAGTTGAAACCAAGGGATTCAACAAGCATCACTTTATCCATGTGATGATCCTTTGAGATTGCAACTCTACCTAGGCCCAATACCTTGCTTTTACCAGTGTCAGCAAATGTGATGTGACTCTTGTCAGATGGATGTAGGGTTGAATCCATAATAAGACTTTAACCAGTCATGTGGTTAGTGCATCCACTGTCCATAATCCACTCAGAAGCCTTTGGTGTCATACCCTACAATGCAGTTTGGGGGATAGGCTTCACAAAGAGAAGTGTGAAGCATGAACATTTGACGAACAAGAATACTATCAAAGTTCATATCCTTGTTAGGGTAGATAGGATGGATGTCAGGAAATCCCGGGACGAAATACATATTAAGATCATTTTGGTATTTTATCTTGCGTCCCACAAGATGTTTTAGGTCCCCGGCATAAGCATCAGAAGCCTTTGATTTTCGGCTGGAGACCTTTCCCTGCAAAAGAGAGTTATTTTTTTAACCACCCACATTTTCAGGGGTGGCTTAGAAGCAATGAGTCTAAGTGCAGCATCTAAGAACTTTGGCCTTGGAGCCCTAGCAAATAGCCTTGCAGGAGGTGAATAATACTCATAAGAATAAGCAGAAAAGTTCTTGGTCTTATGAACATAGCGGTTTGATGAAACACGCTCATATTCATAAGTCTGAGTATGGTTTCCCTGCAAAACATTGGCGTTAGGGTGGCCCTGGTGGGTCCTCTGTCTGTATGAAGCCTTTGGGTCATATGAAGCCTTTGGTCTGGGGTTTGTCTTCTTCCCAGGTGGTGTCATGATGACACTCACAGGAAGCTTCTCAAGACAACTTTTGGGCACCCAGATCTTCTTCAAAGGTGGTCCATTCCTGCAGTTAGTACCAATATACCTGGCAAACACTTCACCATTCTGATTTTTGAACAGTTTATAATTTGCATCAAAGGGTTCATCAATGATAATCGGGTTAGCGCAAGTGAAGACAGATAAGGTGGATGGGTCCACTGAAGGTCCCTTTGCAGCAACCCATGTAGTTTTGGGGTACTGCTCGGGCTTCCAGTATGAACCATCAACATTCATTTTCCTCTCGAACCCAACACCCTCTTTCCTAGGGTTTTGGTTCAGAATCTGTTTCTTGAGGACATTACACAGTGTTTGATGCCCTTTGAGGCTTTTGTACATCCCTGTTTCAAGCAAAGTCTTCAACCTAGCATTCTCATCAGCAATAGTAGTGGTGTCCTCAGAAGAGGGGTTAGTTACCACATCAGCAGTTGAAGATATTGCAACAGTAGCAGCAGTAGAACATTCAGCAACAGAGACAACATCATCCCGCTCAAGACATTTTAAACAGGGTGGCTCAAAACCTTCCTGAGCGAAACTGGTCTGTTGAGCGCGAAGTGAATCATTCTCCTTTTGAAGATCTTCATGAGATGCTCTCAGATTCTCAAGTTCTTGCTTCCTTTGAATATAATCATAGGAAAGCTTTTCATTAGCGGCTGGGAGAGTTTCATGACGACTTTCAAGTTCTTTGTACTTAACGTGAAGATTTTTAATGTCTTCAATGAAGGACTGAGTTCGATTCATTTCCGCGTACAACAGGTCATCGCTTTTGTCTAGCAACTTTTGAATATGTTCCATAGTAGTTTGTTGTTCAGTTGCAATTTTAGCAAGTGTTTTGTAGCTAGGTTTGGATTCACACTCAGAGTTATCTTCATTGGATGGTTGAAAGTAAGCATCGCGTGAGTTTACCTTGGCACCACGTGCCAAGAAGAAGTAGGTCGGAGAAGATGGCTCGGGTTCGGGAGTCATTGTTTTGAGCGACTCTTTGAATTCAAGGAACCAGGGATCCTGACATGTTCGATGACCTTCATACACATCGTAGATCCGGTCCCATATAAGCTTTGCATTGCAGAGATGCATAATGCGCCTGAACTCATCTCTGGACAGGTAGGAGCATATAACAGCCTTCGCCTTGATATCCAGAAGAGTATATTTCTGAATATCGTCAGCATGCCTCATCTTGCATAAATCGGTGAGATCAATCTTCGTGACAGTCCAAAGCTCACTGTCCATCGCAAGGAGGTGCTTCCTCATCATAGCCTTCCATCTGAGATAATCATGACCATCAAAAATAGGGCACGCGGTGGAGACCTTGATTATCCTTATAGTCGACATAGCTAAAACTCCAGGTGGTTAAACCAAATCACACAGAACAAGGGAGCACCTTGCTCTGATACCAATTGAAAGTGCTAGTTATCGACTAGAGGGGGGTGAATAGGCGATTTTTATGAAAGTCTTCAAAACACGAGGTCTTTGAAGAAAAACAGTAGAAATGAACCTATTGATATGCAGCGGAAGATAGACTACACTAGACAAGCATAGTCAAGTAAGCAATGTAGTGAAAGCACGAAGACTATCAGCAGCTAGGTAGTATGGATCAGGATGGAAGACGGTATGAAGCTAAACAGTAAATAGTCTTCACTCAGTGAAGTCAAACAGATCAGACAAGCAAGCAATGACTTCACGAAGACAAACTGTAAAGTAAAGGGAAGTGGAGGATAGAACCAGTTGCTTGGTGAAGACAAGGATTTGATAGACCAGTTCCAGTTGTTGTGACAACTGTACGTCTGGTTAGGGAGGCTGAGATTTCACTCAGAAGACCGCGTCTTCACCTTATTCCCCTTGAGCTAAGGACACCCAGTCCTCGCCCAATCACTCTGGTAAGTCTTCAAGGTAGACTTCCAAACCTTGACAGACTTCGTTCACTGGCGATCCACAATGACTCTTGGATGCTCAGAACGCGACGCCTAACCGGCTGGAGGATTCACAGTCCTCAACTGTAACAAGTCTTCAGGTCACGCGGACAGAAAGACTTCAGTGATGCCTAACACTCTTTGGCTCTGGTTGTTTTGGGATTTGTCCTCGCAAGGATCTCTCTCTCAAATGCTTTAGAGGTGGGTTGCTCTCAAACGACAAAAGCCGTGCACTAACTCTAAGCAGCTAGCAATTTATGGTGTAGGGGGTGGGCTATTTATAGCCAGGAGTCAACCCGACTTGATATGTCTGAAATGACACTGGGTCACTAAGGAACCGACACGTGTCCAACGGTCGGATTTCAAACACACGGAGCAGCTTTACTTGGGTTACAAGACAAGCTGACCCATCCAGCTCTCGATAAGATTTGCTCTCATTGTCTTCGCTCGAAGACATAGGATTTTGGTTGAGCATCACATTAGTCACTCTGACTTTGTTCACTTGGACCCCACTTAATAGTACGGTGGTTCCTATGACTCAACAAAGAAGAAAAGGCAACTACAAAACAACTATGTCTTCACACTCCATAGTCTTCAAGTGAATGTCTTCACATGTCATAATCTTCGTCGTGAATGTCTTCAGGAACCACCATTGTCTTCAATGTCTTCACACATTTTTAGGGGTCATCTCTGGTAGGTAAACCGAATCAATAAGGGACTACTACCTATGTTATCCTGCAATTCTCACAAACACATTAGTCCCTCAACCAAGTTTATCATCAATACTCCAAAACCAACTAGGGGTAGCACTAGATGCACTTACAAATCCTTAGGCCGGCAAGGAGCCCCTCTCACTCTGCCATGTTATTGGTAGTATCCTCACGAAGGAAGTGCATCTGGATGACATAGTTGAGGTGCTCTCCGGTGGGTGCGACAAGTAGCACTCCAGCCCCGCGTCTTGCAGCGAGAAGGCACCATCAAAGTACATGATCCACTCCTTAGGGTCCTCCTTGCCGGGGAGCACTGTTTCCGGCACCTCTTCGTCAGGCGTTCGCGTCCATTCTGCAACGAATTCTGTAAGTGCTCTGTTTTGGATAGTTGCAGTGCTTTCAAACTTCAAAGCAAAACTTGACAGCTCCAGTGCCCATTCCACTATCCTGCCGGTAGCCTTGGGATTCCTCAGAATGCATCGCAACGGGAGGCGGGTGACAACTATCATCTCGTGTGCTTGGAAGTAATGGCGCAATTTCCTCGAGGCCATGAGGAGGCCGAAGATCAACTTTTGCACCCTAGAGTACCTTGACCTAGCTCCCTGCAGGAGGAGCTAACAAAGTAAACTGGTCGCTGGCTCGCTGCACCATTTTCTTCCTTCCTGACGCCTTCTGATTATTAGCATCTACTTGTGTCCCTCCTTCCTTATCAACACCAGGCCCTGCCGGGGATAGGTTTGGCTCATCACTGGGCAACTATGCAGCTTCTGCCTCTTCGTTACCCACTTCCCTCTGCGCCACCAACGCAACACAAACCACTTGATTTGTTGCTGCTAAGTACAGCAACAACGACTCTTGTGGTCTAGGCGCGACCAAGGTTGGTGCGGAGGAAAGGTAGGTTTTTAAATCCCGCAATGCAACCTCTGCCTCCGGGGTCCATTTCATTGGTCCTGCTTTCTTCAAGATTTTGAAGAACAATGAGGCGCACTCAGTGGACTTCAAATGAACCAGCTCAGCGCAGCAACACAGCCAGCCAGATGACTCACATCCTTGACGGTTTTTGATGCTTGGATCTGATCTATTGCTTTGATCTTGTCGGGGTTGTCTTCTATCCCTCGCTGAGACACAAAAAATCAAAGGAGCTTGCCGGACGGAACGTCGAATACGCACTTCTCGGGGTTGAGCTTCAAGTTGATCTTACACGGATTTGCAAAGGTTTCTTCTAGATCCTTGATAAGTGTGGATTTTTCTCTGGTCTTGACCACTATATCATCCATATATGCTTCTATGTTCCGGTGTAGCTGGGGTTCAAAACCAATCTGCACAGCCCTTGCGAACATAGAACGGGCGCTTTTTAGCCCGAAAGGCATACGTACAAAGAAGTATGGGCCACATGGGGTGTCGGTGCAACAAACCCTGGGTCTGTTTCCCAGACTGTGCACAGGCACGGGAACAAGATTGCGGTACCAGGCCGTGCTAGAGTATAAGAGACCAAGATCATCGAGGGACCAACCTGCAGATCAAGAGGGCCAAGATCAAGCCAGAGGAGTAAGATACCACCAGGAGAAAAGCCTCCCTTGTCGGGCAGGCGAGCTCGGCGAGGGCGGGGTCACCCCCGGAAGAAAAATGACCAAGACATCCCGGCAAGGCCTGCCGGGACTCGCGGTGGCAAAACCACCTCACCCAACCACTCCGCCACGACCCACGTCGTCAATCAGTGCGGTGTCAAGCCGCAAAGTGACTAAGTGGCAGCCATTTGCCACATGGCGACCTCTTTCTACAGGAAATGCCTACAGATGACACCCGTCCTATGACATGTTAAGCGAGGAGGCATGGAGCTGGCAAGACAGCCCGGCAAGGCTTGCCGGGCAACCAATGATGTGACGTTAAGCAATGCATTTAATGCACCCTGTCAGCCTGCAGAGTTAGGTATGATAGCACTATTTGCTATCTTATCAGTCCATAATGACTATTTTGCCATTGTGGTGACCCCTTAATCTATAAAAGGAGGCCCATGGCAATCGTCGAAAGGGTTGGAAGGTTGTACAACACACACACCCATACGCGCTTAGCCACTGCCGCCCCTGTCGGGCAAGTGTACTCTGCTCCACCACCATTCTTCCACCATCAATCCACCAAAGCAAGAGTAGGGTTTTACGCCTCACGATGGCCCGAACCTGGGTAAACTTTCATGTGTGATCATTGCCGCACTGCCCCACGTTCTTCTGCTCTTTGTGCAACGCGACATCCCCCCTGCCGAACCAGCAAGGGGCCCTTGGTCCCATAGGTGGTTGTGGTTTCCCACGACATCTTTGGCGCGCCAGGTAGGGGGATCACTTGCGCGAACCTAAAACTATGTGTAGCGCGTCATCTTCATCGCCTCTTCACCCTCGACGGCGCTATCGACCATGGCGCCCAAGTAGAAATCCGGTGGTTCTGCTCATCCATCCACCTCGAAGGCTCCACCGCCCGCGGCCTTTAGTGCCGTGGGGGATGCAGAGACACGCGAGGACGTGGGCGCTGCTAGGGTTGTGGTCGGCGCAGGAGGCACGGTCACATTCCCCCGCAGCCGACATAGGAGCGGGAAACATCGGAGGAGAACAACATCAGCAACGCCCCGGTGGCCACGCTCCATGAGGTACGGGTGAAGGGGTTACTCCACCCATGCCCCTTACTCCCGCCGACGGGCATAGCCGCAGCAATGGCGCTCAGTCCGGGGCGAATCGCCGCCCTCCGGCCGCCCCCACCAATGGAGCGAGCTCAGCACGTGCGCCTCCCCCGGGATGGATCGACCAAGTCATTGCGCCCGGCAGAGCCGCTGGCCCTCTAGTGCCTTCGCCGCGCCACCCTGCCATCCAGGTGGCCGCCCCGCAATAGCGGGGGCGCGGTGCTACCGCCGCTGGCACCATCAGGACCCAGGCGACAGTGCGATCTACTTCATCATCACCCATGCCAAGTACAGCCACGGAGGCCATGGCGCGGGCTCAGCTGCTACTGAGGTTTCCACCAGCGGCCGAGCAGATGGATGAATGGTGTGCCACCATCCAAAGTCGGCTCGGTTTCGTCGAGGCTGGGGCCTCGTAGCGAGCTGGCCCGCCACGGCCTTCCTAAAGCGACGACCACGGCTCGTGCTGTTGGTCGTACGGAAGGGGGCACCCCCATGGTGCAGTCCCTGCCACGACAGCCAGCGCGGGCGCAGCAGAATCAAGAACCTGATGACGTCTCGATGGCCACTTCTGACCCTCAAGCACGCCCAGGCCGACGGCGAGCCCCGGAGGATAGGCGGGTGGGAGAGGCGTGCGTCATCTTCGAGCGACGCCGCAACGACCACTGCTGAACCAATGGGTGTGATGGCCCTGACGTCGACGAGCCTGCGCTCGATATTGGCGGGTGCCTACCTTTCGAGGCTGGGTACCCTGCCTTTACTCGTGAGCTGCGGCAAGTCCGTTGGACGTCCATTCACACGTTCAAGCCAGAGATACCCAAGAAGTACGATGGGAGGCTGAACCCGGCAGAGTTTCTGAGCATCTACACCATTGCTATTTAGGCTGCCGGGGGAAGAGATGACAAGGTGTTTGCCAACTACTTCCCTTTGGCTCTCAAGTCCAATGTGAAGTCTTGGCTAATGCATCTGCCGGAGAACTCCATCTCGTCATGGGCTGACCTGTGCCATCAATTCATTGGCGCCTTCACTGGCGGCCATCAAGAGCCAGGTCGACCCAGCGACTTGCAGCTTCTCCAACAAAAGGAAGGAGAGACCCTCCATAAGTATTTGCAGAGATTCAGCAAGGTCCATAGGAATATTCAAAATATCCATCCGGCAGCAGTGATAGCTGCCTTCCAGTCCAATGTGCGCAACCGCTGGATCCGTTCCAAAATGAACGTGCGGTTGCCCAAGACTATGAAGGCGCTCTACACCTTGGTAGATAAGTGTGCTCGCATGGAGGAGGGAAGGAAGTTTCCCGGAGAGGAAGATTGCACCAACGTTGATTCAGAGGATGACGATAAATCAACCAGTTAGAAGAAGAACAAGAAGCGCAGTAAGAAGCGGAAGGATAAGGAAGTGATGATTGTTAGTACCGGCAAGAAGGCCAAGTCTGAGGTCCTCGGCAAGGAAGCTACCGTGTGCACTGATTGCCGGGAGGCTGCGGCTGCCGAGAAGGCCGGGAAAGGTGATGCAGCTTGTTAAGAGACAGAAAGCAGAATATGAGAAGCGCGACAAGGAAAAGGGTCAGAATGTCGCTGGCGGTAAGGGCCGAGGCGGTGAAGTAAATCGCCCTGGCAATCCCTTTCGGAACCAAGGAAAACCCGCCAGAGGTCAAGAGAAGGAAACCTGTGATGATGAGAGCGATGGAGGGGATGAAGAGGAAACAATGAGCAGGAGTTTCAGAAGGCCACTGACGCCCTATGCATTGACGGAGGTGCATCCTTGCACACCTCTCACCGCCAGCTCAAGCGATGGGCACGAGAAGTCAATGTCGTGGAACCAGTGCCAGAGGCTCGGAAGCCACTCAAATGGTCACGCACACCCATCATCTTTGACGAAGAGGATCATTCTAACCGTACCACTGCGGTAGGGTGTTTGCCATTGTTGGTCTCTCCAACAATTTGCAACCTCAAGGTCACAAAAATGTTGGTGGACGGCGGGGCCGGGTTGAATCTGATTTCCCCGGCAGTCATCAGCAAACATCAGATAGCGGAGGATGAGTTAAAGGTTACCGGCATGTTCCAAGGAGTCAATCCCGGCAGGAGTCATCCTAAGGGAAAGATCACGCTGCCGATGACGTTTGGGGGAGAGCTGAACTACCGGACTGAGAAGATTGTGTTTGATGTAGTTGACCTCCCTCTGTCGTACAACGGGATTCTTGGACGCCCAGCCCTGGCTAAATTCATGGCGACATCCCACTATGCCTACAACACCTTGAAGATGCATGTGCCAATGGGTGTCATTACCATCCCATCAGACGAGAAGGATGCAATCATTTGTGTGGACAAGATGTACCGGGACGCAGTCACAGTAGAGGCAGCAGCAGCAGCAGTTCCCGCCAAGGAGGACAGAGAAAAGAAGAAGGATAGCAAGGACGCTGGCAAGGAATCCGGGAAGCATACCTCTTCGGAGTGCGCTGCGCCTATTGATGACTTGCCGAAGAGTTCCAATAGTAAGAAATCCAAGGTCACTGCACCCCAAGTGAAGAAGGTCCCGGCAGGGCTGGCTGGCGTTGATTGTACTTTCACTACCAGAGCCACCCTAGATGACAAATAGGAAAGCGCGCTTGTTGCCTTCCTGTGGGAGAATATTGATGTGTTTGCTTGGCAACCATCTGATATCCCCAGTGTTCCCAGGGAGGTAATCAAGCACCACCTTATTGTCTGTCCACACGCCCGACCTGTCAAGCAGAAACTTCGGAAGCAGGCTTTGGAGAGGCAGCAATTCTTTGTGGAAGAGATCAAGAAGCTTGAAGCAGCTGGTTTGGTCAGAGGAGTGCTACATCCCACATGGTTGGCAAATCCAGTGGTAGTCCGGAAGGCTAACGGGAAGTGGAGGCTTTGCATAGATTTCACATATCTCAACAAAGCTTGCCCGAAGGACCCGTTTCCCTTGCCGCGCATCGATCAGATTGTGGATTCCACTTCAGGCTGCGATTTGCTCTCCTTTCTGGATGCATATTCTGGGTATCACCAAATCTTCATGTCCAAGGAAGACGAAGAGAAGACATCATTCATCACTCCATGTGGTACGTACTGTTTTATCCGCATGTCATTTGGATTGAAGAGTGCCGGGTCCACTTTTGCAAGGACAGTCCAGATTGGTTTTGAGCCACAACTACATAGAAACATTGAAGCTTATATGGATGATATTGTGGTCAAGACCAAGGATAGAGCCACCCTTATTCAGGATTTGGAGGAGACATTTGCTAATCTGCGCAACACCAACTTGAAGCTCAATCTGGAGAAGTGTGTGTTTGGTGTTCCCTCCAGCAAGCTGCTTCGGTTCTTTGTGTCCCATCAGGGGATCAAAACCAACCCTGACAAGATTAAAGCTATCAAGCAGATCCAAGCGCCAAGGACAATCAAGGATGTGAGGCGTCTGACAGGGTCCATTGCCACACTAAGCAGATTCATCTCCAAGTCTGCCGAGCGTGCCCTGTCGTTCTTCAAAATTTTGAAGAAGATAGGGCCCATGAAGTGGACTCCGGAAGCAGATACAGCTTTGCAAGAGTTGAAGACCTACTTGTCCTCCATTCCTATCTTGGTTGCTCCCAAACCACAAGAGCCGTTTCTGCTGTACTTAGCAGCAACCGACCAAGTGGTTAGCGTAGCCTTGGTGGCACAGCGGGAAGTGGACGAAGCAGAGAGTGGGCCAGGACCGGCAGAGCCAGAGAGGGATCAGGGCCGAAATGAGTACGGCAGCGAGAGCAACCCCAAGGACAAGGCAAGGAGGAAAGTGGTGCAGCGCCTAGTGTACTTCATCGTCTCCTTACTGCAGGGGGCTAGATCGAGGTACTCTGGCATGCAAAAGTTGATCTTTGGTCTCATCATGGCCTCGAGGAAACTGCGCCACTACTTCCAAGCCCACGAGATTACGGTTGTCGCTCGTTTCCTGCTGCAAAGGATACTCCGAAACCCTGACGCTTCTGGCAGAATAGTGGGGTGGGCTTTGGAGTTATCCAGTTTTGGTTTGAAGTTTGAGAGCACATCAACTATCCAGAGCATGGCATTGGCAAAGTTTAATGCAGAATGGACACCAATCCCTGATGAGGAAGTACCAGAGACCATCATCCCCGGCAAGGAATCACCCCAAGAATGGATTATGTATTTTGATGGTGCCTTTTCCCTACAAGGTGCAGGAGCTAGCGTGCTTCTTGTCGCCCCCTCCGGGGAGCACTTGAAGTATGTTGTCCAGATGCATTTTGCCCGGGAAGAGGCAACCAACAATACAGCAGAGTATGAAGGGCTCCTTGCCGGGCTCAAGATTGCCGCAGAATTGGGAATTAAGAAACTGATCATTCAAGGAGATTCACAGATCGTGGTGAGACAAGTCAACAAGGAATATAAAATCCCATTGATGGAGGCATGCATTGAGGAAGTGAGAAGATTGGAGGAACGCTTTGACGGATTGCAAACAGAGCATGTACCCCGTGCGGAAAATAGCATAGCTGATCGTCTGTCAAAGTGTGTTGCGCAGAAGCTTCATGTGGAACCAGGGACTTTTGTTCTCCATCTTACTCAACCCTCCGTATCCCCAGCAACAATGGCCCGGAAAAGGAGAAAGTTGGACTCCGGTCAGCCTCTCCCGGTAGAGCCGTCCGCTCCTGGTAGAGACCCTGCCGAAAACAACTCCTCACCATCTGCCGGAGCGCACCCTCCAGCTGGGCCCATGGTCCCCGCGAACGAGGAATGTGCCTCCGCAGTAGAGGAGGTGCCGCTAGTCCTTGTTGTTGAGCCCAGGCTCCAACTTGGGCAAGGCACATAGTACACTTTCTCCAAACCGGAGAGCTTCCAGGCAACCAAGATGAAGCCGAAAGAGTAGCCCGGAGGGCCAGTATGTACCAGTTTGTCGATGACACTCTGTACAGAAGGAGGCCCAACGGTGTGAAATTGAAGTGCATCTGCCGGGAAGAAGGAAAGGAACTGCTGGCTGAAATACACAAAGGCATGTGCAGCTCCCACATTGGATCAAGGGCATTAGTTGGGAAAGCATTCCGGCAAGGATTCTATTGGCCCACAGCCCTCCAAGATGCGGTCGAGCTAGTCACAAAATGTGAAGCCTGCCAATTCGATTCCAAGAATATCCACCTGCCTGCCCAAGCTCTTCAGACAATCCCTTTATCATGGCCATTTTTGGTCTGGGGGCTCGATATACTCAGCCCCTTCCCCCGAGCAATCGGGGGCTTTGAATTCTTGTTCATTGCTATCGACAAGTTTAGAAAGTGGCCGAAAGTGACTGTCGTGAGAAAGGTGACTGCTTAGTCAGCTATCAAGTTCTTGAAAGAATTGGTGTGCCGCTTTGTAGTCCTGGCAAGGATCATTACCGACAACAGCACCCAGTTCACGAGCCGCGCCTTCATGCAACATGTTCATGCCCTCGGATGCAAGATCTCATTTGCCTCTGTTGCACATCCCAGGAGCAATGGGCAAGCTGAGAGGGAGAACGCTGAAGTGCTGCAAGGACTCAAGACAAGAACCTTTGATACGCTGCAGAAGCACGGCAGGCGGTGGATCGATGAGCTGCCGGTAGTTCTCTGGTCCCTCAGAACGACACCAAATCGAGCTATCGGGCAGACTCCCTTCTCCCTCGTCTATGGGGCAGAAGCAGTTATCCCCACAAAACTCATTTACGGATCGCCTCGAGTGCTTTCCTATGATAAAGTAGCACAAGATCAGCACCGGCGTGATGATGCTGTGCTACGCGAGGAGAACTATCTTCGGGCTGCTACACGTGTTGCACGCTATTAGCAAGCCCTGTGTTGCTATCATAGCCGCAGGGTTCATGCCCGGTGTTTTGAGGAAGGCGACCTTGTCCTTAGGCGCGTTCAGTCCGCCAAGGGTACAAACAAGTTGACACCAAAGTGGGAAGGCCCTTACCAGGTAGTACGAGTCACCAGACCTGGCGCAGTCCGTCTGGAGACCAGAGATGGCATTAAATTGCAAAACTCATGGAATATTGAGCATCTCCGCAAGTTCTACCCGTAAGGCGCGGCTGTCGGGCCCTGCCCGGTAGCCACCCTTTTGTACAAGCCTTGCCTTAGTTGCATGTAACCCCTTGTACAAAGCCAGGGCGATGACCCTGAGCAAGAGAGAAATAAACGAAGCGCTGGGGGGGCCCAACCAAGTTGCATGCATGCATAAGCATTCCAAGAGCACTGCATAAGCATTTCATGATCATTTGCATATGCATATAGATAGAATCGCATCTTGCATCATTCCCATCTGCATGAAGCTGCAGGTTCCTGCCGAGAACTTGGCCGCTACAAGGAGTTTGGAAGATGAACCAGTGCTGCGGTCCCCGACATGCCCAACAAATAAGTTCTATCTCTTGTCCATTAGTGTTCTGTTAGCAAGGGCTTGTGCATAAGAAAACCTCGCCACTCTTTTGAAACTTAGGTGCTCCCATCCTTGGCTTGAACGTTGCTTCAAGCAAGGATGGTCGTAGTGGCCTTTGGTAAAAGGAAGTTGGCGGGGGGCTGGCCCCTTCATTTTTGCCCTGTAGACTCGGTTGTCCTGCAAACAAGAGGGTGTCAGCAGGGTAACCTGCCGGGGAAAACTCGTTTACTTACCCTAAGGAGGCATCCCACCTCTGCATGGACATATACGTGCATGAGTTCCCAGCAAGGTTCATCTTTTTCATTAATATGCTAATATACAAGTGCAAGCATTACAGATTTAAGATTGAAAAAAAGATAAGTGTTCCATAAACTCCTCTCCCTGTCCCTGTTATCCCAGGTAGTGCGGTGGGAAGAGAAGAGGACGGGACACGCACCGACACAACGCCACCCCGATCCCGTCATGGCCTGCCAAACGCAGCCTGGCAAGATCGGGAGTGGCGAGGCTGCGAAGGAGGAGGGCGGAAGGAGCACCGCAATGACCCCCTGGTCGCCACTTCAAGGACCAGCTGGAAGACCTCTAGGGGAAGTGGAAGCGCCAGAGGGGCAAAACTTTCCCCGGCAGCCAGGAAAACAGTGATGACGGCACCGGGGGAAGGAGGAAGAGTCAGACAGATGGGCAGCAGGCCGCCAGTACGAGACGAACGCGTGGGTGCTATGGTACTCCAACTAGACGGACTGCCTCCCGCCTTCTCCTTCTCCCCTGGCTTCATCTTCATCAACACCGTTCCAGGGGAACGCCGGGGCTCAAACCCGGTGCCTCCCCGGAAAGACGGCGAGCGACCAAGACGGCCGGGGGGCCGGGGTGCGCCGGACCCCACCTTGGCGGGCAGGAAGGCGCGCCTCTCATCGACATCGGCCCCAAGACCTCTGGGAGGGGCAGTGCTGGGATTACCTACGATCCCCAGCCCTGCCTCCCGGGCACGTCCCGAAGACGCAGAAGGCTCGACCGCCTGGCCCATAAGCGGCGGTAGCCCGGGACTGGGCACCGCACCACCCAGCGGGCGGCCAACCGTGGCGGAAGGAGCAAGCGATTCCCCACAACGGGGAAGCTTGACGTCTCCCGCAGTGCAAGTGGCACGTCCATGGCGTCTTCTCTGAACAAGGACCACGCTCACTCCCCAAGCGCCAGCACCAACATTTAGCGACTTCAGCTCCAAACAAGAGCCCGGGGGCTGGCCCCAGGCTTTTACCTTCGACATGACCAGCAAGAAGCAGAAGACAGAGGAAGGGGAGTGCAAGGATGAATGGCTCCGCCCTCTCTCCGCCTCTCCTTTTATAGGCGGGCCAGGGAGGGGAGCCACTCCCTCAACGGGCGGCCACCGTCCTCCTCCACCAATTCAAGAAGGTCGGGCCTCGCCTTGATGCTCTCCCACGCCACCCGCCTCCGTTACCTACCCCTCGCGATGCATCCAGCATACGTGGCTAAGGTTAAGGGCGTGGTGGGAAGAGTGAATTCGCAGTTTCTACCCGGTGCGTTAAAGTTATTCACGGGACATTACAAGGGCGGCCCCACCACTGATGGCTTTACACGATGCGCGGGGAAATCGGAAACTAACCCAAGCTCAAGGTTAATGAAGAAGCAAAGAAGACCTCAAGAGACCAGCCCCTTCAGCACCCCTGCGTGCGCACTTGTTAGGCCCTACCCTAACGACACTCGGCAGCGCGATCGGGGCAGGCCCGGGGGCTTCTGTCGGTGCAACAAACCATGGGTCTGTTGCCGAGACTGTGCACACGCATGGGAACAAGATTGCGGTACCAGGCTGTGCTAGAGTACAAGAGACCAAGATCATCGAGGGATCAACATGCAGATCAAGAGGGCCAAGATCAAGCCAGAGGAGTAAGATACCACCAGGAGAAAAGCCTCCCTTGCCGGGCAGGCGAGCTCGGAGAGGGCGGGGTCACCCCCGGAATAAAAACAACCAAGACATCCCGGCAAGGCCTGCCGGGACTCGCGGTGGCAAAACCACCTCAACCAACCACTCTGTTATGACCCACGTCGTCAATCAGTGCGGTGTCAAGCCACAAAGTGACTAAGCGGTAGCCATTTGCCACATGGCGACCTCTTTCTATAGGAAATGCCTACAGATGACACCCGTCCTGCGATGTGTCAAGCAAGCAGACGTGGAGCTGGCAAGACAGCCCGGCAAGGCTTGCCAGGAATCCAATGACCTGACGTTAAGCGGTGCATTTAATGCACCCTGTCAGCCTGCAGAGTTAGGTATGATAGCACTATTTATTATCTTATCAGTCCATAATGACTGTTTTGCCATTGTGGTGAACCCTTAATCTATAAAAGGAGGCCCATCGCAACCGTAGAAAGGGTTGGAAGGTTGGACAACACACACACCCGTACACACGTAGCCACTGCCGCCCCTGCCAGGCAAGTGTACTCCGCTCCACCACCATTCTTCCACCATCGATCCACCAAAGCAGGAGTAGGGTTTTACGCCTCACGGCGGCCCAGACCTGGGTAAAATTGCCTGTGTGATCGTTTTCGCGCTGCCCCACGTTCTTCTGCTCTTTGTGCAACGCGACATCCCCCCTGCCGAACTAGCAAGGGGCCCTTGGTCCAATAGGTGGTTGTGGTTTCCCACGACATGGGGTTATAAACGCGTTTTTCTCTTTGTCTTCTTTGGCCGTGAAGATCTAGTGGTAGCCGAAGTATGCATCAAGGAAAGAGACCAAATCACATCGTGAAGTGGAATCGACGATCTGATCGATGCGCGGCAAGGGGAAAGGATCCTTTGGACATGCTTTGTTCAAGTCAGTGAAGTCAATACAAAGCCTCCACTTCCCATTTGCCTTGCGCACCACCACTGGATTTGCTAACCAAGTTGGGTGCAACACTCCCCTGACCAAACCTGCCGCTTCTAGTTTCTTGATTTCTTCAGCGATGAACTACTGCCGCTCCAAGGCTTGCTCTTTGACCTTCTGCTTGACGGGACGGGCGTGAGGGCAGACAGCAAGTTGGTGCTTGATTACCTCCCTAGGAACACCGAGGATGTTAGATGGTTTCCATGCAAACACATCGACATTCGCCCACAGGTGTCGGGGGTTGGGTGCGACATATGCCAATGGATGGCTTATCATGGTGGGAGCGAGTAGAACGTTGAAGGTGCCTGGAAGCGGGATAAGGCGTAGACACGTACGCCGGCGAACTTTACCCAGGTTTGGGACTCTCCGTGGAGATAACACCCCTAGTCCTGCTCTGCGGGGTCTCCGCATGATCACTAAGGCACTAGTGATACAATGGTGCTCCTTGAGCTGTTTGCTAGAGGTGGAAGAAAGCAAGGCTAGCTCTCTCCTTTCTCTATGGGTGAGTCTAGTTCTAACAGGTTGGGAACCCTTTGCATGGGTGCCCTGGGGGGTTTATATAGGCCTACCCCTAGGGGTACATTGGTAATCTTGCCGGGTGTAGGACCCGGCTGTCAGTGTCTCTGATCTCCGGCTTCTCCGCTGGCTGCTGGGGCCCGCCGCCTAGTGGGGCCCGCCGACTGGTCAGGTATGGAGCAGACAGGTCGCCCCCGCCGCTCGCGGGTCCTGCCGGCTGCTGATCCTGTAGCCATGATGCTAATGACGTAGGCTTGGTCGGGGGGTGTGGCTACAGTCCCGCCGCCTGGCGGGCGATCACTATATCCACACCGTGTCTCGTCGGGTTAATGGCGCGCGGGGCTCGAGGGAGGCATGGGCCGCCTGCCGGAACCCGGCTTCCCTCAGGCCTGGCTAGTCTGGCTTCTTCCACCTTCAGGACTCTCACTGCATGGTAGGGCCCGCCGCCTGCAGGCCGTAGCGACAAGCCGTCGTGTGAACAGGGCTCCGCCCGTCAGGGATGACGCCAAGGGGGGAGTGGCAACAGTGCCGCGCCGTGCAGAGATCTCCACCTGTACGGGGCACTGTGGCCACGCCCGACCCTGGATTTGGGGGGACGGGCTACGCTGTAGTCACACCCTGCCTTGTCCTCTTGATGAGGGCGCAGACTTTTGAGGGCGCCCGGGCCGACTGCTAGGAGCCGGCTTCTCTGGAAGCCGCCTACTAGGAGTCGGCCTGTCTTGATGCCGTCTTCTGGAACTCGGCCGCCTATGGGCAGCCGGCTATTCCTCCAGCCGGCCACCAGAAGGCGGCACTTCATCTTGACGCTTTGAGGGGCATAGCCAGCCCCGATGTCTTGAAAGGTTCTGGGTCTCGGGTTAGCCTGCCCGTGGCCCATTACTCCGACAGTAGTCCCTGAGGCTGGTGAGGCGCCGCGGCTGAGCAGCCGAGGAGCCTCAGCAGTTTCCATCTTCGAGTGCTCGTGGTGGAGTTTCGTCAGACTTCTGCCGAGCCGCCTGGTGGGAGTCGGCCTTAGCCAGGCGGACTTGTCCAGAACTTCGTATCGCGACGGCGGGAACCAGGTGGCTTGCTTGCTAAGCTTCCGGGCCGCCGCTCGTCGTGGGCATGCCACGTGGCGTCGAGTGGCCGGGTCGGCCTACCACCCCACGCGCGCGATGGGACGTGCCTGCGGGCGGGGCCCGCCACTACCGGGCCTTGGGACACGAGTGAATCCGCTGTGGCCGAGGCGGGCGGTTGAGTTTCCCCGCGGAGTTACCGCGTGCAGTAACTCGCGCGATAAAGGTGGGAGTGTGGGGTCATGGGCATGGTTAATCCCACGATCCCACGCCCGCCCCCTCGGCTTTGTAGCCCGTAGGCCTATAAGTAGGGGGAGGAGGGGGAGCGGCGGAGCACGCGCGCCTCTCCACCCCATTCTTTCCTCCTTCTTCTTCCTCTCGCCGTAGCGCCTCCAAGCCACACCGGGCGCTAAAGTGGTTCGTCTCCGATGAGCTCATCTATCAACCTCATGCCCCCCATGGCGCGCTCCGGAGCATGGGACGGCTCCTAAGTCCATGAAGACCACATCGACTTTCTCCGCCAGACGCGGCGGCTACCCGGCAAGGACTACGTGAAGGTTCGCCTCGCGCCGGAGAGGGAGATCTCGCCGGCGCCGAAGGAGGGCGAGCGGGTCCCTCGCCCTCCACTCGCACTGCCTGCGCGGCCTCGGCCTGCCGGCGAGCGGCTTCTTCCAGGCCTTCCTCGAGTTCTACAATCTTCAGCCACACCACCTCACCCCGAACACGGTGGTGCTGCTGTCCACCTTCGTCACTCTGTGCGAAGGCTTCCTCAGCGTCCTCCCCACCATCGAGCTTTGGGGGGAGTTCTTCTACACCAAGCTCGGCACCCTCGTTGTGGGCGTGCCAGCTCACTGCGGCGCCTTCATTGCGGTGCGGAGGCCGGCGGCCGAAACCCGTTTCCTCCCATCACGCTGATCCGGTCGGTGAAGATGTGGCAGCGGTCGTACTTGTACATGAAGAGCGTCTTCCCGGAGGGCGACTCGGTCAACTTGCCGGCTTACGCAGCCGGCCCGCCGGCTGGGAGGCGGCCCAACTGGTCATACCTGGCCAAGACACTGTCGCCTTCTGGAGCCACCGCCATCGCGCGGCTCTGGGTGCTGACACAGTCGGAGGGCCTGACCGGACCCAACTTGCTGTCCGCCTTCGTGGCGCGCCGGGTGCTCCCGCTCCAGGGCCGCCCTCACATGATCTGTCATATGAGCGGGCATCGGGACCCAAGCCGGCTGTGCATCAAGGAGATGCCTCACGCAGAGGTAGCTCACATGGTGAACTACCTTGCGAACTGCAAGCTCACGGAGGAGTGGCGGTTTGGCAAGGAGCCGTATTCTGGCGCCGACCCCCCGCCTATGGTAAATTTCCTTTCCTTCTCTTTCTCTTTCTTTTTGCCGAGTTCCGTTTGTCCAACCTGACCAATCGTCCTTTGAACAGAGCCCCCTCCTCTAGCCGGCTGCCGGCGCCACGGGGCCGGAGCGTCAATTCCTCCCCGACCGGGCGGAGAGCGACATGGATGACCCCGACTTGGGGGCGGCGGCCTTGGAGGACGATGCCGAGGGAGGAGGCGGCGAAGCAGGCAGCTCAGGGCTCGGAGCCAGCCTCGAGGACTGGCCAGACGACGACGCGGGAGAAGTCGTCCCGCGCCGCCAACCGGGGTCCGACCAGCAGGGCGCGAGCTCGTCTGCCACGCCGGCAGCCCGAGGTGGTGCGCACAAGCGCAGGGCCGCGCCGAGCCTATTCGGCAGCCGGCCGAAGAAACCCAAGGGCTCTGCCGCGGCGACTAAGCGGGATGAAGCGGCCGCGAAGGCCATCCGCTTCCGCAAGGCGGTGAAGGAGCCGTAGCTGGTTTCCGCATAAGTACTGCCTTCCTCTCGTACTTTCTCCTTCCTTGATAATCTTGTCTAAGTTTCTTCGCTTTGTTTCCCTTGATCTAGGGCCCCGCTCTCTCTTGAGAAGTCGGCCGCCGCCTCCATCGTTGGGTCGGCGGAGACTTCTGCCACCATCCGGCGAATTGACCCGGCCGCCGACCTCCGGGAGGCAACGGAGCGAAACGCGCGGGAGGTGCGCGAGGAGCAGGAGGCTGCCCGCCTGGAGAAGGCGGAAGCGGAAAGGGCGGAGGCTGCCGCCCTGATGAAGTTGGCGAAAGCTGAGGCAGCCGCGGCGGCGAAGAAGCAGGCTGAAGAAGCCGCGCGCCGCCAGTCGGCGATATTCGTTGTTGGGGAACGTAGTAATTTCAAAAAAAATCCTACGCACACGCAAGATCATCGTGATGTATAGCAACGAGAGGGGAGAGTGTTGTCCACGTACCCTCGTAGACCGAAAGCGGAAGCGTTTAACACAACGCGGTTGATGTAGTCATATGTCTTCACGATCCGACCGATCAAGTACCGAATGCACGGCACCTCCGAGTTCAGCACACGTTCAGCTCGATGGCGTCCCTCGAACTCCGATCCAGGCGAGTGTTGAGGGAGAGTTTCGTCAGCACGACGGCGTGGTGATAATGATGATGTTCTACCGACGCAGGGCTTCGCCTAAGCACCGCTACGATATTATCGAGGTGTAATATGGTGGAGGGGGCACCGCACACGGCTAAGAGATCAATGATCAATTCTGTCTAGAGGTGCCCCCTTGCCCCCGTATATAAAGGAGCAAGGGGGTTCGGCCGGCCAAGGGGAGAGGCGCGCCAGGAGGAGTCCTACTCCTACCGGGAGTAGGACTCCCCCCTTTTCCATCTTGGACTAGGAGAGAGAGGGGGAAGAGGTGGAGGGGAGGAAGGAAAGGGGGGCGCCGCCCCCCTCTCCTTGTCCTATTCGGACTGGGGGGGAGGGGCATGCGGCCCTGCCCTGGCCTCCTCTCCTCTCTTCCACCTAGGCCCATAAAGTTACCGGGGGGTTCCGGTAACCTCCCGGTACTCCGGAAAAATCCCGATTTCACCCGGAACAATTCTGATATCCAAACATAGGCTTCCAATATATCAATCTTTATGTCTCGACCATTTCGAGACTCCTCGTTATGTCCGTGATCACATCCGGGACTCCGAACAACCTTCGGTACATCAAAACATATAAACTCATAATATAACTTTCATTGTAACGTTAAGCGTGCGGACCCTACGGGTTCGAGAACTATGTAGACATGACCGAGACACCTCTCCGGTCAATAACCAATAGCGGAACCTGGATGCTCATATTGGTTCCCACATATTCTACGAAGATCTTTATCGGTCAGACCGCATAACAACATACGTTATTCCCTTTGTCATCGGTATGTTACTTGCCCGAGATTCGATCGTCGGTATCTTGATACCTAGTTCAATCTCGTTACCGGCAAGTCTCTTTACTCGTTCCGTAATACATAATCCCGCAACTAAATCATTAGTCACAATGCTTGCAAGGCTTATAGTGATGTGTATTACTGAGTGGGCCCAGAGATACCTCTCCGACAACCGGAGTGACAAATCCTAATCTCGAAATACACCAACCCAACAAATACCTTTGGAGACACCTGTAGAGCATCTTTATAATCACCCAGTTACGTTGTGACGTTTGGTAGCACACAAAGTGTTCCTCCAGTAAACGGGAGTTGCATAATCTCATAGTCATAGGAACATGTATAAGTCATGAAGAAAGCAATAGCAACATACTAAACGATCGAGTGCTAAGCTAACGGAATGGGTCAAGTCAATCACATCATTCTCCTAATGATGTGATCCCGTTAATCAAATGACAACTCATGTATATGGCTAGGAAACATAACCATCTTTGATCAACGAGCTAGTCAAGTAGAGGCATACTAGTGACACTCTGTTTGTCTATGTATTCACACAAGTATTATGTTTCCAGTTAATACAATTCTAGCATGAATAATAAAACATTTATCATGATATAAGGAAATAAATAATAACTTTATTATTGCCTCTAGGGCATATTTCCTTCAGTCTCCCACTTGCACTAGAGTCAATAATCTAGATTAAATAGTAATGATTCTTACACCCATGGAGTCTTGGTGTTGATCATGTTTTGCTCGTGGAAGAGGCTTAGTCAACGGGTCTGCAACATTCAGATCCGTATGTATCTTGCAAATTTCTATGTCTCCCACCTGGACTAAATCCCGTATGGAATTGAGGCGTCTTTTGATGTGCTTGGTTCTTTTGTGAAATCTGGATTCCTTTGCTAAGGCAATTGCACCAGTATTGTCACAAAAGATTTTCATTGGACCCGATGCACTAGGTATGGCACCTAGATCGGATATGAACTCCTTCATCCAGACTCCTTCATTTGCTACTTCCGAAGCAGCTATGTACTCCGCTTCACACGTAGATCCCGCCACGACACTTTACTTTAGAACTGCACCAACTGACAGCTCCACCGTTCAATGTAAACACGTATCCGGTTTGCGATTTAGAATCGTCCGGATCAGTGTCAAAGCTTGCATCAACGTAACCATTTACGATGAGCTCTTTGTCACCTCCATAAACGAGAAGCATATCCTTAGTCCTTTTCAGGTATTTCAGGATGTTCTTGACCGTTGTCCAGTGATCCACTCCTGGATTACTTTGGTACTTCCCTGCTAAACTTATAGCAAGGCACACATTAGGTCTGTTACACAGCATTGCATACATGATAGAGCCTATGGCTGAAGCATAGGGAACATCTTTCATCTTCTCTCTATCTTCTGCAGTGGTCGGGTATTGAGTCTTACTCAATCTCACACCTTGTAATACAGGCAAGAAGCCTTTCTTTGCTTGATCCATTTTGAACTTCTTCAAAACTTTGTCAAGGTATGTGTTTTGTGAAATTCCAATTAAGCGTCTTGATCTATCTCTATAGATCTTGATGCCCAATATATATGCAGCTTCACCGAGGTCTTTCATTGAAAAACTCTTATTCAAGTATCCCTTTATGCTATCCAGAAATTCTATATCATTTCCAATTAGCAATATGTCATCCACATATAGTATCAGAAATGCTACTGAGCTCCCACTCACTTTATTGTAAATACAGGCTTCTCCAAAAGTCTGTATAAAACCAAATGCTTTGATCACACTATCAAAGCGTTTATTCCAACTCCGAGAGGCTTGCACCAGTCCATAAATGGATCGCTGGAGCTTGCACACTTTGTTAGCTCCCTTTGGATCGACAAAACCTTCCGGTTGCATCATATACAACTCTTCTTCCAGAAATCCATTCAGGATTGCAGTTTTGACATCCATTTGCCAAATTTCATAATCATAAAATGCGGCAATTGCTAACATGATTCGGACAGACTTGAGCATCGCTACGGGTGAGAAAGTCTCATCGTAGTCAATCCCTTGAACTTGTCGAAAACCTTTCGCAACAAGTCGAGCTTTATAGACAGTAACATTACCGTCAGCGTCAGTCTTCTTCTTGAAGATCCATTTATTTTCAATGGCTTGCCCATCATCAGGCAAGTCAACCAAAGTCCATACTTTGTTCCCATACATGGATCCCATCTCGGATTTCATGGCTTCAAGCCATTTTGCGGAATATGGGCTCACCATCGCTTCTTCATAGTTCGTAGGTTCATCATGGTCTAGTAACATAACCTCCATAATAGGATTACCGTACCACTCTCGTGCGGACCTTAATCTGGTTGACCTACGAGGTTCAGTAATAACTTGATCTGAAGTTTCATGATCATTATCATTAACTTCCCCACTAATTGGCGTAGGTGTCGCAGAATCTGGTTTCTGTGATGATCTACTTTCCAATAAGGGAGCAGGTACAGTTACCTCATCAAGTTCTACTTTCCTCCCACTCACTTCTTTTGAGAGAAACTCCTTCTCTAGAAAGGATCCATTCTTAGCAACGAATGTCTTGCCTTCGGATCTGTGATAGAAGGTGTACCCAACAGTCTCCTTTGGGTATCCTATGAAGACACATTTCTCCGATTTAGGTTCGAGCTTATCAGGTTGAAGTTTCTTCACATAAGCATCGCAACCCCAAACTTTAAGAAACGACAACTTTGGTTTCTTGCCAAACCATAGTTCATAAGGCGTCGTCTCAATGGATTTCGATGGTGCCCTATTTAGAGTGAATGCAGCCGTCTCTAAAGCATAACCCCAAAACGATAGCTGTAAATCAGTAAGAGACATCATAGATCGCACCATATCTAGTAAACTACGATTACGACGTTCGGACACACCATTAAGTTGTGGTGTTCCGGGTGGCATGAGTTGCGAAACTATTCCGCATTGTTTCAAATGTAGGCCAAACTCGTAACTCAAATATTCTCCTCCATGATCTGATCGTAGAAACTTTATTTTCTTGTTACGATGATTTTCAACTTCGCTCTGAAATTCTTTGAACTTTTCAAATGTTTCTGACTTATGTTTCATTAAGTAGATATACCCATATCTGCTCAAATCATCTGTGAAGGTGAGAAAATAACAATATCCGCCACGATCCTCAATATTCATCGGACCACATACTTCTGTATGTATGATTTCCAACAAATTAGTTGCTCTCTCCATAGTTTCGGAGAACGGTGTTTTAGTCATCTTGCCCATGAGACACGGTTCGCAAGTACCAAGTGATTCATAATCAAGTGATTCCAAAAGTCCATCATTATGGAGTTTCTTCATGCGCTTTACACCGATATGACCTAAACGGCAGTGCCACAAATAAGTTGCACTATCATTATCAACTCTGCATCTTTTGGCTTCGACATTATGAATATGTGTGTCACTACTACCGAGATTCATTAAAAATAGACCACTCTTCAAGGGTGCATGACCATAAAAGATATTACTCACATAAATAGAACAACCATTATTCTCTGATTTAAATGAATAACCGTCTCGCATCAAACAAGATCCAGATGTAATGTTCATGCTTAACGCTGGCACCAAATAACAATTATTTAGGTCTAATACTAATCCCGAAGGTAGATGTAGAGGTAGCGTGCCGACGGCGATCACATCGACTTTGGAACCGTTTCCCATGCGCATCATCACCTCGTCCTTGGCCAGTGTCCGCTTAATCCATAGTCCCTGTTTCGAGTTGCAAATATTAGCAACAGAACCAGTATCAAATACCCAGGTGCTACTGCGAGCTCTTGTAAGATACACATCAATAACATGTATATCACATATACCTTTGTTCACCTTGCCATCCTTCTTATCTGCCAAATACTTGGGGCAGTTCCGCTTCAAGTGACCAGTCTGCTTGCAGTAGAAGCACTCAGTTTCAGGCTTAGGTCCAGATTTGGGTTTCTTCTCCTGAACTTGCTTGCTGTTCTTCTTCAAGTTCCCCTTCTTCTTCCCTTTGCCCTTTTTCTTGAAACTAGTGGTCTTATTGACCATCAACACTTGATGCTCCTTTTTGATTTCTACCTCCGCTGCCTTTAGCATTGCGAAGAGCTCGGGAATTGTCTTATTCATCCCTTGCATGTTATAGTTCATCACGAAGCTCTTGTAGCTTGGTGGCAGTGATTGAAGAATTCTGTCAATGACGCTATCATCCGGAAGATGTTGAATCAAGTGATTGTTATACCCAGACATTTTGAGTATACGCTTACTGACAGAACTATTCTCTTCCATCTTGCAGCTGTAGAACTTATTGGAGACTTCGTCTCTCAATCTGGGCATTTGCTCGAAATATTAACTTCAACTCCTGGAACATCTCATATGCTCCATGACGTTCAAAACGTCGTTGAAGACCCGGTTCTAAGCCGTAAAGCATGGCACATTGAACTATCGAGTAGTCATCAGCTTTCCTCTGCCAGACGTTCATAACCTCTGGTGTTGCTCTTGCAGCAGGCCTGGCACCCAGCGGTGCTTCCAGGACGTAATTCTTCTGTGCAACAATGAGGATAATCCTCAAGTTACGGACCCAGTCCGTATAATTGCTACCAACATCTTTCAACTTTGCTTTCTCAAGGAACGCATTAAAATTCAACGGAACAACAGCACGGGCCATCTATCTACAATTAACATAGACAAGCAAGATACTATCAGGTACTAAGTTCATGATAAATTTAAGTTCTATTAATCATATTACTTAAGAACTCCCACTTAGATAGACATCCCTCTAATCATCTAAGTGATTACGTGATCCAAATCAACTAAACCATAACCGATCATCACGTCAAATGGAGTAGTTTTCAGTGGTGAACATCACTATGTTGATCATATCTACTATATGATTCACGCTCGACCTTTCGGTCTCAGTGTTCTGAGGCCATATCTGCATATGCTAGGCTTGTCAAGTTTAACCTGAGTATTCTGCGTGTGCAAAACTGGCTTGCACCCGTTGTAGATGGACGTAGAGCTTATTACACCCGATCATCACGTGGTGTCTGGGCACGACGAACTTTGGCAACGGTGCATACTCAGGGAGAACACTTTTATCTTGAAATTTAGTGAGAGATCATCTTATAATGCTACCGTCAATCAAAGCAAGATAAGATGCATAAAAGATAAACATCACATGCAATCAATATAAGTGATATGATATGGCCATCATCATCTTGTGCTTGTGATCTCCATCTCCGAAGCACCGTCATGATCACCATCATCACCGGCGCGACACCTTGATCTCCATCGTAGCATCGTTGTCGTCTCGCCAACTATTGCTTCTACGACTATGGCAATTGCATTGCATACAATAAAGCGACAACCATATGGCTCCTGCCAGTTGCCGATAACTCGGTTACAAAACATGATCATCTCATACAATAAAATTCAGCATCATGTCTTGACCATATCACATCACAACATGCCCTGCAAAAACAAGTTAGACGTCCTCTACTTTGTTGTTGCAAATTTTACCTGGCTGCTACGGGCTTAGCAAGAACCGTTCTTACCTACGCATCAAAACCACAACGATAGTTAGTCAAGTTGGTGCTGTTTTAACCTTCGCAAGGACCGGGCGTAGCCACACTCGGTTCAACTAAAGTGAGAGAGACAGACACCCGCCAGTCACCTTTAAGCAACGAGTGCTCGCAACAGTGAAACCAGTCTCGCGTAAGCGTACGCGTAATGTCAGTCTGGGCCGCTTCATCTCACAATACCGCTGAACCAAAATATGACATGCTGGTAAGCAGTATGACTTATATCGCCCACAACTCACTTGTGTTCTACTCGTGCATATAACATAAACGCATAAAACCAGGCTCGGATGCCACTGTTGGGGAACGTAGTAATTTCAAAAAAAATCCTACGCACACGTAAGATCATCGTGATGTATAGCAACGAGAGGGGAGCGTGTTGTCCACGTACCCTCGTAGACCGAAAGCGGAAGCGTTTAACACAATGCGGTTGATGTAGTCGTACGTCTTCACGATCTGACCGATCAAGTACCGAACGCACGGCACCTCCGAGTTCAGCACACGTTCAGCTCGATGACATCCCTCGAACTCCGATCCAGCCGAGTGTTGAGGGAGAGTTTCGTCAGCACGACGGGGTGGTGACAATGATGATGTTCTACCGACGCAGGGCTTCGCCTAAGCACCGCTACGATATTATCGAGGTGTAGTATGGTGGAGGGGGGCACGGCACACGGCTAAGAGACCAATGATCAATTCTATCTAGAGGTGCCCCCTTGCCCCCGTATATAAAGGAGCAAGGGTGGTTCGGCCGGCCAAGAGGAGAGGCGCGCCAGGAGGAGTCCTACTCCTACCGGGAGTAGGACTCCCCCCTTTTCCATGTTGGACTAGGAGAGAGGGGGGAAGAGGTGGAGGGGAGGAAGGAAAGGGGGGGCGCCGCCCCCCTCTCCTTGTCCTATTCGGACTGGGGGGAGGGGCATGCGGCCCTGCCCTGGCCTCCTCTCCTCTCTTCCACCTAGGCCCACTAAGGCCCATTAAGTTACCGGGGGGTTCCGGTAACCTCCCGGTACTCCGAAAAAATCCCGATTTCACCCGGAACACTTCCGATATCCAAACATAGTCTTCCAATATATCAATCTTTATGTCTCGACCATTTCGAGACTCCTTGTTATGTCCGTGATCACATCCAGGACTCCGAACAACCTTCGGTACATCAAAACATATAAACTCATAATATAACTGTCATCGTAACGTTAAGCGTGCGGACCCTACGGGTTCGAGAAATATGTAGACATGACCGAGACACCTCTCCGGTCAATAACCAATAGCGGAACCTGGATGCTCATATTGGTTCCCACATATTCTACGAAGATCTTTATCGGTCAGACCGCATAACAACATACGTTATTCCCTTTGTCATCGGTATGTTACTTGCCCGAATTCGATCGTCGGTATCTCGATACCTAGTTCAATCTCGTTACCGACAAGTCTCTTTACTCGTTCCGTAATACATCATCTCGCAACTAACTCATTAGTCACAATGCTTGCAAGGCTTATAGTGATGTGTATTACTGAGTGGGCCCAGAGATACCTCTCCGACAATCGGAGTGACAAATCCTAATCTCGAAATACGCCAACCCAACAAATACCTTTGGAGACACCTGTAGAGCATCTTTATAATCACCCAGTTACATTGTGACGTTTGGTAGCACACAAAGTGTTCCTCCGGTAAACGGGAGTTGCATAATCTCATAGTCATAGGAACATGTATAAGTCATGAAGAAAGCAATAGCAACATACTAAACGATCGAGTGCTAAGCTAACGGAATGGGTCAAGTCAATCACATCATTCTCCTAATGATGTGATCCCATTAATCAAATGACAACTCATGTCTATGGCTAGGAAACATAACCATCTTTGATCAACGAGCTAGTCAAGTAGAGGCATACTAGTGACACTCTGTTTGTCTATGTATTCACACAAGTATTATGTTTCCGGTTAATACAATTCTAGCATAAATAATAAACATTTATCATGATATAAGGAAATAAATAATAACTTTATTATTGCCTCTAGGGCATATTTCCTTCATTCGTCACTCCCCTGAACTCCGCGCCGCCACCATCGGAGTTCGTGGTGCAGACTGGGGAAGCCGGCGGCGAGCATCCTGTCATGGAGAGGGAGAGCGGCGACGTCGCCATGTTGGACGTAATCGTGCCCCGGCCACCACCTTCTGAGGAAGCGCGGGACAAGCAGCCGGCTGATCCACCGGCGCTACCAGACGGAGACGAGATGGCGACGGACCCAACTCCTGAGGTCCGTACCCCGACGCATCGCCGGCTTGGAAGGGCAGCCTTGGTGCCACGCCCACTGAGAGACCGGCGCCGCAAGCTCCTCGATCCCGGACACCGAGGTGACCAGCGCCGCGCCCACTGGGTGGGTGCGGGGAGGCGGGACGGGCCCTCTGAACAAGGCGATCCTAGACGTTCAAGCCAAACTCCGCGCCGAGGCCGACACTCTCAAGCACTGCAACAAGGCGTTCCTGGAATCGCGAGAGGCCATCCGGGTACGCTTCTTGCTTCTTCATTTTTAATTCTTGTATTGCTTCATGGGGGCGCATCAGCGGACCCACTAGGTGTAGTCCCCGAGTTTCAGGCCGGCTGCTGAGCAGGCGGCTCAGAACTTTAATTGGCAAGCTCCGAATGCTAATGTCTTTGCTGCAGGATTATCATAACCTCCGTGCGGCCGCTTTCAACTCTAAAGTCCAGGAGTTGGATTAACGTGCCGTCGACTTGTCGGAGAGCCGGAGTAAGTCTTTTTATCTCTCTGCGGGGGTGCGCTGGCGCACCCGCGGGCTGTAGTCTCCGAGATTCGGGCCGACTGCTGAGCAGTCAGGCCGGATCTTCCTGGCGACTGATCTTCTTTGGGTTGATATTGACGACTTCTTTCTCCGCGGGGGCGTGCTGGCACACCCGCGGGCTGTAGTCCCCGAGATTCGGGCTGACTGCTGAGCAGTCGGGCCGGATCTCCCCGGCAACTGTGCTTCTTCTCTGCTGGTTACTGACGCCTTTTTCTTTTTCTGATCTCGCAGAGGCCAACGCCACCCTGCAGGGGCAGCTGGGCGAAACCAATACCGCGCTGCGTGCCAAGGAGGTGGAGTGCGGTAAGCTGGCTGAAGAGCGTGACCGGCTGGTCACGCAACTGGCGGAGTAGGCGGAGCTTCTCAAGAAGGTCCAGAAGGAGGCGGAGGACAAGGAGACCAGCCTCCTTGCTGAGTTTGCGACCGAACGCTCCGCCTGGACCGACAAGGAGGCGATGCTGACCTCTGGCTTTCACGAGATTGAAGACATAGTTGATGGTGAGCTTCCCTCTTTTTCCTTCTTTGAGCTGCCGGCTGCTGGTCGAGCCGGCCTCTCGTCTCTAACTTTGGCTCTTTGCTTTCTGTTTTGGCAGACTTCTTCGCTGGTCATTCTGACGTCGCCAATCAGGCCATTGAAGCTGATCGCGAAGGACGGATGGCGGAAGGTGCGCAGATTGCTGCCAACACCCCCCGGACCCTTAGCGAGCAGCTCCTGAGCATCGAGGCCCGTCTTCGGCCGGCTCACCGGATGTTGCGCCGTCTTCAGCATGTCGGCGCCTAGGCGATCGCCACCCTGTTGCCGGACATGCCGGCACTGCGCACTCCCAGTCGGACTGCCGACTGGCTGGAGGTGGCGTCCGGCCGTCTTGAGGCCTAGAAGGGCTCCTCGGCCCGAGCTGGAGCGCATCGGGCCTTGGAGTTTGTCAAGGCGTGGTACCCTGAGCTAAATCTAGCCCAGTTGACCATGTTTCGGCAGGAGTCCCAGGAGGAGCTGGTGGCAGTAGAGGATGACCTTGTCAAGCGCGCGGCGGCAATCGCCGGGTACACCGACACCAGCGTCTTCATCCCGGAGCGGGCCGAAATGGCGCCGAGGCGCCACCAGAATGGTTCAGGTTGAACCCGGAGGACGGCGAGGACTTGGCCGAGGTGATCGACTCCAACGGCGAGGAAGAAGACGAGGAGGAGGAAGGCGAAGAGGAGGTGCCAGAGGTCGGAGCGGACGGCCAACCTCAGCTCGACCGCGCCTCCAGCAACGAGCCACGCTCGGGCGAGCCGGCTGCCACTGGAGGCGACCAAGCGGGGACTGACCAGCCGGCCGCTCCACCAACCGGCGCCACCGACTCCTTCGATCCATCGAACCCGTCTGCTGCTCCCTAGGCTGCCAGTTTATCTTTTGTTTTACCTGCTTATCAGTCTCGACGAACTTGTTAACTTTGCACAATTCCACCCGCGGGGTGTATTTTAAACTTCTATTGAATGTCGGCCAAGGGCCTTTTGATGTGTAAATATTTTTGCTGAGTTCTATCTTTTCTTGCTTTCTGTTCCTTGGCCTTTTTCCTTTGCCGCCCTCCCATAGTTTCCGTCTTGCCAGCCTGACAGCCGCTCTGCGGACTGTGGCTGGGTCAAGTACTTAGCTACTTTCGGGAAGGCAAGTACTTAGCCGATTAGAACGTTTTAGCAAGTTAAGTAGAAGCCGGCCGGCCGGCTGCTCAATAGCCGGTCGTAGAGGCGGGAAGCCGTCTTGAACTATGCACATGCTTTGGGTCCTTAGCCATTTTTCATGTGGGCACCCTTTCTGCCTTTCTCCTGCCCACCAGACAGTCGCTCTGCGAGCTATGGCTTCTGGCAGGAGATGGCTTAAGTGCCAACACATTACTTGTCCGGCTGCAGGAAGCATTTCATAGTATGAGGCGGCGAGTCCCCGGGCCGACTAGTCGGACCCGGTGCCAAGCGGCATAAAGGAAATAACACATTCATAGTCATAATTCTTATCATATAGATAAAAGAGGGCAGTCCCCGAGCTCTTCTCGGGGGACCCGGAGTCTTCGTACTTCAATACAAAAGGTAGCATGGTACATACTGCATCAACTGTAAAATCTTGGGAGGAGATTTGCATTCCATGGCCGCCCCGTCTCCTTGCTGGAGTCGTCCCTCTTGCGCGCTCGAGGCTTCTGAGCGTCGATCAGGTAGTAGGAGTCGTTGCCCAACACCTTGCTGATGATGAAGGGGCTTTCCCAAGGCGCTGAGAGCTTGTGCTGGCCGGCTGTTCGCTAGATCAGCCGGAGCACAAGGTCTCCTTCTTGGAAGAATCTTGGCTTGATCTTTCGATTGTAGTATCGGCGCAGACTCTGCTGGTAGATGGTGGACCGGCTGAGTGCCAACAGCTGGCCCTCTTCCAGCAGATCGACATCGTCTTGTCGTGCTTCTTCTGCCTCCTCTTCGGTGTACATGGTGACTCGAGGGGAGTCGAATTCTATGTCCGTCAGGATGACGGCTTCGGCACCGTAGACGAGGAAGAAAGGTGTGAAGCCGGTTGACTTGTTCGGGGTTGTGCGCAGGCTCCAAAGGACGGCCGGCAGCGTGTCGAGCCAGCAGCCGGCCGGACGCTTCAGAGGCTCGACCAGTCGGGGCTTGATGCCGGACAAAATAAGGCCGTTTGCTCAATCTACTTGGCCATTTGACTGCGGATGGGCTACAGACGCTAAGTCCAGTCGGATGCCCTGCGTTGCGCAAAAACGGGCCAAGGCGCCTTTGGCGCAGTTCGTGCCATTGTCGGTGATGATGCTGTGTGGTATGCCATACCGGATGGTGATGTCAGAGATGAAAGTCACAGCAGTCGGACAATTCAATTTCTTGATTCGTTTTGCTTCTATCCACTTGGTGAACTTGTCCACCGCGACAAGCAGATGAGTCATGCCACCTCATGCAGTCTTGAATGGTCCTACCATGTCCAGGCCCCAGATGGCAAAGGGCCAGCCAATGGGGATGGTCTTGAGTGCGGAAGCCGGCTGATGTGGCTTGGAGCGGAACTTCTGGCACCCGTTGCATTTCTGGACCAAGTCTCTGGCGTCTTCTAGAGCAGTTGGCCAGAAAATAACCATGGCGGAAAGCTTTGGCAACAAGTGCTCTTGAAGCCGCGTGGTGACCACACTCGCCTTGATGGATATCTTTGAGGATTGCTTGGCCTTGCTCTGGCTCTATGCAGCGCTGTTAAACACCAGTGACACTGCGCCTCACAAGTTCTCTATTGACGATGGTGTATGCAGCAGCTCGGCGTTGCACTTGTCGGGCCGAGATCTCATCAGCCGGCAGCTCTTTGTTCACCAGAAAGTTGAGGATGGGCTGAGCCCAGGAAGGCGCTGTAATTTCTTCAATTGCTAGGACTGCTACTTGTACGAGGGCGGTTGGGCCGGGAGGCGGCGGGTTGGAGTCGGCTGCCGCTCGCTGCGTCGATGATGTCCCCGGGCCGACTGCAGCAGTCCCCGGGCCGGTTCTGAAGTCCCTGGGCCGGGTGCGGCTGCTGCAGTCCCCGGGTCGCCTGCCGAATTCCCCGTGCCGGCTGCTGGGGTCCTCAAGTCAGATCCGACTGCTTCAGGAGGAGCCGGCACAAAGATGGAATCCGACTCTGGCGATGGCTTGACGGACGGCTTAAGGAGGCGTTGTAGGGCGATGCCGGTTGGTATTGCTTGCCGGGTGGAGCCAATCCATGCCAAAGCATTAGCTTGCTCGTTGTCGTTTCGTGGCACATGGAGGAACTCACACCCTTCAAAGTATCCACTAAGTTGCTGGACGAGGAAGCGGTAGCTTGCCATGTTTGCGTCCTTGGCGTCCCAATCGCCTGACGACTGCTGGACCACCAAGTCAGAATCACCATAGCACAGGATCCGGCGGATGCCGAGTTCCTTGGCAAGCCGGAGCCCGTGAATGAGTGCTTCGTATTCAGCGACGTTGTTGGAGGCGGCAAAATTATTTTGCAGCACATATCTGAGCTTGTCGCCTTTGGGAGAGGTGAGGACGATGCCGGCTCCCAGACCGGTGCGCATCTTGGAACCATCAAAGTGCATTCGCCAATGGGTGGAGTCTGGCGCAGGCGGCAGGTACTGGGTCTCGGCCCAGTCGACGAGGAAGTCGGCTAGTGCTTGGGACTTGATGGCGGTGCGAGGCTGGTAGTAGATGGTGTAGGGGGGCAAATCTATGGCCCATTTGGCCACTCGGCCCAAAGCATCTCGGCTTCCAATGATCTCGACAAGCGGAGCTGTGCAGACCACCGTGACTGGGTGCTCTTGGAAGTATGGCTTCAGTTTCTTGGCCGCAAAGTGCACGCCGTAACACATCTTCTGGTAGTGGGGGTAGTTTTGCTTGGAGGCTTACAACACTTCACTCGGGTAATACACCGGTCTTTGGACTGGTAGTGCCTTGCCTTCTTCCTTGCATTCTACCACTATGACTGTGCTGACCACCCGGCTGGTGGCGGCGATGTAGAGGAGCATGGGCTCCTTAGGAGTCGGAGCCGCCAGGACAGGCGGAGTGGTCAACATCTTCTTGAGCTGGAGAAAAGCTTCATCTGCCTTGTCGTTCCACTCGAAAAAAGTGGTCTTCTTCATGAGCAGGTACAGGGGAAGAGCCTTCTCGCCTAGCCGACTGATGAAGCGGCTGACAGATGCCAAGCGGCCGGTGAATTTCTGCACGTCCAGCAGTCGGGTGGGCACTTCCATCCTCTTGATGGCCTTGATTTTCACGGGGTTGCATTCTATGCCGCGCTCTGAGACCAGGAAGCCAAGAAGCTGGCCGGCTGGTACTCCAAAGACGCATTTCTCCGGGTTGAGCTTGATTTGAAATCGGCGCAAGTTCTCAAAGGTCTCCTTGAGGTCTTCTAGCAGCGTTCCACGCTTCTCCGTCTTCACCACAACATCGTCCACATAAACGTGGGCGTTCCTGCCGACTTGCTTGAGGAGGCACTTCTGCATGCAACGTTGAAACGTGGCACCGGCATTCCTCAAGCCGAACGTCATGGTTAAGTAGCAGAACGCTCCAAACGTTGTGATGAAGGCGGTCTTCAGCCTGTCGGCCGGGTTCAGCTTGATCTGGTGATACCCTGAGTATGCGTCCAAGAAACTCAACAGCTCGCATTCGGCTGTGGAGTCTATCACTTGGTCAATTCTCGGCAAAGAAAATGGTTCTTTGGGGCAGGCTTTGTTGAGGCTGGTATAATCAATACACATGCGCCACTGCTTGTTTTTCTTCAGCACAAGGACTGGGTTGGCCAGCCACTCTGGAAAGAACACTTCCATGATGAAGCCGGCTGCCAGCAGCCGGGCTATCTCTTCTCCGACGACTCTTCTCTTCTCTTTCGACAGGCGGCGCAAGGGCTGCCTGACTGGCTTGGCATCAGATCGGACATGTAACTTGTGCTCGGTGAAATCCGTCGGAACACCCAGCATGTCTTTAGGTGACCATGCAAAGATGTCCCGATTCTCACGGAGGAAATCGACGAGCTCGCCTTCCTATTTGCTGTCAAGGTTTGCTCCTATGACAGCGTGCCTCTCCGGGTGCTCCAGGTCCAAGGGTATCTTATTTGTCTCTTTCGCAGGCTTGAATGAGCCCTCGGCTTCCGACTCCTTGGGTTTGGGTGACATTTCCGGCTGCTTGCTTGCCATTGCCACAAACTGGTCAAGGAGCCGCTTCTCAGCCATGATCACAAGGGACTCGGCCAGCCGGCTGCTATCTGTTGTGCAGGCGGACAACTTCTTGTAATCCCCTGCTATGGTCAGAATTCCCTTGGAACTCGGCATCTTCATCTTGAGGTAAGCGTAGTGGGGGACCGCCATGAACTTGGCCAGAGCAGGCCGGCCAAGTAGTGCATGGTATGGGCTCTCAAGGTCCACCACCTCAAACCAGACTGGCTCGGCGGAAGTGATCTTTGTCTCCAAAGAGGAAGTCTATCTGGATCTTGCCGATTGGTGAGCAGGAAAGGCCAGGAACTATGCCAAGGAATACAGTCCGGCTGGGCTGAAGCTGCCTTTGTTTGATTCCTAACTTCTCCATGGTATCCTTGTACAGGATGTTGATGCTGCTGCCACCATCTATCAGAACTCGGGAAAAACGAGCAGCTCACCTCTCTGTGGCAAAAGTGGCATCCAGAATCAGTGCATAGGAGCCGGGATTGGGCATTACTTCCGGGTGGTCGTTTCTGCTCCAGCTGATGGGCTTCTCGGACCAATGCATGAACTCGAGGGTCTCTGATGCCACTCCATTTACTTCTTGTTGTCGTTGCCGTCTGCTGTGCTTGTCGTCGACCACGCTGGTGAACACGACATAAGCTCCGTGCTCTTTGGGATACTCGTCTTGTATGGCTCCGACCGGTCGAACTGCTGCCTTCTGGGGTGGAGGAGGAGGCAGCTGCCCAGCAGGCAGAGGAGGCAGAAGGCCGTCACCCTTGGCGATCCTGGTGAGCCAATGGCACTTCCGAGTGGTGTGGTTGGACGGCTTCGTGCCACTGTGAAATTTGCAGGGTGCATCAAGAGTCTGCTCATACAAGAAAGCGGGCAGCCAATTGGGCTTGCCGCCCTTCTGGCTGTTGGTCTTCGACTCTCGCCACCTGCCGGCTTGTAGAAGCCGGCTGCGTGGCCTTGTGTTTGTTGTCATTGGGTTGCTGACGCCGACTGGTGTCACCGGCCGGGGCCCGAGAAGCCGGAGGAGCTACTTTGCCAGATGCATCAACTTGGATCTCCGCCTTCATGGAGGAGTCGGCCGTGGCGTATTTATCTGCTATGCTCAGCAGCTCGTCGAGGGTCGCCGGCTCGTCGCAGAGAAGCTTGTGCTTGAGGAGGGTGCCCTCTCGGCACCCGGCAGTGAAGTACTCGCTGGCCTGCACCTCGTGCACGCCTTTGCAAGAGTTGCGGAGCTCGGCCCAGTGTGTGAGGTAGTCGCGAGTCGACTCGTTGGGGCCTTGGACACACAAGGAGAGCTGGCGGGGCTTGGGCGGCCGCTTGTACATGCTGGTGAAGTTGCGGATGAAGGCTTCGATGAAATCGACCCAGCTGTTGATGCTACGGGGCTTCAGGCTGTTCAGCCATGTCCGGGACGTGCCCTGGAGCATGAGCGGAACGTACTTCACGGCAACGCGCTTGTTGCCATTCGCGATGCTGATGGTTGTGGAGTAGTTGACCAGCCAGTCCTCCGGCTTCACGGAGCCGGTGTATTTGGGCGTGTCTCTCGGGAGCGTGAACCCTTTGGGGAAGGGCTCGTCTCGAATGCGGGGGCCAAAACAGGGCGGACCTGGCTCATCTTATTCTTCTAGTACCAGGGATCGGTTGAGGCGGTCGATCTGGTGGCGGGCATCATTCTCTCCGACTCCTTCTCGGTGGCCAAGGCGGTCGCCGAGTGTCGGGTGCTCAACAGGCGGAGGGGAGACGCGCCTTTCCCTGCGAGGGGGAGGAGGCGGACAGTCATCCCGTCGTTCCACTGCTCTTGGGCGGCCGTCTTGGTCGTGCTCGATGGTGAGGCGAGTCCGGCTGCGGCTAGCAGCCGGCTCCTTGTTTCTTCTTCCGCGGACGCCACCAGTTGGCGTCCGGGATGTCGCGCCTTGATCTCGGTAGGGAGGCGGATCATCGTTTAGCCGGTTGGGCGCCTCAGTGCGGCAGCCGGCCTCGTGCTGCTCAGCAGCCGCGTCGAGGAGTCATTGGACACGCTCCGCCATCTGGCGATGCTCTTCGCCCTCGAACTTGTCCAGCCCTTCTGCTGCCGCCTGGGCAGCCCGTATATTTTCCGCGGGCGTGGCGTAGACGGGGCGATCTGCCCCGAACAGGCTGGCAATGGCCACGCCGCGTTGCTGGACCGTGCCGATGCGGCTAGGCCCACCAGGAGCCGGCGTGCCACCCACAGCGCGGTCCATCTGGCATTGGTAGGCCTCCGATAGGCGTCTCATGCTAGCCAGCTTCTTGGCGCTCTCGACGAGCTGAGCGTGGCGTGCTTCCAGCATCTCGGTGTCGGCGTCTTCTGAAATGGGTGCCGTCAGGTCTTGTAGTGCCGCATCGAGCGGGTCATGAGCACCTCCGCCGGAGTGCTCGCTATGGCCGATGACAGGCACCTCCATGACGGTACTTCCGCCGCTCTCCGCGCGAGGAAGCGGCTCGTCGTAGACCACCACGTTGGTGGGGAATGCGTCAAGCGACGCAGTGTCGGAGTCGACAAGCATCGGGTCGGTGGAGCCAACAGATTCCAAGTCTATAGAAGGCTCGCTGGTGACGTGGAGCTGATCGAGGAGGCTCGCGAGACGACTCTCAGGGCCATCGGTGCCCGCATCAGACGCGGGCTCGTCGGAGAGGCGAACCTCGCCAACAAGATCGGCGAGGCAGCTCGCCGCGCAGGCGACCTCCGCGCCATGCAGCGCGTCGGCGCAAACTCCGTCTGGCGTGCTGGGCTGGCTGCGCTCGCCAGGGAGGAACAAGGTTCCCGTCCAGAATAGGTCTCCGGACGACGGTGCACCTCGACCCACGGTGGGCGCCAAATATCAGGGGTTGGGTGCGACATATGCCAATGGATGGCTTATCATGGTGGGAGCGAGTAGAACATCGCCGGTGCCTGGAAGCGGGATAAGGCGTAGACACGTACGCCGGCGAACTTTACCCAGGTTTGGGTTTCTCCGTGGAGATAGCACCCCTAGTCCTGCTCTGCGGGGTCTCTGCATGATCACTAAGGCACTAGTGATACAATGGTGCTCCTTGAGCTGTTTGCTAGAGGTGGAAGAAAGCAAGGCTAGCTCTCTCCTTTCTCTATGGGTGAGTCTAGTTCTAACAGGTTGGGAACCCTTTGCATGGGTTCCCTGGGGGGTTTATATAGGCCTACCCCCCAGGGGTACATTGGTAATCTTGTCGGGTGTAGGACCCGGCTGTCAGTGTCTCTGATCTCCGGCTTCTCCGCTGGCTGCTGGGGCCCGCCGCCTGGTGGGCCCCGCCGACTGGTTAGGTACGGACCAGACAGGCCGCCCCCACCGCTCGCGGGTCCTACCGGCTGCTGATCACTGTAGCCATGATGCTAATGATGCAGGCTTGGTCGGGGGGTGTGGCTACAGTCCCGCCGTCTAGCGGGCGATCACTATAGCCACACCATGTCTCGTCAGGTTAATGGCGCGTGGGCCTCGAGGGAGGCATGGGCCGCTTGCTGGAACCCGGCTTCCCTCAGGCCCGGCTGGTCTGGCTTCTTCCGCCTTCAGGACTCTCACTGCCTGGTAGGGCCCGCCGCCTGCAGGCCGTAGCGACAGGCCGTCGTGTGAACAGGGCTCCGCCCGTCAGGGATGACGCCAAGGGGGGAGTGGCAACAGTGACGCGCCGTGCAGAGATCTCCGCCTGTACGGGGCACTATGGCCATGCCCGGCCCTGGATTTGGGGGGATGGGCTACGTTGTAGTCACACCCTGCCTTGTCCTCTTGATGAGGGCGCAGACTTTTGAGGGCGCCGCGGGCCGACTGCTAGGAGCCGGCTTCTCTGGAAGCCGCCTACTAGGAGTCGGCCTGTCTTGATGCCATCTTCTGGAACTCGGCCGCCTATGGGCAGCCGGCTATTCCTCCAGCCGGCCACCAGAAGGCGGCACTTCGTCTTGATGATGGCACAGACTTTGGGGGCGCCATGGGCCGACTGCTAGGAGCCGGCTTCTCTGGAAGCCGCCTTCTAGGAGTCGGCCTGTCTTGATGCCGTCTTCTGGAACTCGGCCGCCTATGGGCAGCTGGTTATTCCTCCAGCCGGCCACCAGAAGGCGGCACTTCATCTTGACGCTTTGAGGGGCGCAGCCAGCCCCGATGTCCTGAAAGGTTCTGGGTCTCGGGTTAGCCTACCCGTGGCCCATTACTCCGACAGCAGGAAAGCAACGAGCGCGCTTTCCTATTTTTCATCAAGGGTGGCACTAATGGTGAAGGCGCCATCAGTGACATCCTGCCTCGCTAGAACCTTGTTCGTTGCAGAGGGAGCAGCCTTGGGTTTCTTGCTAGCTAATCCTTTCGGCAAGTCGTTTCCGAGCACAGCGCACTCCGAGGAGGCGCGCTTCCCGGGGTCCTTGTCGGTGTCCTTGCTAGTTTTCTTACCCTTCTTTCCTTCCTTGGCAGGAGCCGAGGCCTTGATGGCCTCTGCTGCTACCGCATCTCTGTACATCTTGTTGACGCATATAACTGCACATCCTTCTTATCTGATGGGATGGAAATGACTCCTATAGGCCCCGGCATCTTCAAGGTGGTATATGCGTAATGGGACGCTGCCATGAACTTGGCCAAAGCTGGACGACCAAGGATACCGTTGAATGGCAGAGGAAGCTTGACAACGTCAAACACAACTTTCTCAGTCCCATTCTTCCTTGGTTGATCCCTTGGAATGTGCCAGTCCTCTTGAGGTCCTCGTCAGGAATTTGGAGTTTCTTAATCACGTCGAGAGAAATCAAATTCATCCCTGCCCTACTGTAAACCAACATCTTTGTGAGCTTGAGGTTGTGGATTGTTGGTGAAACCAACAATGGCAAGCATCCGACTGCAGTGGTGCGATCTGGATGGTCCTCAACATCAAAGATGATGGGCGTGTAGGACCATTTGAGTGGTTCCCAAGCGCTTGCTTACGGCTCGGCCACATTGACCTCACGGGACCATTGCTCAAGTTGGCGGTGAGAGGAGTGCAAAGATGCGCCCCCGTCAATGCACATTGCCTTGGTAGCCTTCTGAAATTCCTGTTCACTGGACTCATGATTATCCTCTTCTTCATTGTCATCCTCTTCTTCCTTTTTCTCACGGCCCCTTGCGGGCTTTTCCTTCTACTGATTGGTCTTGCCGCGGTGACCACCATGGCCGCCACGGCCTTTCCCGCCAGCGCCATCATGGCCTTTCTCCTTATCACACTTTTCATATTCAGCCTTCTGCCTTTCAACAAGATGCTCAACTTGTCTGCATTCTTGGAGATCCTGGCCCTTGGTTCGCTAGATCTTGTAGTACGGCCCGTCTGATTTGCCCGTTTTCCCAGCTGACGCAGCCGCCTGTGTCATGGAATAGTCACAGCAGATGTCCTCGTGAAAGGACTTACTCGTGGAGCCATCGCAACTAGGAAGCTTAAAGGGGTTAAAGCGGGACAAAGGACACGAGGGTTATACTGGTTCGGCCCCTTACGGTGAAGGTAAAAGCCTACTCCAGTTGAGGTGGAATTACTAGGGTTTCGATGACCAGGGAGCGAATCCGCTATGCCTGGTTACCGATTTGATGTTACTTGCCCTAAGCCGCCGGCGGGTCATCCCCTTATATACACGGGTTGACACCCCGCGGCCTACAGAGTCCCGGCCGGCTCATAAACTGTGTCTGGCTCGGTGATTAGTTAATCTTGCCTTACAACACAAGTCATGCCATTATGGCGGTTTATCACTACGGGCCTTAAGTCGCCTACGGGCTTTAGGCCCTTTATAGAACCGCCATCTTCAAGCTTGATATTAGGCCTCATATGATGAATTGCCATAGCGTAACCCGGCCCCTCCTGGGCGGGTTACACTAGTAGTTATATCCCCAACATTAGGCCCCAGATTGATTTGAACCGGTTCATGTCAATCTTCAATACCTTAAGAAAAAACCTTCTGGCTTCTGTCTGTGCAAAAGTTATAACCCGCCATGACGTCATCTTCTGGATTCATGATAACCCGCCATGACGTTATCTTCCATTAAATTCATTTTTTATTCCGTCATATCACAACGGATCCTTATCTTAATGACCATCCCGAAAATCGAGGCGTCGGAGTAGCTGGATAACCACGTCTGGCCTCCTAGTTTCTCGCGCCCTCTCTGTCAGTCCTTTCCTTATAAATAAGCACGACCTTTAGGTCTTTCTTCATCCTCCCCCTTTCTGTCGTCTTCTTCCTCTCGCGACTCCGCTGCTGCTCGAGCTCCGCCGCCGCCGCAGCAGCAGAGCACCTCACCTTCGTCGATCTTGGCCGCTGCATCAACCTGAATCGACCAGAGAACGGCGGCGTGTAACGCCCACGATGCGGCTATATCTCCCATGTGTCGAGGCACGACTTAGAGGCATAACCGCATATTGGTTTGTCGCAAGAAGGGTCATCTTCACACAATCCCATGTAATGAACAAGAATGGGATAAAGAGTTGGCTTACAATCGCCACTTCGCACAATACATAAATATCATTCATACATCATCCAAAATACAAACATATAGACCGACTACGGTCAACATCCAGATGAAAATAAGACAACCCCAAATGCTAGATCCCCGATCGTCCCAACTGGGCTCCACTACTGATCATCAGGAAAAGACACATAATAACGACCATGTTCCTCGTCGAACTCCCACTTGAGATCGACGCCATCATCTGCACTGGCATCGTCGGCACCTGCAACTGGTGTTGGAAGTATCTGTGAGTCACGGGGACTCAGCAATCTCACACCCGCGAGATCAAGACTATTTAAGTTTAAAGGGGGAATGGTGCAAAGAGGTGGAGCTGCAGCGGCAAAAACATATTTGGTGGCTAACTTGTGCATATGAGAGCGAGAAGAGAAGCAAAGGAACGGACGTCATCTAGCAATGACCAAGAAGAGGTCCTGAACGCCTACTTACGTCATACATAACACAGACCGTGTTCACTTCCCGGACTCCGCCGAGAAGAGACCATCACGGCTACACACGCACTTGGTGTATTTTAATTGGGTCAAGTGACAAGTTATCCACAACCGGACATTCACAAATTCCCATCTGCCTCATAACCGCGGGCACGGCTTTCGAAAGATAATACCCTGCAGGGGTGTTCCAACTTAGCCCATCATAAGCTCTCACGGTCAACGAAGGATAAACCTTCTCCCGGAAAGACCCGATCAGTCTCGGAATCCCGGTTAACAAGACATCTCGACAATGGTAAAACAAGACCAGCAAAGCCTCCCGAATGTGCCGACAAATCCCGATAGGAGCTGCACATATCTCGTTCTCAGGGCACACCGGATTGTCCAAGCTTCCGATAGGCCAGACCAGAGTTGCCCCTGGTGGCCACCGGCGGCTGACAGTTTGGACCAATACTCAGAGGAGCACTGGCCCGGGGGTTTAAAATAAAGATGACCCTCGGGCTCTAGAAAACCCGGGGGAAAAAGGTATAGGTCGCAAATGGTAAAACCAAGGTTGGGCCTTGCTGGAGGAGTTTTATTCAAGGCGAACTGTCGAGGGGGTGCCATAAATCACCCGACCGCGTAAGGAACGCAAACTCAAGGAACATAATCCCGGTATAACAGTAACTAGGGCGGCAAGAGTGGAACAAAACACCAGACATAAGGCCGAGCCTTCCACCCTTAACCAAAATATATAGATGCATTAATTAAATAAGAGATATTGTGATATCCCAACATGTCCATGTTCCGATATGGAACAACTTCAACTTCACCTGCAACTAGCAACGCTATAAGAGGGGCTGAGCAAAAGCGGTAACATAGCCAAACAACGGTTTGCTAGGAAAGGATGGTTAGGGGCTGACATGGCTGAAATAGGAGACATGATATAGCCAGTGATAGGTAGCGAGCATGGCAATAGAGCGAACAACTAGCATAGCAAAGATAGAAGTGATTTCGAGGGGTGGTCATCTTGCCTGCAAGATTCTCAGAGTTGTCGAAAGCTCGATCCTCGTAAGCGTACTCGACAGGTTCCTCGTTCACGAACTCGTCTCCCGGCTCTACCCAAGACAAGAACACAAACAAACGGACCCACAATCAACAACGAGAAATGCACAAGCAACATGATGCAAGACATGTATGATATGCAAGATATGATATGCGATGCATATGCGTGCTCCGGAAGGAAAATGATGAACATGGTAGTAACTTGGCAAACCAAGCATGCCACTGGAAAGATGAGATGATTTCGGTCGAAATCGATATAAAGATCACCGGAATCGGATGCACGGTTTGCAAATGGCAAGCAAAACAAGAATGACACTAATCTGCGTTAAACAGCAAGATAGTACTTAAAATACCACAAGTAACAATGCTACAGCACCCCAACATAGCAACAAAGCACATGGCAGTAATCTACAGGAGATTCTTGACAAAAGATGAACACTGAGCTATGGCTAGTTCACAACATATCAAGCACAAACAAGCATGGCAAAAGTGCAAAAGATTACAGGTTCACAGACTTGGTGAAAAACTGGACATGGCAGAAATCAGCATCGGGTAGCAAGGTTCGGAGCACGAAATCAATATGCTACAAGAAATTAACATAGCAAAAAAAGGCCTGGTAGTGTTCTAATAAATGCACATGACAAAAGTCCCTTACTGACCATAAGCCAAAAAGGACCAGAAGATATGATGGCAAGCATGTAAACATAGCAAGTTTCGTTATCAGGTTTCAGACTTAGCAGAAAATAGAGCATGGCAGAAATATAAATATGTAGGCCTCTTTGTGAGCTTGATGCACTCACTACAGAGCAATGCATGACAACCCAAGCATACCTACAGCAAGATGGCATGTTTATGAAGCTATCCATGGCAAGAACAATTGCGTAGCACGTATGGATAAACTACAATAAGTTTGGCAAAAATGCATACCGTGTTAAGAATCTGCCAGAAATATTTTATAGCAAAAGTAGAGCAAGATTGAGTCATTCTATTGTACTCTAAAATTGCAAACAATTGCAGGAATGGATCAATTGCAACTATATCTACAAAACATCCTTACTGAACAACTCCAAAATATGCATGGATCTCGCTCTAGCATCAAGTTTACATGGCAACAAAATTACAGCAGACAAAAACTTAGAGAAATCACTAAGTCCCTGAAATCAGAATTATTACGGGGCCTACTTTGCATGCTTGTGCTAGTCACCACAAAGACCACAAAAATACATGGACCATACCACTGGAAATATGGCATAGCATACTTCAAAACACATGTAGAGTTCATGCTAAAAAGATGCATAGAATAAATGATACAAAAATGACAAATCTCCAAGTTCTGATAAGAACCAGAGATTAACAGCAACTAGCCCTCTTCCAACGAAGATTTGGGCATCAAGATGAACTCTAATGAACATGGTGCAATTGAACAAAATGTAGAGCATCACGAGACGAACAATTTGACATATTAAACGCGCGAATCGGAGCTACATGCACAAATTTATCGCATCGGGAACAGGAGCATATGCTGAGAAAATTATCAGACTTGGCAAAACGGAGGGGGGGTTTCGGGTCAACCTTTGACCAGATCTGGATCGCGGTCAACGGGAGCTCGAGCTCGCCGGCTCGGGCCGGAGGAGGAGAGGGGGCCGGCGGGCGAGGGGCCGGAGGCCGGTGGCGAGGCGGCGGCACCGGAGGAGGGGGCCGCCGGCGGGGGCGGCGTCGGAGGAGGCGGTGGCCGGCGCGGCGGCGGAGGCGGCTGGCCGGCCGGCGGGCGGGCGCGGCGGCGCGCTGCGGCGGCGGAGTCGGCGGCGGCCGACGGGAGGCGCGGAGGAGCGGGCCGAGGGGGCCGGCCACGGGCCCGGCGGGCCGGCGCGGTCCGGGCGGGCGGCGGCGGAGATGACGTGGCGCGCTCCGGTTGGCCGGGCGCGCGGCGGACGTTGTCCGGCCGGAGCGGACGCCTCCGGCGCGGCGCGGAGGGAGAGGGTTAGGGTTTCGTCTGAGATTTCGTTTTTCGGGATGCCCACTCATTTATAGGTAGAGGGAGCTAGGAGACTCCAAATGAGGTGCGGTTTTCGCCCACACGATCGCGATCGAACGACCTAGAGCATGGAAGAGAGTTTGGTGGGCTTTGGGCTGGTTTTGGAGGGGGTTTTTGTTGGATACTCAAATGGACATTGCGGAGGCCCGGTTAACCGTTGGAGTACCAAACGACCTCCGAATGGAACGAAACTTGACCGGTAGTCTCCGGGTGGTATATTAAGACCACATGACAAGCCTCGGTCCATTCCGAGAAAGTTTGACACACGCACACGAAAGAAAACTAGAGGGGTGCACCGGAGGAGATAGGAGCGCCGGATTGGAAAACGGACAACGGGGAAAATGCTCGGATGCATGAGACGAACACATATGCAAAAGTAATGCGCATGATGACATGATATGAAAATGCATGACATGAAAAAATACAAAACGAAAGACAAAACCCGACAACGGAGGGAAAAACATATCACATAGCCGGAAATGGCAAGAGTCGGAGTTACAAATATGGCAAGTTACATGCGGGGTGTTACACGGCGGTCCTCCGCAGTAGAGTAGATCTACAGCTGCAAGTCTTCACCTTCCCGCACTTCGTATCTGCATTTAGGGTTTCCAGGTTCTTCCGTGTTCTTCATGGTTCATCACGGTTTCTTCGTAGTTCTTCCACCGCGGTCTCCTTTGATCCAAAAGTAATATAGAACTCATGCGGTAGTTGTTTTGCATCCATTTTCCATACTAGCAGACCCCTTTTGCTTGTAAAAAGATCTCATTAGAGCTCATGAACTCATCTGTACCAGTTTTTAGGTCTAGAATATTTTCTTTTCTGAATGACCCTTTGATCCAAAATAACAGCTGCAACCTGTGAAACCTGTTTGTGCGATACTTAGGCAAAAACTGTATCTGTTAGCCATGGCGGCTCTTATCGCCGGCTTAAAGAGGCAATGCTCAATGAATAATCCTGACGCCCATGGTGGATTTAAACAATTTAATTGCTACTGTTTCCCATGGCGGCTTAAACAATCTGACACAATTAGCCATATATCATTAGGCCCCTTCGTAAGCCGCCATCTTGAATATGAATTGAAATATTTTCTCCGGCTTAAATTTGAACCGGAAATTTTTATTTTGTCATAGGCTTCCATCCTTCATAATGCCGCCCAAGGCACCCAAAGCACCCGTCACATGCAACTGGGTTAAATCCACCGTCACTGATAGCATCTTAAACGATTTTGTGAAGACTGGTCATCTGCCGAAGAAAGAGATCATGTCTTATCATGCTCCTGACCCGTCAGAAGAAAAGCCTCAACCCAAGGATGGGGAAGTTGTCATTTTTACTGATCACATGAGCCGGGGCTTTGCTCCACCCGGCTCAAAAAATTTCAGAGACGTCTTGCACTTTTTTGACCTGCGACCTCAAGACATCGGACCCAATTCCGTGTCAAACATCTGCAATTTCCAAGTATTCTATGAGGTGTACCTTGGAGAAGAACCCAGCTTACTACTCTTTAGAGAGTTATTTTATCTGAACCGTCAAAACGAATGTGCCCACGGGCCCAGCTTGGACCTTGGCGGAATCTCAATCCAGCGATGTAGAGATTGCCTCTTCCCTTATGCCGAGCCACCGAGTCACCCTAAAGATTGGAACCAGACATGGTTCTACTGTCAAGACACTTCTCCGGCTAATGAGAACCCTTTGCCCGGCTTTCGCGCCCTGCGCCTGGAGTCAACTCACCCCTTACCAGATAAATTATCTCCGTCTGAACGTCAAACACTTGCCCCCACCATAAACAAGATCAAAGCTCTTCTGGGGAACGGCCTAAACGGCATTGACTTGGTCCGGGTTTGGATTGCCTGGCGGGTGATTCCTTTGAGCCGCCGCCCCAGCTTAATGTGCGATTACACAGGCTAGAAAAATGATCCTCTATGACACAGTCCTGACGACTTACCTGAGGATGTCGTTGATGACATGACCAAGTCTCTTCTGAATAAGAGCCTGGCAGATTGCGGGAAAGCAGGCTTAAGTCCTTTCTGCAAGGCTAACCCGGCTCCAGCGGTAAACCATTAACATGAGCATTTTACTTTCCACTTTAACAATTTCATCCTTACTCAAAGGCTCTTGCTATATTTTATAGGTTGGTGATAAATTGTGGAAGGTCAAATATGACCATGAGGCTGCAAAGAAATCCAGAAAGGCCAAGAAAGCCGCCAGGAAAGCCGCTGCACATAAGAAGGCGAACAAACCTAGCGCCTCGGATATGTTTCATCTGGACGTTACCTCCGAGTCAGAGGTAACTCTTGACTCTTTAGGCTCCTTCTTTAACCATCTTATTGACACAGATTATCAGCAGGAGGATACAGGAGCAAGTCATGCAGTAATTGAAGAGGTAACTATAATTTCCTCTGACTCCAAGCCTTTGCCGAGATAGAAAGTCTGAAGGGTAACCCGGAAAGTAAGATTTTCACATCCTTTAGCTTATCAAGATCCTCAGTTTCTTTTGAAGCGACAGATTCACGAGAGTCGGAGGCAGACCCGGACCAGTAAAGATGCGGACCTTTCCTCCGGCTTACCCGATGTAACCAGAAAATGCCGGACTGAGGTTATCTCTGATTTATACTCTTTGTATCCTTTGGCGGGTTTCACTCGTCAACCACTCAATTCTTCTGACTCAAACTATCAGGGAACTTCACCTTCCTCCGACGAATCAATGCAGTCCAGCATGCCGGCTTTCAAAATCGCTCCAGGGTAATGATAATCTGTTTATCTTGTGCTTATCTTACTCATGTTTTTGTACTGACCCTTTAGTTTTCAGTGTACAAGTAAAGCCCAGCAAGAGGACGAAGAAAAGTAAGCCGGCCGAAGAGCCAATCTTTGCTGAACCGGAGCTCAGAGCGGCTGCTCCTGATACTTCCGCTCATGAACCGCCGCCTGAACCAGCCCATGATACTCCAACTCTCACGTCCGTTGAACAAGCTATGGAAGGTTCTGAGAACCCGGAGAACCCTAGCCCGGCCAAGGCGGATGACCCGGACGTCGAAATCATCCGGACTGAATTCGTTGAACCGGGGAGACCCACCGCGCTGGCCAAGTGCTCCGCAAAAGAAGAACTTCTGGAACACCGCAAAACCCGGCTGGATGTCACTGATTATGCTCATCTGAGTATTGGGGAAATCGTCTCTGGTTATGTAAACCAAGTGCACAACAGCCGGGATCTGGAAATTGATATGGTGAAACAAATACACCAAAAATCTGAGGTATAACTCTTGTTGCTTGTTCCTTAGTTATCCTTACTATGCCAGCCCCCGAGTCTATTACTTATGATGAAATATGTTGTAGACTTAACGCCAGCTTATTAATCACTGCATTAAAACCGGCTTATCCGGTAGCACCCAAGGGCTGGCTCAGACAACATATTTGAACCGGTCTTTACCGTATTTTAACCAAGTACTTGAACAGCAATATGCATTAGCCCCCAAGTGCCAAGTACCTTTGCCTACAAAGTGCTTGGGACTTATTTCCATGAACTGCCACTGTAAATAGAGTTCTTTAGCATACATTAGCCCCCAAGTGCCAAGTATCTTTGCTTGTAAAGTGCTTGGGACTTAATGTTGCATTATGATAACCCTAACTGTAACCCGGAATTTATACAGGCCGCCATTAAGCAATTTGAATCGGAGATCTCTGACTTGAAGAATCGCCTGAAAACTCAAGAGAGTGAAACCCAAAAAGCAAATTCCAAGTTTGAAGTCAGTGTATCTGCACAAGAGAAATTGAAAAAGAAGTTTGAAACAGAGAGAAAGGCCTGGGCGGATGAAAAGACCGCTTTGCTCAACCGGGCTGAACAAGCGGAGGCCACTCTTGCAGAAACAACCGCCGAGTTATCCGGCTTAAAACGCCATGTATCTCAGATGGTCTCAGCAATCTTTGGTAAGTTACCCTGTAAGTGTTATCTAGTTTAAATCCTTTACAACAAGCATCTCAATTGTCATCAGCTGACCTGACTTTGTAATGCAGGCCCCAGGAGTTCCAATCTCAACCAAAGCATGCTGACAAAGCTGAAGGCCGTTTATACCCTGGTGGAACAACTCTACACCGGGTCACAACGTGCCTTAGCCGTCGTGGATCTATCAAATGAAGTTCCCACTCGTCTGGCGGATGTGCTAAGGCGGCTTGCCGTGCTACCTCAACGATTCCAGGAATTGAGACGAGCTTCTGCAAGAGCCGGAGCCATAGCCGCTTTAAGCCGGGCCAAGGCGTGGCTACCGGAGCTAGACCCGGCCGACATCGCCCTTGGGTATCCCAGTTTGAAGGAGGACGGCACCCCATTTGACCAGAAGGATTTCGCCGCTTGCGTGAAGGACATACGTCCTGTGGCCACTCTGATCGGTAATGATATGGATCTTACCAAATACCAATCGGGTTATGACGCCGAGAATCAGACAATCCCAACACCACATTATGAAGCCATCAGCCTGATCCCTCCCCCTCGTAAGCATACCTTCGCCCCTGAAGTTGATCCGGCCGGGTTAATTGATGATGAGGCTGAATTTGAAGCCTTGAGTGGCATTGACTGGAAATCATCAACCTTCTAGGACAGGGAAACAGACGGAGGAGCGGAAAGGGATGAACCGGAAGCTTCAGCCCAACAACACCTTTGATCCCTCAGGCGGCTCATATTTATGTCTTGATAAAAAACAATGCTTCACTATTTGGACTCGGGGAGTCATGTAATAGAGTAGGAAAACACTTATTTTTGTCGTGCCATCGCGCACTTGTGTGGCGCTCAACACTGTTTAAGCCACCATATTATATTCCCCCGTTTTATGCTGATCCTCTTCTTTCCTTACGTTTAAAGAGCTGCCTTTAACTGTCCTGCATAGAGAAAATTACAAGTCCCTTGGCGGCTTACCGCATAGAGGGTCATATATTTTACATATAACCCAGAGTATGAATCAAAATCATAAAAACGGTTCTCAATTATATCTTTGAGACAACCATAACAGCATACCTGTGACCCTTCGATTACACTTCCGGTTTATGTGATCCGACCAATGAGGGTGAGAACCCAACTCTGTAATACGATGGTTATTATATGCGATCATTTTTGTTGATCAAGGTTAAGCCGGTGGAATAGGAACCACCCTTGAACACTTTAGACATGATCAAAAGAACTTCAAATAGAATCCAAAAAATTGTTTACAAAAAGAGACTTCAAAAATTTGGAGGCTTCTGATTCGAATACGAGCAGAAAACTGTCCCAAAGGGGTTAAGCTAAGATTCGAATACGAACATATAGCCCCCAGTGGCTTTGGTGTTGCCGATCAAGAGGGTACCGACAGCTATGTCCTCTTTGGTTCGAATACGACCTATGTTTGAAAAGAAGCCCCCAAATGACCTTGAGAGTTGTTTAACGGCGCTGATTCGAATACGATCCACGTCGGTTCCCAAAGGGGGTTGAGCTATGATTCAAATATGATCAAGAAAACTCCCCACTGAGCTCGGCAGTGTGCCGATCAAAAGGGTATCAACAGTTATGTTCTCTTTGGTTCGAATATGACCTATGTTTGAACAGGAAGCCTACTAGTGATCATAATATTTAACGGCTAGATTCGAATACGATCGTAAGCCAGATCAGCCCCCCAGTGATCATGTGATATCATAATGAAAATAACAATGACACATTTACCTTTGAGGGGAAAAAAGGACAGAGGTCCCGCTTTATTATTTGTCATAATATATACATTGTCACGGAAGTATGTACATTATGAGAGCCGGTGGCTCAAGTGTAATAAGGCCGAAGATGAGCGATATTCCACGGCCGGCGGGTCTCCTCCTCCGACTTAAGTGAATCTTTGTGCTCTCAAACATCGATGAGGTAGTATGACCCATTGTGCAAGTTCTTGCTGACCACAAAGGGCCCTTCCCAAGGTGGGGATAACTTGTGTGCATCTGCTTGATCCTGGATGAGCCGGAGCACTAAGTCACCTTCCTGAAAGGTTCTGGACTTAACCCGGTGGCTGTGATAGCGGCGCAGGTCTTCTTGGTAAATCGCCGAGCGAGCTGCTGCTACGTCACGTTGTTCGTCCAACAAGTCAAGAGCATCCTGACGCGCTTGTTCATTGTCCATCTCAACATAAGCCGCCACACGAGGCGAGTCATGATGGATGTCGCTAGGGAGAACCGCCTCGGCTCCGTAAACCATGAAGAAAGGCGTATAACCCGTAGACCTATTAGGAGTAGTATTGATGCTCCATATCACAGAGGGTAATTCCTCCACCCAACAACCCGGCGTCCGCTGCAGAGGGACCAAAAGCCGGGGCTTGATGCCTTTCAAGATTTCCTGATTGGCTCTCTCAGCTTGGCCATTGGATTGGGGGTGAGCCACCGATGAAACATCAAGCCGAATATGCTCCCGTTGACAAAATTCTTCCATGGCGCCTTTAGACAGATTGGTACCATTGTCAGTTATAATGCTGTGTGGAAAACCAAAGCGAAATATCACCTTTTTCATGAACTGAACCGCCGTGGCTGCATCACACTTACTAACTGGCTCTGCCTCAACCCACTTTGTGAACTTGTCAACCGCCACCAAGAGGTGGGTCTTCTTATCCTTGGACCTTTTGAAAGGTCCAACCATATCAAGCCCCCAGACTGCAAATGGCCAAGTGATTGGAATCATCCTCAACTCCTGAGCCGGCACGTGAGCACGTCTTGAGAACTTCTGACAACCGTCATATTTACTGACTAAGTCCTCTGCATCAGCATGAGCCGTCAGCCAATAAAAACCGTGACGAAAAGCTTTGGCCACAAGGGATTTTGAACCGGCATGATGGCCACAATCCCCCTCGTGAATCTCACGTAAAATTTCTTGACCTTCCTCAGGGGAAACACAACACTGAAAAGCCCCAGTGACACTGCGATGATGCAACTCGCCATTGGCAATTATCATTGACTTAGACCGCCGGGTTATTTGTCTGGCCAAAGTTTCATCCTCAGGCAATTCTCCCCGGGTCATGTAAGCCGAGTATGGCACTGTCCAATCTGGGATAACATGAAGAGCTGCCACCAACTGTGCTTCTGGGTCCGGAACAGCCAAGTCTTCCTCTGTAGGTAACTTGACAGAAGGGTTATGCAGAATATCCAAAAAAGTATTAGGCGGCACCGGCTTTCGCTGAGAGCCCAGCCAGCTTAAGGCATCAGCCGCCTCGTTCTTTCTGCGATCAATGTGCTCTACTTGGTAACCCTAAAAATGTCCGGCAATGGCATCAACTTCACGGCGATAAGCCGCCATGAGGGGGTCCTTTGAATCCCACTTGCCTGATACTTGTTGAGCCACCAAATCTGAGTCGCCAAAGCACCTTACCTGGCTTAAGCTCATCTCCTTAGCCATCCGAAGACCATGGAGCAAGGCCTCGTACTCAGCTGCATTGTTAGTACAAGGAAACATCAACCGTAGCACATAACGAAATTTGTCACCTCGAGGGGAAGCTAACACGACTCCAGCCCCCGAGCCCTCCAATTGCCTGGACCCGTCGAAGTGAATAGTCCAGTACGTGTTATCTGGTTTCTCTTCAGGCATCTGCAGCTCTGTCCAATCGTTGATGAAGTCTACCAATGCTTGCGATTTGATAGCCGTGCGTGGCACATACTTTAGACCATGAGGCCCAAGTTCAATGGCCCACTTAGCGACTCTTCCTGTGGCTTCTTTGTTTTGGATGATATCTCCTAAAGGAGCAGAACTAACCACAGTGATAGGGTGGCCCTGGAAATATTGCTTAAGCTTCCGGCTTGCCATGAATACCCCATAAACAAGCTTCTGCCAATGTGGATACCGTTGCTTGGACTCGATTAGTACTTCGCTGACGTAGTAAACCGGCCGCTGAACCGGATGTTCCTTACCCGCCTCCTTGCGCTCCACCACTATGGCCACACTGACGGCTCGTGTGTTAGCGGCTACATACAATAATAAGGGCTCCTTATCAACAGGAGCAGCAAGAACTGGCGGTTCAACTAACTGTCTTTTCAAATCCTCAAAGGCGGCGTTGGCAGCATCACTCCAGACAAAGTCATCTGTTTTCTTCATCATCTGATACAGCGGTATGGCCTTTTCGCCCAACCGGCTTATAAACAGACTTAAAGCAGCGATCCGGCCCACCAGACGCTGGACGTCATTTATGCACGCCGGCTTAGCCAGAGAGGTGATTGCCTTGATCTTCTCCGGGTTAGCTTCGATGCCTCTGTGAGAAACCAGAAAACCCAAAAGCTTGCCTGTAGGAACACCAAAAACACACTTGGCCGGGTTAAGCATCATCTTGTAAACCCGGAGATTAGCAAAGGTTTCCCTCAGATCGTCTATCAAGGTCTCCTTCTCTCTGGACTTTACCACAATATCATCCACATAGGCATGAACGTTGCGCCCAATCTGATTATGAAGACAATTCTGTACGCAGCGCTGGTAAGTCGCTTGGGCGCTCTTGAGCACAAAAGGCATAGACACATAACAGAAGGCTCCAAAGGGAGTAATGAACGCCGTCTTCTCTTGGTCCTTAACTGCCATTTTGATCTGATGGTAACCAGAGTAAGCATCCAGAAAACTCAAATGCTCACAACCCGCCGTAGCATCAATAATTTGATCAATACAGGGGAGAGCAAAAGGATCAGCCGGGCAAGCCTTGTTTAAATCCGTATAATCCACACACATGTGCCAGGTGCCGTTCTTCTTGAGCACGAGCACCGGGTTAGCTAGCCATTCTGGATGAAAGACTTCAACGATGAACCCGGCCGCCAAGAGCCGGGCTACTTCCTCACCAATGGCTTTCCGCCTCTCCTCATTAAACCGCCGGAGAAATTGCTTGATTGGCTTAAATTTTGGATCAATATTAAGAGTGTGCTCAGCGAGTTCTCTCGGTACACCCGGCATGTCAGAAGGTTTCCATGCAAAGATGTCCCGGTTCTCACGGATGAACTCGATGAGCGCGCTTTCCTATTTAGGATCCAGATTGGCACTGATGCTGAACTTCTTAGATGAGTCGCCTGGAACAAAATCAATAAGCTTAGTCTCATCGGCCGACTTAAATTTCATTACCGGCTCATCCTCCGTGGTCGGCTTTTTCAAAGATGTCATGTCTGCCGGGTCAACATTATCCTTGTAAAACTTTAATTCCTCCGTCGCACAAACAGATTCGGCGTAACCAGCGTCACCTTCCTCGCACTCCGAAGCTATCTTTCGGCTGCCATGAACCGTAATGGTCCCATTGTGACCCGGCATCTTGAGCTGCAAATATACGTAACACGGCCGTGCCATGAACTTGGCATAAGCCAGCCGCCCAAATAGAGCATGGTACGGGCTTCTGATCTTGACCACCTCAAAAGTCAGTTTTTCTGCCCTGGAGTTGTACTCATCTCCAAAGGCTACTTCCAGCTCGATCTTACCAACTGGATACGCCGACTTACCGGGCACTACGCCATGGAAAACAGTATTGGACTGTTTGTGGTTTTTATCAGTCAATCCCATACGGCGGAAGGTCTCATAATAGAGGATGTTGATGCTACTACCTCCGTCCATGAGTACCTTAGTGAATTTATACCCACCAACCTGAGGAGCCACCACCAAGGCCAGGTGGCCCGGATTATCAACCCGGGGAGGGTGATCTTCCCTACTCCATACAATCAGCTGCTCAGACCATCGCAAGTAACGTGGAACTGCCGGCTCAAAAGCGTTCACAGCCCTCTTATGAAGCTTCTGGTCTCGCTTGCACAAACTGGTAGTAAACACATGATACTGTCCACTATTGAGTTGCTTTGGATTGGTCTGGTATCCCCCCTGCTACTGCTGCTGATTACCCTGGCCAGATTGCTGGTTAAAACCACCTTGATTACTTTGAGAATTCTGAAAATTGGAATTTGAACCGCCGCCCGGGCCATGAAAGCCGCCGCCACCTGAGCCGCCACCCTGCCCATTGTTACCGTTGAACATGTTGGAATTCTTGAAAGCTTTCATGATCGCACAGTCTTTCCATAGATGAGTGGCCGGCTTCTCCCTAGAGCCATGCCTTGGACAGGGCTCATTTAACAATTGCTCAAGCGTCGGGCCTGACCCGCCAGACCGGGGAGGTGGTCTCCCCTTACGTCGGTGATTGTTACCCTACGCGTTGGTGTTAGCCACAAACTCCATACCATCATCAGCCTTACGTTGAGGGCCCTTGCCGTTGCCGTTCTTCTTTCCCTTCCCTGTCCTTTCATCATCAGACGCGGGATCCTTGGTACTATCAGAGTCGCCGTACTTGACCAGAGCCGCCATCAGCGTACCCATATCGTTGCAATCGCGCTTGAGCCGCCCGAGCTTCATCTTCAGAGGCGCAAAACGACAATTTTGCTCCAACATTAAGACTGCAGAGCCGGCATCCATCTTATCAGACAAATGTATTATTTCCTTGACCCGATGTACCCAATGGGTTGTAGATTCGACTTCTTGCTGCTTGCAGCTAGTCAAATCCCCAATTGACATAGATTGCTTACATGTATCCTTGAAGTTTTGGATGAACCGGGCTTTCAGCTCTGCCCATGACCCGATGGAATTAGGTGGCAGTCCCTTCAACCAAGTGCGGGCAGTCCCATCCAACATCATGGTGAAGTATTTGGCCATCGCCGCTTCACTGACCTCCAGCAGCTCCATAGCCATCTCGTAGCTTTCAATCCATGCTCCGGGCTATAAATCTGCCATGTAATTAGGTACCTTCCTAGGTCCTTTGAAATCTTTGGGCAGACGTTCGTTACGGAAAGCCGGCACCAGACAAGGGACACCTCCGGTCCTCGTAGCTATGCCTGCCTCGATAGAAGCCGTTGGGTAAACCGGAAAAGGCTGGTAAGCTGTCAGCAGAGCCGCCTGCTCAGCCTCTTGACGTGCTCTGTCTTGATCTACCGCGTTAAAAGCTCCATTAAGCGCCGGGCCGTGCCCACCTGGCAAGTCACGGCACCGGACGTTGCTTGAGCCGGCCGCTGAAACCATGTGTCTGCTATAACTTGGGCTCCGGTTTGGACAAGGGGTTGAATGAATCCTGTCCCGGCTATATGAATATGCCTCCTATTGTGCCAAAGCCGTCTGAAGAAGTTCTCTAACCCTGCGGGTTTCGACCACCGTTGGAGAATCGCCTTCGACCGGGAGAGCCGCCAGTCGTGCCGCTGCAGCGATCATGTTTAACAATGGATTAGAATAATGACCCGGTGGTATTGGTACGTATTGAGGTGGGGCAGTATTCACACGGGGAGGCCCCATCACTTGCGGCTGAACCAGTGTTCCAACCCCGGGTGCCGTGATTTCTGGCAGGTTACTAGGCCCTGCACCGGGCGTGTTGAAGAGGTTTCGAGGATCATAAACCGGAGGGATCCGACATTGAGCCTTCTGATGTCTCCTTCTCATGACCTCATTGGATGCATTCTGATCCATTGTGAGCCGGAAAGACTGTGCCTGAATAAGCTGAGTCTGGGCGTCCAGAGCCGCCCGTTCTGCAGCCATCCTGATTCCTTCCACTGCCAGATCTTCCTTGGCCTGCGCTATATCTAGCTTTAACTGTGCCACTTCTGCATCATGTTGAGCTTGATCCACTGGGATGACCGTGGCGGTTAACAGGGCAGTCATCTTATCCGTGAGATCCATCAACACCTGAGCCGGCGAGTGCACAGGGCCTCCTGCCCCAGCGGCAGGGTTTTGAACAGGTTGCGCGCCGGCCATGAAGATTCCACCCCGGCTTGGCGGCTCAAAAGGGTCCGGAATACTGTCGCCATCGGAACAACCCCCAAGCCTGCCATCTTGAAGTTGATACAACGAGTTCGTCTCACCTGTGGACGATTCACCATCAGAGCAGATGGTCGTCTCATCACCAGATCTAGATCCTTCAGAGAGTCCTCTGTGGATGCACCCCACGAAAGCATGCTTCAAGGCAGGCAGAGTCCAGGCGGGTCTTGCACGCTGAGCCGTCTCGATGAGGTCGGTGCAGATGTCCGGCTCAGGGCCCGGCTCGCCGATCTTGCCAATGAAAACGTGGATTCCGCCGAAGGGGACCCGGTACCCGTACTCGATTGAGCCGGCGTCGGGGCCCCAGCCTGCGTCCTTGATGTAGAGCTTGCTGCGACGACTCTTGGTCATCCGGCCCACAGCGTATCCCTTGAGCCCTTCGAAGCTGCCCTTCAAGAACTCAAATCCACCATGCGCTGGCCCCACGGTGGGCGCCAACTGTCGTGGAATAGTCACGGCAGATGTCCTCGTGAAAGGACTTAGTCGTGGAGCCATCGCAACTAGGAAGCTTAAAGGGGTTAAAGCGGGACAAAGGACACGAGGGTTATACTGGTTCGGCCCCTTACGGTGAAGGTAAAAGCCTACTCCAGTTGAGGTGGAATTACTAGGGTTTCGATGACCAGGGAGCGAATCCGCTATGCTTGGTTACCGATTTGATGTTACTTGCCCTAAGCCGCCGGCGGGTCATCCCCTTATATACACGGGTTGACACCCCGCGGCCTACAGAGTCCCGGCCGGCTCATAAACTGTGTCTGGCTCGGTGATTAGTTAATCTTGCCTTACAACACAAGTCATGCCATTATGGCGGTTTATCACTACGGGCCTTAAGTCGCCTACGGGCTTTAGGCCCTTTATTGAACCGCCATCTTCAAGCTTGATATTAGGCCTCATATGATGAATTGCCATAGCGTAACCCGGCCCCTCCTGGGCGGGTTACACTAGTTGTCGTGGAATTGTCACGGCAGATGTCCTCGAGCTAGGACTTAGTCGTGGATCCATCGCAACTAGGAAGCTTGAAGGGGTTAATGCGGGACAAGGAACACGAGGGTTTATACTGGTTCGGCCCCTTACGGTGAAGGTAAAAGCCTATGTCCAGTTGAGGTGGTATTGATTAGGGTTACGATCACCAGGGAGCTAAACTGCTATGCCCGGCTTTCGATGAGATTGTTCTCGAGCCTAAACTGCTGCCGGATCGTCCCTTTATATAGGGAGGCTGACGCCCTGCAGCTCTCAGAGTCCCGGCCGGCTCATAAGAGTGTCCGGCTCGGACTCTCAACTATTCTTGCCTTACACTACAAGTTCTACCATAATAATGATTGTAACTACGGGCCTTAAGCCATCTCCGGGTCTTAGCCCATCTTTGGCCCACCGTCTTTAAACTTGGCGCCGGGCTTCTGGCAATGACCATAGGAGTAACCCGGCCCCTCCTGGCGGGTGACTCTAAGGTCTATATCCTCAACATTAGGCCCCAGATTGATTTGAGCCGGCTCATGTCAATCTTCAACTCTTTCGACAGAAAAAATCTCCGGCTTACCATTCGTCTGAAGGCCATAACCCGGCGTGACGTCATCCTCTGGACTCCGGATAATCCGTCGTGATGTCATCTTCCATTAAGCCCGTTTTTTACTCCACCAGATCCGCAACGGATCTTTGCTTTTACTGTCATCCCGAAAATCAAGGCTTTGTGGGGGGAGATAACCACGCCACGGTCTCCTTGATTCTCGCGCCCGCTTCACGAGCTCGCCTTATAAATAGGCCGGCCCAACGGGCTTCTCTGCCACCCTTCTTCCTCCTCGCGCCACTGCCTCTCTGCCTGAGCTCGCACTCCGCCGCCGTCACCTCGCCTCCGATCTTCTTCAACCTTGGCCGCTGCATCACCCTGACTCGGACCAGACAAACGGCGGCGACGCCCGCACCTTTTCAGCTCCGGTAAGTCCTGCTTGACCTGTAGAGTAGATCTGCCGTAGGATTTGCCCATGTTCTTCGTGTTCGTCGCCATTGTCCGCAAGCTTCGGTAGTTCTCATAGTTACTGCCCTTGTTTGATCTTAGATCTGCATAGAATTAGTGCGGCGGCTGTTTGGCACTTATTTCAAATGGCAGTAGGTCTCTTTCCACTGCATAACGGCTTCGTTCGAGCTCAAGAACATCCGCTCGTCTGTTTCTAGGTCTAGAAATTTTTCATTTCACCTGACCATTTTGATCCAAAAAAGTTACTGCAATGTGTGAAACCTGTTTTACCACACTTAGTAAAAAATTGCAATCATTGAACCTTGGCGGTTTACAGTTCCGGCTTAAAGAGAACCATGCTTCGTAGAATCGTCCGGCTTAGGTGTGATAAGGCCGTAGATAATCAATTTATTCTGAATGCCCATGCGGCTTAAATAACCCAATGTACCTGAGTATATACCATTAGTCCCCTGCATAAGCCGCCACCTTAGTTTTGAACTGTAGATCTCCTCCGGCTTACAATTAACCCGGACGTTTTTTCCTTTTTGTCATAGACTGCCGACTTTCACCATGCCTCCCAAAGCTCCCATTACTTGCAACTGGATGAGGTCCAATGTGACCAACGAGACCCTAGCTGATTTTGTTAAATCAGGATATCTGCCCAAGACAGACATCATGTCCTACCGTGCCCCTGACCGTCAGAAGAGAGGCCACAGCCAAAGGATGGGGAGGTAGTGATTTTTGCGGATCACATGAGCCGGGGCTTCGCACCGCCCGGCTCAAAGTTTTTTAGGGACGTGCTCAACTTCTTCGACTTGCGGCCTCAAGATATAGGACCCAACTCAGTGTCCAACATCTGCAATTTTCAAGTCTTCTGCGAGGTTTACCTTGGAGAAGAACCTAGTTTGCTGCTCTTCAGAGAGCGTTTTTATTTAAACCGTCAGAATGAGTGCGCCAATGGGCCAAGTCTGGAATTAGGTGGTATCTCCATCCAGCGGCGTAGGGACTGCCTTTTCCCTTACGCAGAGCCGCCGAGCCACCCAAAGGACTGGAACATGACTTGGTTCTACTGCCAAGATACGTCCCCGGCTGATGAAAGCCCGCTGCCCGGCTTTCGCCCAACACGTCTGGAGCCGACTCACCCACTGTCGGACAAGCTGACTCAAGCGGAGCGCCAGCCTCTGCTCCCCACTATCAACAAGATCAAGGCTCTCCTGGGCAATGGTCTGAACGGAATCGACCTGGTCCGGGTCTGGATCTCATGGCGGGTGATCCCATTGAGCCGCCGCCCCGGCTTAATGTGTGAGTACACAGGACGAAAGGATGACCCTCAGAGACACAGCCGCAATGATCTTCCAGAAGACGTTGCAGAGGAGATGACCAAGGCTCTGTTAAACGAGAGCCTGGCAGACTGCGGAAGGACCGGGTTAGCTCCCTTCTGCAAGACCAACCCAGCCCGAGCGGTAAGCCGCCGGCTTTAACCTTTTATCTACTTCTGCATGTAACCTTCATCTCAACCGTTTGAAGAATTCATCATTGTATTTTTCAGGCTGATGATAAGTTCTGGCGGGTCAAATATGACCATGAAGCGTCCAAGAAGGCCAGGAAGGCGAAGAAAGCCGCCAAGAAAACCACCCCTCGCAAGAAAGGGAGCAGGCCTACTGCCTCCGAGCTGATGCAACTAAGCGACAGCTCCGAGTCAGAGGTAACCCCTGAGTCTTTTAAGTCCTTGCTATATTCACTGTTTGTTTGCTGTCCGCCTTATCAATACTTGCTCATTGACAGGATGACACCGGCGCCAGTAACCCGGTGGTTGAAGAGGTCAAGTCACTTTCCTCCGACTCGGAGCCCTTGCCACAGCTGAAAGTCCGAAGGGTAACCCGGAAAGTAAGCGTTTCACATCCTTTAGCTTATCAAGACCCTCAATTTATTTTGAAGCGACAGGTTCATGAAAGCCGGCGTCATACCCGGACCAACAAGGACACCGACCTCTCCGCCGGGTTACCCGACGCAACAAGGAAGCGCCAAACTGAGGTTATTTCCCACTTGTACCCTTTTCATCCGTTGGCGGGTGTTATCCGTCAGCCACTCAATTCCTCTGACTCCAATTATCAGGAGACCTCCCCCTCTTCGGGCAACTCTATGCAGTCGAGTCTTCCGACTTTCAAGATCGCGCCCGGGTAATGACAACCATCTCATATTATATTTGTCTGTACTTACTCTTTTTTGTGCTTAACATTTCTGTCCTTTCAGCGCCCAGGCAAAGCTCACCAAAAGAGTGAAGAAGACCAAGTCAGCCGGAGTGCCGGATTTGCCTGAACCGGAGGTGACGGCTCAAGAACCGTCAGCTGCCTCCGCCCCCGAAGCCACCACTCCAATGGATACGGCACCTGAGGCCACTGCCCCGACTACCAAGGCAACGACTGAAGCTTCTATTAACCCGGAGGCCTCCGGCTCGGCTCCACCAGCAGACGACCCGGACGTGGTAATCACCCGGACGGAGTTCGTTGAGCCGGGGAGACCTACCGTGCTGGCCAAGTGCTCCGCTAAGGGGGAGTTGCTGCCGCCCCACCGGGTGAACCTGGACCTCTCCGACTACACCAACTTGAGCATTGGAGAGCTCGTCTCTGGCTACATCAGCCAAGTGCACAAGAGCCGGGACGCAGAGGTCGCCATGGTGAACCAGATCCAGCAAAAATCTGAGGTATCATTCTGCTGTCCTCTTACTTACTGCATAGTTACCTTTGCCATGATAGCCCCCAAGTCGACGACTTATAAGTGAATATGTTGTAGACTTAGGTTCCGGCTTACTCAATTGAGCCGGCAGTATGTAGATAGATACGTTCAATATGCATTAGCCCCCAAGTGCCAAGTGTCTTTGCTTGGAAAACGCTTGGGACTTATATAATGACTGTTAATAACCCGGAAATGTATGCAGGCTGTTGGCAAGAAGCTAGAAGCGGACCTTACGGATCTCAAGAGCCGGCTGAAGACGCAGGAGATGGAGACCCGGAAGGCAAACGCCAAGTTTGTATCCAGCATCGCCGCTCAAGAGAAGCTGAAGACAGAATTTGATGCTGAGCGGAAAGCCTGGGCCGAAGAGAAGGCCGCACTGGTGACTCGGGCGGAAAAGGCGGAGAAGGCTCTCTCTGAGAAGACCGCCGAGCTCTCTGGCCTAAAGCGCCAGGTTTCCCAAATGGTGGCCGCCATCTTCGGTAAGTCGCCTCACCGGCTTTCATCAAGTTTAGAATGTTTACATCTCATGATTCATCCTTGTCGCCGGCTTATCTGATTCTGTTAAACAGGTCCCAGAAGCACCAACCTCAACCAGAGCGTGGTCACCAAGCTAAAGGCCATGTATACCCTGGTGGAGCAGCTCTACACCGGGTCACAGCGTGCCTTAGCTGTGGTGGCCCTATCCAACGAGGTGCCGACTCACCTGGCAGAAGTCCTGCGCCGGCTCGCCGTTCTTCCTCAGCGGATCCAAGAGCTGCGACGGGCCTCTGCGAGGGCCGGAGCGATCGCCGCGCTGAGTCGGGCCAAGGCATTCCTGCCGGAGTTAGACCCGGCGGACATCGCCCTTGGCTATGCAAGCCTGAAGGAAGACGGCTCAGCTTTCGATCAGAAGGACTTCGCGGCTTGCGTGAAGGTGGTACGCCCGGTGGCCACCCTTATCGGGAACGACACAGATTTGACCAAGTACCAGCCGGGTTATGATGCGGCTAATCAGAGGATTCCAACCCCTCGCTATGAAGCCCTCAACTTGATCCCGCCGGCTCGTCAGCACACTTTCGCCCCAGAGATTGACCCGGACGGGTTAATTGATGAGGAAGCCCAATTCGAAGCTCTCAGCGGCATCGACTGGAAGTCATCAACCTTCCAGGTCTTGGGATCAGCCGGAGGAGAGGATAGGAACGAGCCGGAGACTTCAACTCAGCGGGCATCGTAACTCGGCTGGCGGTTTACCAAACAATGCTCCACCCTTTTAGACTTGACGAGTTTTGTAATAGAGTAGGTGCAACAGTTTATCTCTGCCGTGCCATCGTGCACGTATTGAATGCCAAGGTCTTTTGAAGTTGTCTCTTTGATGTTTCTCCGGGTCATAATCATCCCTTTGTTTTTCTCAACCTCAAAGAGGTGCCTTTAGGTAACCTGCATAGAAAGGCAAATCACAAGTCTTGAGGCAGTTTACCGCCCTGAGAATCAGGTGTTTTGGATAGATAACCCGGAATATGAATCAAAAAGGACTGGTCCTCAATTATATCCTTAACACAGCCGTAATAACACACTTAGCGGCCTGTAAGCATACTTCCGGTTTAGATAACCCGGGTAACAAGGTTGGTGTCTTAACTCCGATTTACTTGTCTTAATAACACCCATGGTGTTCAACTAACACTGTAAACCAAAGTTAAGCCGGCAAAGTGAGACCCGGCCGTACACATCTTGACATAATCAGAGTAAACTTGTGATAAAGCAGAAAAACTTAGGGGCTTCCGGTTCGAATACGACCAGAGACCCGGCCCAAAGGGGTTAAGCTAAGATTCGGATACGATCATATAGCCTCCAGTGGGTGTGGCGATGCCAATCAAGAGGGTACCGACAGCTATGTTCTCTTTGGTTCGAATACGACCCATGTTTGAACAGGAAGCCCCCAAGTGATTTTAAGAATTGTTTAACGACGCTGATTCGAATACGATCCACGTCGGTTCTCAGAGGGGTTAAACTATGATTCAAATATGACCAAAGGTAACCTCCCAATGAGCTCAGCGCTTTGCCAATCAAATGGGTATCGACAGCTATGTTCTCTTTGGTTCGAATACGACCCATGTTTGAACAGGAAGCCCCCAAGTGACTTTACCGCTTACGGCTAGATTCGAATACGATCATAAACCGGATCCTCCTTTAAGTCACCATGTAATCTTGCAATAAGAACAACACGTGCATATTTGGAGGAGAAAAAAGGACAGAGGTCCTGCTTTATTGCTTATCATAATATATACATGGCTGAGAGAAATATGTACAACACGAGAGCGGGTGGCTCAAGTGTAGTAAGGCCGAAGCTGAGCTATGTTCCACGGCCGACGGGTCTCCTCCTCCGACTTACGTGAATCTTTGTGCTCCCGAATATCAATGAGGTAATATGACCCGTTGTGCAAGTTTTTGCTGACCACAAAGGGCCCTTCCCAAGGCGGGGATAACTTGTGTGCATCTGTTTGATCCTGGATGAGCCGGAGCACGAGATCGCCTTCCTGGAAGACCCGGGATTTAACCCGGCGGCTATGGTAACGGCGCAGGTCTTGCTGGTAAATCGCTGATCGAGCTGCTGCCACATCACGTTGTTCGTCTAATAGGTCAAGAGCATCTTGTCGCGCCAGTTCATTATCCGCCTCAACATAAGCTGCCACTCGAGGTGAGTCATGACGGATGTCACTGGGGAGGACTGCTTCTGCTCCATAAACTATGAAGAAAGGCGTGAAGCCTGTAGACCTGTTAGGAGTAGTGTTGATGCTCCATAACACGGAGGGCAACTCCTCCACCCAACAACCCGGCGTCTGTTGCAAAGGAACCAAAAGCCGGGGCTTGATACCTTTCAGAATCTCCTGATTAGCTCTCTCAGCTTGACCGTTGGATTGAGGATGAGCCACTGAGGAAACATCAAGTCGGATATGCTCGCGTTGACAAAACTCTTCCATGGCGCCTTTGGAGAGATTGGTGCCATTGTCAGTTATAATGTTGTGCGGAAAGCCAAAGCGGAAAATCACCTTTTTCATAAATTGAACCACCGTGGCTGCGTCGCACTTGCTAACTGGCTCAGCTTCCACCCACTTTGTGAATTTATCAACTGCCACCAAGAGGTGGGTCTTCTTATCCTTGGACCTTTTAAAAGGCCCAACCATATCAAGCCCCCAGACCGCAAAGGGCCAAGTGATTGGGATCATCCTCAGCTCCTGAGCCGGCACATGAGCCCGTCGTGAGAACCTCTGGCAACCATCACATTTACTGACCAAGTCCTCTGCATCAGCATGAGCCGTCAACCAATAAAAACCATGACGAAAAGCCTTGGCCACAAGGGACTTTGAGCCGGCGTGATGGCCACAATCCCCTTCATGGATCTCACGCAAGATCTCTTGACCTTCCTCAGGGGAGACACAACGCTGAAATGCTCCTGTAACACTGCGATGATGCAACTCGCCATCGATAACAATCATTGACTTAGTGTAACACCCACGATGCGGCTATATCTCCCACGTGTCGAGGCACGACTTAGAGGCATAAACACATAGTGGTTTTGTCGTAAGAAGGGTCATCTTCACACTATCCCATGTAATGAACAAGAATGGGATAAAGAGTTGGCTTACAATCGCCACTTCACACAATACATAAATATCATCATACATCATCCAAAATACAATCATATAGACCGACTACGGTCAAAATCCAGATGAAAATAAGACAACCCCAAATGCTAGATCCCCGATCGTCCCAACTGGGCTCCACTACTGATCATCAGGAAAAGACACATAGTAACGACCACGTTCCTCGTCGAACTCCCACTTGAGATCGACGCCATCATCTGCACTGGCATCATCGACACCTGCAACTGTTTTGGAAGTAACTGTGAGTCACGGGGACTCAGCAATCTCACACCCGCGAGATCAAGACTATTTAAGCTTATAGGACAAGGAGGTGCAAAGAGGTGGAGCTGCAGCGGCAAAAGCATATATGGTGGCTAACTTGCGCAAGTGAGAGCGAGAAGAGAAGCAATGGAACGAACGTCATCTAGCAATGACCAAGAAGTGATCCTGAACACCTACTTACGTCATACATAACACAGACCGTGTTCACTTCCCGGACTCCGCCGAGAAGAGACCATCACGGCTACACACGTGATTGATGTATTTTAATTGGGTCAAGTGACAAGTTATCTACAACCGGACATTAACAAATTCCCATCTGCCTCATAACCGCGGGCACGGCTTTCGAAAGATAATACCCTGCAGGGGTGTCCCAACTTAGCCCATCATAAGCTCTCACGGTCAACGAAGGATAAACCTTCTCCCGAAAAGACCCGATCAGTCTCGGAATCCCGGTTTTACAAGACATCTCGACAATGGTAAAACAAGACCAGCAAAGCCGCCCGAATGTGCCGACAAATCCCGATAGGAGCTGCACATATCTCATTCTCAGGGCACACCGGATAAGTCAAGCTACGAGTAAAACCAGACCTCGAGTTTCCCCGAGGTGGCCCCGCAGGCTGCTCGGTTCGGACCAACACTCGAAGGAGCACTGGCCCGGGGGGGGGGGGGTAAAATAAGATGACCCTCGGGCTCGCGAAAACCCGGGGGAAAAGGCTTAGGCGGCAAATGGTAAAACCAAAGTTGGGCCTTGCTGGAGGAGTTTTATTCAAGGCGAACTGTCAAGGGGGTCCCATAAATCACCCGACCGCGTAAGGAACGCAAACTCAAGGAACATAATCCCGGTATAATAGTAACTAGGGCGGCAAGAGTGGAACAAAACACCAGGCATAAGGCCGAGCCTTCCACCCTTTACCAAATATATAGATGCATTAATTAAATAAGAGATATTGTGATATCCCAACATATCCATGTTCCGACAAGGAACAAACTTCAACTTCACCTGCAACTAGCAACGCTATAAGAGGGGCTGAGCAAAAGCGGTAACTTAGCCAAACAACGGTTTGCTAGGAGAGGATGGTTAGAGGCTGACATGGCTGAAATAGGAGACATGATATAGCAAGAGATAGGTAGCGAGCATGGCAATAGAGCGAACAACTAGCATAGCAAAGATAGAACTGATTTCGAGGGGTGGTCATCTTGCCTGCAAGATTCTCAGAGTTGTCGAAAGCTTGATCCTCGTAAGCGTACTCGACAGGTTCCTCGTTCACGAACTCGTCTCCCGGCTCTACCCAAGACAAGAAAACAAACAAACGGAAACACAATCAACAACGAGAAATGCGCAAGCAACATGATGCAAAACATGTATGATATGCAAGATATGATATGCGATGCATATGCGTGCTCCGGAAGGGAAATGATGAACATGGCAGTAACTTGGCAAACCAAGCATGCCACTGGAAAGATGAGATGATTTCGGTCGAAATCGATATAAAGATCACCGGAATCGGATGCACGGTTTGCAAATGGCAAGCAAAACAAGAATGACACTAAACTGCGATAAACAGCAAGATAGCACTTAAAATGCAACAAACAACAAAGCTACAGCACCCCAACATAGCAACAAAGCACATGGAAGTAATCTACAGGAGATGCTTGACAAAAGATGAACACTGAGCTACGGCTAGTTCACAACATATCAAGCTCAAACAAGCATGGCAAAAGTGCAAAAGATTACAGGTTCACAGACAGTGAAAAACTGGACATGGCAGAAAACAGCATCAGGTAGCAATGTTCAGAGCATGAAATCAACATGCTACAGGAACTTAACGTAGCAAAACAAGACACACGGTAGTGTTCTACTAAAAGCACATGACAAAAGTCCCTTACTGACCATTAGCCAAAAAGGACCAGAAGATATGATGGCAAGCATGTAAACATAGCAAGTTTCGTTATCAGGTTTCAGACTTAGCAGAAAACAGAGCATGGTAGAAATATTAATATATAGGCCTCTTTTTGAGCTTGATGCACTCACTATAGAGCAATGCATGACAAACCAAGCATACCTACAGAAAGATGGCATGTTTATGAAGCTATCCATGGCAAGAACAATTGCATAGCATGTATGGATCAACTACAATAAGCTTGGCAAAAATGCATATCATGTTAAGAATCTGCCAGAAATATTTTATAGCAAAAGTAGAGCAAGATTGTGTCATGCTATGTTACTCTAAAATTGCAAACAATTGCCGGAATGGATCAATTACAACTATAGTCACAAAACATCCTTAGTGAACATCTCCAAAATATGCATGGATCTCTCTGTAGCATCAAGTTTACATGGTAACAAAATTACAGCAGACAAGGACTTGGAGAAATCACAAAGTCCCTGAAATCAGAATTATTACGGGACCTACTTTGCATGCTTGTGCTAGTCACCACAGAGATCACAAAAATACATGGACTACACCACTGGAGAGATGACATGGCATACTTCAAAACACATGTAGAGCTCATGCTCAGAAGATGCACAGATTAAATGATACAAAAATGACAAATCTCCAAGTTCTGATAAGAACCAGAGAATAACAGCAACTAGCCCTCTTCCAACGAAGATTTGGGCATCAAGATGACCTCTAATGAACATGGTGCAATTGAACAAAATGAAGAGCATCACGAGGCGAACAATTTGACTTATTACACGCGCGAATCGGAGCTACATGCACAGAGTTATAGCATCGGGAACAGGAGCACATGCAGAGAAAATTTCATGACTTAGCAAAAACGGAGGGGGGTCTCGGGTCAACCTTTGACCAGATCGGGATCGCGGTCAACAGGAGCTCGAGCTCGCCGGCTCGGTCGATGGCGACGGCGAGGCAGGGGCCGGCGGGGCCGACCGCGGCAAGGGGGACTGGGCCGGAGGAGGGGCTCGGCCGGAGGCGGTGGCGCCGGCGGGCGGCGGGGCCCGGAGCGGCGGACGGCGGAGGGGAGCACAGCCGGCGGCGGAGCACCCGAGGGCGGCGGCGGCGGCGAGGAAGACCGGCGGTCGGCGGGGCCGGGCGACCAGCGGCGGCGGCGACACGCGCGGGCGCGGGCGCGCTCGCGGGCGTGCGGCGGCGGGATGGGCCGGCGGGCCCGATCCGGGCCCGGCGGGCCTGGCGCGGCGTGATCGGCGGCGGGGGCGACGTGGCGCGACGCCACTGGCCGGGAGCGGCGGCGCGTTTGTCCGGCGGGCGCTGGACGCGTCCGCCCGCGGAGAGGGGTATTTAGGGTTACGGGAGACTGCGATTTCGTTTACGGGATGCCCACCTATAAATAGGTAGAGGGAGCTAGGAGACTCCAAATGAGGTGCGGTTTTCGCCCACACGATCGTGATCGAACGACCTAGAGCATGGAGGAGAGTTTGGTGGGTTTTGGGCTGGTTTTAGAGGGGTATTTGCTGGATACTCAAATGGGCTTTGCGGATGCCCGGTTAACCGTTGGAGTACCAAACGACCTCCGAATGGAACGAAACTTGACCGGTAGTCTCCGGGTGGTATAAGAAGACCACTTGACAAGCCTCGGTCCATTCCGAGAAAGTTTGACACACGCACACGAAAAAAAACAAGAGGGGTGCACCGGAGGAGATAGGAGCGCCGGATTGGAAAACGGACAACGGGGAAAATGCTCGGATGCAAGAGACGAACACGTATGCGAATGCAATGCACATGATGACATGATATGAAAATGCATGACATGACAAAATACAAAACGAAAAAACAAAACCCGACAACGGAGGGAAAAACATATCACATCGCCGAAAATGGCAAGAGTCGGAGTTACAAATATGGCAAGTTACATGCGGGGTGTTACAACACTCCACCACTACGAGAGGATCTCGTCCCGAGATCTAGGACTGAAAGAACTCCGGATATTCGGAACGGAGATGGTCCTCGCGTTCCCAGGTGGCTTCCCGGTCGGAATGGTGCGACCACTTCACTTTCAGAAATTTGATTGACTTGTTGCGAGTCTTGCGCTCAGTTTCTTCAAGAATAGCAACGGGGTGCTCATGATAAGACAAATATTCTTGGAGGTCAATCTCTTCGAAGTCGATAGTGCGCTCAGGCGTCTTGAAGCACTTGCGAAGCTGTGACACATGGAACACATCGTGCACGTTCGCGAAGTTGGAAGGAAGCTCAAGTTGATAGGCGAGGTCGCCTCTTTTGCCAATAATCTTGAAAGGACCCACGTATCTAGGGGCAAGCTTCCCTTTGATACCGAAGCGACGAGTGCCTTTCATTGGAGAGACGCGGAGGTAGACATGGTCTCCGATCTCGAAAGCCAAATCACGATGCTTACTATCATAGTAACTCTTCTGACGCGATTGCGCGGCTTTGAGATTATCACGGATGACTTTACACATTTCTTCAGCTTCAGTGATTAAGTCATTGCCAAGAAGTTGGCGTTCACCAGTCTCTGACCAATTGAGAGGAGTACGGCACTTTCTGCCATAGAGAATCTCGAATGGGGCCTTGCCCGAACTCGCTTGGAAGCTGTTGTTGTAGGAGAATTCAGCATAAGGAAGACAATCTTCCCATTTCATGCCAAAGGAAATGACACAAGCCCTGAGCATATCTTCGAGAATTTGATTGACTCGCTCGACTTGGCCACTAGTTTGAGGATGGAAAGCTGTGCTGAAGCGAATATTTGTGCCCATGGCCTTCTGGAAGGAGTCCCAGAACTTAGAGGTGAAGATGCTTCCACGATCTGAAGAAATCAATTGTGGAATGCCGTGCAAGGAGACAATTCTGGAGGTGTAGAGCTCTGCCAGCTGAGCTGCTGTGATGGATTCTTTGATTGGAAGGAAATGAGCCACTTTAGAGAGCTTGTCGATGACAACGAAGATAGCATCATTTTCGTGCTTGGACTTGGGGAATCCAGTCACGAAGTCCATTTCGATATGATCAAACTTCCATTCTGGGATAGCAAGAGGTTGGAGGAGACCAGCTGGTCGTTGGTGTTCTGCTTTCACTCTTCGGCAGACATCACATTCATACACGAATTGAGCAATTTCTCGCTTCATTCGAGTCCACCAATACGACTGCTTGAGGTCATGATACATCTTCATACGTCCAGGATGAATGGACAGGAGAGAATTGTGCGCTTCGTTCATTATGACTTTCCTTAGATCACCTTTAGGAACCACAATCCGGTCCTCGAAGAACAAAGTGTCTTTGTCATCAATGCGATAGCACTTGTATTTGGAAAGACCCTTGTCGACACCACGTTTCACCTTATTCACCATGGCATCAAGGAGTTGTGCCTCACGAATTTGATCTTCCAAAGTAGGAGATACTATGAGGTTGGCAAGAAAGCCTTGAGGAACAACTTGGAGATTCAGCTTGCGGAAAGCTTCACGAAGATCCGGTTGGAAAGGCTTGAGGATTAAGCTGTTGCAATAAGCTTTCCTGCTTAAAGCATCTGCAATGACATTAGCCTTGCCTGGAGTATATTCAATACTCGGATTGTACTCTTGAATCATCTCAACCCATCGAGTCTGTCTGAGGTTGAGGTTGGGCTGAGTGAAGATATACTTGAGACTCTTGTGATCAGTGAAAATGTCCACTTGTCTTCCCAACAAGAGATGTCTCCACGTGATTAATGCATGGACAACTGCCGCCAACTCAAGATCTTGAGTGGGGTAGTTTTTCTCGTTGGGCTTCAGCTGCCGAGAGGTATAGGCCACAACTTTCTTCTCTTGCATTAACACAGCACCGAGACCTTGGAGAGAAGCATCACAGAAAACTTCATACGGCTTGGATTCATCAGGAGGAGTCAAGACAGGAGCTGTGACTAGTTTCTCTTTGAGAGTGTTGAAAGCAACGTCACACTCAGGAGACAAGACATACTTCACATGCTTCTGTAGGAGGTTGGAAAGAGGCTTTGCAATCTTGGAAAAATTCTCAACGAATCTTCGGCAATAGCTTGCAAGACCCAGAAAACTGCGGAGCTGCTTGACATTTTGAGGAGGTTCCCAATCCAGAACTGCGGACACCTTCTCGGGGTTAACAGCGATGCCTTTGGCAGAGATGATGTGACCAAGGAAAAGAACTTCATCAAGCCAAAACTCACATTTAGAGAACTTCGCATAGAATTGATACTCTCTGAGCTTGTCGAGCACCAATCGCAAATGTTTGGCATGATCCTGCTTATTCTTGGAGAAGACCAAGATATCATCGAGATACACCAGAACGAATTCATTGGTATAGGGGTGAAGATGAAATTCATCATCCGAGAGAACACCGGAGGAGCATTGACAAGGCCGAAAGACACGACAGTATATTCATAAGAACCAAAGCTTGTTCTGAATGCTGTCTTGGGAATATCTTCTTCACGAATGCGAATCTGATGATAACCCATACGAAGGTCAAGCTTCGAGAATACTTTAGCCCCTTTGAGTTGCTCAAATAGCTCATTGATGTTGGGAAGTGGATACTTGTTCTTGATTGTTTTCTTGTTCAATGGACGGTAGTCGACACAAAGTCGGTCCGTGCCATCCTTCTTCTTGACAAAAAGAACACCACAACCCCAAGGAGAAGAACTCGGTCTGATCAAACCCAGACGTTCTTGTTCATCGACCTGTTTCTTCAATTCCTTCAGCTCGTTGGGTCCAAGCTTGTATGGACGCTTGCAAACGGGTTCAGTGCCAGGCTCCAGTTCGATAACGAACTCAACTGGCCGATGAGGAGGCATACCCGGAAGCTCTTCTGGAAATACATCTTGATACTCGCAAACGACTGGAATTTGAGAGATGGCATTTAATTCGCCCTTCTCATTGAGAGAAAATAACTGAATGGTTTCATCACGAGCGGCATAAATAATCACATCCTCAGACGAGTGTGTCAATTGAATTTCCCTGGCAGCACAATCAAGTAGAGCTTTGTGCTTAGAAAGCCAGTCCATCCCGATAATTAGATCAATATCCGAGTCACCAAGAACAATTGGAGAAGACTGAAATTTATAGTCGCCCATCTTGATCGAAACATCCGGAACCATCATACTAGAACTCAAACGTTTACCCGGAGAAACGACATCCATGGGTTTACTCAGATGAGAACAAGTGAATTCATGCTTGGCAAAAAACGGTCTTGACATGAAACAAAGCGATGCACCAGAATCAAAAAGAACTTTTGCAGGAATATCATTAACAGGAAGATTACTCATTATCACATCATTAGATTCCTCCGCTTGGGCTGCATTCATCATGTTCACCTTTGCGGACTTTGGATTATGCTTGACAACTGCATTGCTGGAAGATCTGACAGGAGGAGGAGGAGGAAGACGCCTCTGGTTGAAGCACTTGTTAGCATAGTGACCTTTCTGCTGACATTTCTTGCAAGTCACCTCTGAGAGTGGACGGTGATAAGGAGCATTGGACTTTGGAGCTTGATTCTGAGACTTGTTCTGATAGCGAGAGTTGGAAGAGTTTGAAGAACCATGGCCACCTTTGTTCTTCTGGTGGTAAGGCTGGCGAAACGGAGGAGGAGGAGGCAACGAGAACTTCTGTTGCTTAGCTGTCACAAGTGAGGAAGAAGAAGACTGAACTGCGTCTCTGACTCTCTTCTTAGAAGCCTCACACTTGAGCTGAGCAGCCTCTTGCTTCAGTGCCATATTGTAGAATTGATCAAACTGAGTAGGCTCAACAAGAACAAGAGCTAACTGCAGTTCCTCTTTAAGGCCACCTCTGAAGTGATAGATCATGCTCTTCTCATCAGGAACGTCTTGTTTAGCAACGCGAGCAAGTTTCTGAAACTGAATGTTGTATTGATACACAGACATGTTGCCTTGCTTGAGATTGCAGAACTCCTCATGCTTGCTCTCAACAACACTTTGTGGAATGTGGTGCGCTTTGAAGTCCCGACAGAAGTCAGTCCAAGTGATCGCACGACCTCCACTGGAATCTTTGTATTGTTGATACCAATCAGCAGCTTGGTCCTTGAGCTGGAAAGAAGCGAACTTGACATAGTCCTCAGACCTGACATTGCTACATTCAAAATGCTTGTTGATGTCCACGAGCCAATCATCGGCATCCGTGGCCTCGGCACAGAAGCTGAAAGACTTGGGCTGATTTGCGAGAAACTGGTTGAGAGTGGCAAAGTGAAACTGATTGTTGCCTTGACCTTGATTGCCTTGATTGCCTTGCCCTTGAGTACGTTCTTGCAAGAGTTGCAGAATCATCTGAGCATTGGCGTTGGTGGCTGCCATGATTGCTTGCCATGCCTCCTGAGGTGGAGGTGGTGGCGGAGGGTTCGCTTGACTCCCTTCATTGCGATCCGGATTCTGACGCGTTGGCGGAGCCATCCTGAAGAGGGTGACATCCGTTAGCATCTTGATAGACAAAAAGATAAGTAGAATCAACGGATAGGAATTGCAACATATAGTCTTCACAATAAACATCCGAACGAAGATGAACGAATGAATTCCGTAGTAAATCATCACACTTCCATAAGTTGAGAAGCCACTTCAAAGATATGGAATGAACATATGAATTCGAAGTAACTCGAATACCACAATGCAAAATAAAACAAAGTATTGGCTTGCAGAATAAGCCGGAACAAACATATGATAGATATTTCGTCCGAAGTTTTCGTGGTGGGGCCCACACGGGCTCAATCGTACAGCACCATCATGTACAAGGCTGTGCACATGACATACGAAGCGTCCCCGAGTCGGCAAAGCCATGGACTCTTTAAGACACAAAACCTACAACAACTAGGCTCACCTATGTGCACCAACAACTTATGCTAAGCAAGAAAACCTACTTAGGTGATAGCAAGATATATGACAAGAAACAATATGGCTATCACAAAGTAAAGTGCATAAGTAAAGGGCTCGGGTAAGAGATAACCGAGGCACGCGGAGACGACGATGTATCCCGAAGTTCACACCCTTACGGATGCTAATCTCCGTTTGGAGCTGTGTGGAGGCACAATGCTCCCCAAGAAGCCACTAGGGCCACCGTAATCTCCTCACGCCCTCGCACAATGCAAGATGCCGTGATTCCACTAAGGGACCCTTGAGGGCGGTCACCGAACCCGTACAAATGGCAACCCTTGGGGGCGGTCACCGAACCCGTACACTTTGGCAACCCTTGGGGGCGGTCACCGGTACCCGTCAAATTGCTCGGGGCGATCTCCACAACCTAATTGGAGACCCCGACGCTTGCCCGGAGCTTTACACCACAATGATTGAGCTCCGAACACCACTAACCGTCTAGGGCGCCCAAGCACCCAAGAGGAACAAGCTCAAGGGCACCAAGCACCAAGCAATAAGCTTCTCAACTTGTAACTTCCACGTATCACCGTGGAGAACTCAAACCGATGCACCAAATGCAATGGCAAGGGCACACGGAGTGCCCAAGTCCTTCTCTCTCAAATCCCACCGAAGCAACTAATGCTAGGGAGGAAAAAGAGAGGAAGAACAAGAAGGAGAACACCAAGAACTCCAAGATCTAGATCCAAGGGGTTCCCCTCACAAAGAGGAGAAAGTGATTGGTGGAAATGTGGATCTAGATCTCCTCTCTCTTTTCCCTCAAAAACTAGCAAGAATCCATGGAGGGATTGAGAGTTAGCAAGCTCGAAGAAGGTCAACAATGGGGGAAGAACACGAGCTCAAAGGATAAGGTTCATTGGGGAAGAAGACCCCCTTTTATAGGAGGGGGAAAATCCAACCGTTATGTGCTCAGCCCGCACACGAGCGGTACTACCGCTCCATGAGCGGCTACCGCTCGGGCAGAAGAAGCAGGGAAATGGATCAACAAAACATGAACCTTGGGGCAGTAGTACCACTTATAAGCGGTACTACCACTCACCCCAGCGGTACTACCGCTCGACCGGAGCGGTACTACCGCTTATAGGCGGAACTACCGTGACTTACTGCCGCGCGACTACCGCTAAACCCGACACGAAAAATGACCCCTCGAGTCGACGCGGTAGGGGCTTGGTACCGTAGCGGTACTACTGCTGAGGACCCACCAGCGGTACTACCGCTGCGGAGCGGTACTGCCGCTTGTGACCCCTAAGCGGTACTACTGCTGGGACCATCCTAAAGCCACTTCCACAAAAACAAGAACTCCACGGGAAACCAAAACTGCCATAACTTCTGCATATGAGCTCCGAATTGAGCAAACTCGAGCTTGTTGGATACAAAATAGAGGAGTGAAACCTCCAACCGAGAAGAACTGGCATAACCTTCCAACATCGAAAACATCATAGAAGATGCGAGTGAACTCCGCTTTCGATGAACTCGAGCTTGTCATCAAGATGACCATAAGCTCCAAAACTCACAAAGAGAAAAACCAAACAAGAACCAAGAAATATGATGCAAGGATGCAATGGTTTGAGCTCTCTACGAATGATACAATCAAGCTACTCATCGAGAGCCCCCCTTGATAGTACGACAATCGATCCTATAACCCGGTCTCCCAACTACCATCATGAGACCGGTAAAATATAAAACCTATCAAGGGCAAACCTTTGCCTTGCACATGGTCCACTTGAGCTAGATGATGACGATGTTGACTCCCTCAAGTTGGACCACCTTTCTTGGTTGTGTTGGCTCGATGAAGACTAGTTGATTGCTCCCCCATACTCCACTATGGGTGAGCCACTCGTCCGCACATCTTCACAAGTCCATTGTCACCACAATGGACGGCAAGCTTCAAGCATTTGATCTCTTCATGATGCTTCACTTGAACTTGCACACCGCAACATCTTCACAAGTCCATTGTCACCACAATGGACGGCAAGCTTCAAGCATTTGATCTCTTCATGATGCTTCACTTGAACTTGCACACCGCAACCTAACCCCACAAAGAACTCTCACGAAGATCATGGGTTAGTACACAAAGCGTAATTGACAATGCTTACCACACCATGGGATCGCTTGATCCCTCTCGGTACATCTTCTACGCTTTGTGAGTTGATCAATTTGATTCACTCTTGACTTAGTCTTGATCAACCTTGAATCTTTTCAACTCTCTTCATTTGGATGATGTCTTGAAGATATACATGAATGATCACACAATCTTCTTCTCCAAGACATGCTTGCAATAAGCTCAACTCTCACATGACCAATCTTTGGATAATTCCTTAATAACACCTTGGTCACCACATAAACTCCTTGAAACCAACACATGAACTTCAAGAAATGCCTATGGACAAATCCTTCAAATATAACTCAAGGCAACCATTAGTCCATAGAGATTGTCATCAATTACCAAAACCAAACATGGGGGCACCGCATGTTCTTTCACTTGTGGTGGGTGGTGGCTTAAATTCCAAACCCTGACCCAATGTGGAGTCCGGAGTTTGAAGAACTTCCGGGTTTATTAGCTCACGATCCGGGATGTCCGATGATTCTTTAGGCTCAACGCCTGATTCTAAGTTCAGAGAACTGGGAGCGTCACCCTGCAGGTGGGTATCCGGCTCTCCGAGCTCAGAAATCCGAACATAGCTTGTTTTCAGTATAGGGGAAGAGTTATTGTTTTGCTCTTCTACGACCGCTATCTGATGGGTCAGCGACGGAGATTTGATTTCTATTTGATCGGGTTCGAGCCCAATCCGATCATAGTCTGAGGCGAGCCCCAGGGCGGCGATGCGATCCAGGAGTTCATTTAAGGATGACAAATCCGCTAGATCCATCCGTTTGGAGTTTTCAGGACTCATAGGAGACGATTTTCGATGACTTGAGAAGTCATCGTCGGCTTAACGGCCGGACGGGCGGCCATGGTAATGCTGCCCAGCCGAAGGGTTTGGCCTGAGGCCAGGGCTCCTCCGGAAGTGATGTTGTCCTTGATAACAAGGCGCGCCATCAATCCTGCCGTCGACGTCACAGAGGAACTCTCAATGAAAGCACCAATGTCGGTGTCAAAACCGGCAGATCTCGGGTAGGAGGTCCCGAACTGTGCGTCTGAGGATCGAAGGTAACAGGAGACAGGGACACGATGTTTACCCAGGTTCGGGCCCTCTCGATGGAGGTAATACCCTACTTCCTGCCTGATTATCTTGGATGAATATGGGCTTACAAGAGTTGATCTACCTCGAGATCGTAATGGCTAAACCCTAGTTGTCTGGCCTGTATGATTATGATTGCCTCTACGGACTAAACCCTCCAGTTTATATAGACACCGGAGGGACCTAGGTTGTACAAAGTCGGTTTACAGACAAAGGAATCTTCATATCTGAACGCCAAGCTTGCCTTCCACGCGAAGGAGAGTCCCATCCAGACACGGGAGGAAGTCTTCTGTCTTGTATCTTCACGGCCCATCAGTCCGGCCCACATCACATAGCCCGCACGCCCGAGGACCCCTTAATCCAGGACTCCCTCAAGGACCCCCACCATGAGGCAAGACTCTACAGAAAATAACATCAAGCGGCAAGAAGCCTCGTGATGCCCCCTCGCAAGGCAACCCCCTACGAGGCCCTTCGCGCGGGAAGCCACGCGGTGCCAATCGCGTGGCCGTGTGCGCATCACGTGGGTGATGCGCCCGCACCAGGTGACGCCAGCGAAGACATTGCCGGCAGGCGCGGCCAAGGCAAGTTTCCTCTTTTGTGCTAAGGGAGCCGTGGTGTGTGCTTCCTGCCAAACCAAGCCCTAAAGCTTGCCACTTCGGTGCAAGAAGATCAGGAGAGCATGGCGCGCTAGGGGCAGGCGTCATCATGGAGCCCAGCCACACATCAAGATAACTTCTTTAGCACGCGATGACCGCCATTTGTCAGGATAAGATTGGGCACATATGCCCCTTTGAAATGCCGTTGTGTGGCAACCCTTCCCGCCAATATTTTCAGGGGAAGAAAACCAAGGTAGCTATAAAAAGGGCAGTGCTGCCACCATAGGAGGGGATCACGCACTCAACCCCTAAGAGCTTCACCTTGTAGCTCACGAGCAAGGTCTCCACAAGCAACCCCACCAAGCAGGAGTAGGGTTTTACACCGCACCGTGGTCCTAACCTGGGTAGCGCTATGTCCCTGTCGTGTCCTACGTCCCTCCGTCATGCCTCACTCCCGGTAGCCAAACCAAGCTCGTCGTCTAGTTGCTAGGTCGCGAACTAGGGCCCCAGAGTTCGAACAAGGGTTTTGGAGGATTACTCGAGGCACAAATCAATCCCCCGACATTTGGCGCTCCAGGTAGGGGCCTTATCTTTGTGCCTTCAACCTCGACATCGACATGGCCGACGAAAGACACGAGCTGACCCTGCGTAGGGCCTGCCGGGTCCAGACGGAGCCCATCATCCATGACAACCGTCCGCGTCGCATTCATTCCATCGCCGGACCCGCGGTGGGTGAGGAGCAAGCTTCTTCCCTCTACCCTTCCGCGCAGCCGCACCAGTAGCAGCAGTAAGATCTGCCTGCCCGCACTGCCACTACGTCTTCGCTCGCCCACCGTGAACCACCGGCTCCCCATGCAGCCCTGCTCATGGCGCAGGAGCTACTGCGCCACCGCCCCAGTGAGGCTAGTTATGAGGCCTGGCTCACGCCCATCACCGAGCTTGTCAACACCACCGGAGACGCCCTGGTGCCTTCCCGCCCCTGCCGCCTCAATCGCCACATGGCACACGGGCAGGACACGACGCGTCTCCTCCACCTCCTTCGGCAGATGGCGACGTGGGACGTCGCCGCGGTGCCCGCGCACCGGAGCCGTCCCATGGCTTGTCCCCGTCGCACGACGGCAACCCCAACTGCCAGATCATCTAGCATGCATTGACCAATGTGTGTGTGCTCATTGAGAAGCAGCGTGACGGCTAGAACCGCACCATCTAGGATGTCGCCTTAGCTGGTCACCAGAACTGTGCTGCCCTCGCAAGTGGTGGCGTCTCCTACAGTGGGGGCTACCTCGCCTTCACTCGTGAGCTGCGCTGCGTGGTGTGGCCTGATGACCCACAAGTATAGGGGATCTATCATAGCCCTTTCGATAAGTAAGAGTGTCGAACCCAACGAGGAGCAGAAGGAAATAACAAGTGGTTTTCAGCAAGGTATTCTCTGCAAGCACTGAAATTATCGGTAACAGATAGTTGTGTGATAAGATAATGTGTAACGGGTAACAAGTAACAAAAGTAAACAAGGTGAAGCAAGGTGGGCCAATCCTTTTTGTAGCAAAGGACAAGCCTGGACGAACTCTTATATAAAGCAAAGCGCTCCCGAGGACACTTGGGAATTGTTGTCAATTATTTTCATCATGCTCATATGATTCATGTTCGTTACTTTGATAATTTGATATGTGGGTGGACCAGTGCTTGGCTGCTGCCCTTCCTTGGACAAGCCTCCCACTTATGATTAACCCCTCTCGCAAGCATCCACAACTACGAAATAAGAATTAAGGTAAACTTAACCATAGCATGAAACGTATGGATCCAAATCAGACCCTTACGAAGCAACGCCTAAACTAGGGTTTAATCTTCTGTCACTCTAGAAACTCATCATCTACTTATTACTTCCCAATGGCTTCCCATAGGCCCAAATAATGGTGAAGTGGCATGTAGTCGACATTCACATAACACCACTAGAGGACAGACAACATACATCTCATCCAAATATCGAACGAATACCAAATTCACATGATTACTTATAACAAGACTTCTCCCATGTCCTCAGGAACAAACATAACTACTTACAAAGCATATTCATGTTCATAATCAGAGGAGTATTAATTATCATTAAGGATCTGAAAATATAATCTTCCACCGAATAAACCAACTAGCATCAATTACAAGAAGTAATCAACACTACTAGCAACCCACAGGTACCAATCTGAGGTTTTGAGACAAAGATCAGATACAAGAGATGAACTAGGGTTTGAGAGGAGATGGCGCTGGTGAAGATGTTGATGGAGATTGACCCCCTCTCGATGAGAGGGTCGCTGGTGATGACGATGGCGATGATTTCCCCCTCCCGGAGGGAAGTTTCCTTGGCAAAACAGCTCCACCGGATCCCTAGATTGGTTCTGCCCAAGTTCCGCCTCGAGACGGCGGCGCTTCATCCCGAAAGCTTCCTTCCGATTTTTTCCAGGTCAAAAAACACCATATAGCAGAAGATGGGCGTCGGGGGCTTGCCAGGGGGCCCACAAGGACGGGGGGCGCGCCCAGGGGGGTAGGGTGCGCCCTCCACCCTTGTGGGTGGCAGGTGGCCCCCCTTTGGTACTTTCTTCGCCCAATATTTTTTTTATATTACGAAAATATTCTTCATGAAGTTTTAGGACTTTTGGAGTTGTGCAGAATAGGTCTCTAATATTTGCTCCTTTTACAGTCCAGAATTCCAGCTGCCGGCATTCTCACTCTTCATGTAAACCTTGTAAAATAAGAGAGAAAATGCATAAGTATTGTGATATAATGTGTAATAACAGCCCATAATGCAATAAATATCAATATAAAAGCATGATGCAAAATGGACATATCAACTCCCCCAAGCTTAGACCTCGCTTGTCCTCAAGCGAAAGCCAAAATCAAAAAATGTGTCCACAAGTTTAGAAATAGAGGTGTCGGTAAAATAAAATACGGACATGAGGACATCATGATCATCTTTAGAACAACAACATATAATGCCATATAACTTCTTATGCTGAAGTAACAATTCATTCACAAGATAAAGTATGAATCAGAAACTTCACTAAAAACTAACAAACTATGATCTCAGTCATTGAAGCAATTGCAATTTATCATAACATCGGAAAGAGTAAATATAAGAGCGTTCAGCAGGTCCACATATTAAACTATCATTTAGTCTTTCACAGTTGCTAACACTCGCGCGATACTTTATGAGTTCAAAGCTTCAATCGGAGACAGAGAAAGATAGGGGCTTATAGTTTCGCCTCCCAACCTTTTACCTCAAGGGCAATGTCAACAATAATACTTTATGATAACCTACATCCAAGTGGATATATATATCCGGATCTCTCCAACACATAGGGCTTGCCAGAGGAAAAAGTGTAAAAAGAAAAGGTGATGATCACCATGACTCTTGCATAAGGGTAGAAGATAAAAGTAAAAGATAGGCCCTTTGTAGAGGGAAGCAGAGGTTGTCATGCGCTTTTATGGCTGGATGCACAAAATCTTAATGCAAAAGAACGTCACTTTATATTGCCGCTTGTGATAAAGAACTTTATTATGCAGTCTGTCGCTTTTATTTCTTCCATATCACAAGTTCGTATAAAGCTTATTTTCTTCACACTAATAGATCATACATATTTAGAGAGCAATTTTTATTGTTTGCACCGATGACAACTTACTTGAAGGATCTTACTCAATCCATAGGTAGGTACGGTGGACTCTCATGGCAAAACTAGTTTAAGGGATGTTTGGAAGCACAAGTAGTATCTCTACTTGGTGCAAAGAATTTGGCTAGCATGAGAGGGAAAGGCAAGCTCAACATGTTGGATGATCCATGATAATATAACTTCTATTCGGATATAAGAAAACATAACCCATTATGTTGCCTTCCTTGTCCAACATCAACTTTTTAGCATGTCATATTTTAATGAGTGCTCACAATTACAAAAGATGTCCAAGATAGTATATTTATATGTGAAGCCTCTCTTTCTTTATTACTTCCTATTAATTGCAACAATGACCAAAACTATGTTTGTCAACTCTCAACAACTTTTATTCATCATACTCTTTATATGTGAAGTCATTACTCTCCATAAGATCCATATATGATATTTTTATTTCTTTTTATTCTTTCTTTTATTTAATTCCCTCAAGATCATAGCAAAATAATAAAGCCCTCAACTCAAAACTACTCTTTATTATATATAACTCAAGGACTCGATTACATAGATAGAGATCGAAACAAAACCCAAAGCAAGATCATACTAAATACTTTATTCTACTAGATCAAGATATAACCAAAAGGACGGAATAAGAAAAATGACAAAGATAAAGGTGTGATGGTGATACGATACCGGGGCACCTCCCCCAAGCTTGGAAGTTGCCAAGGGGAGTGCCCATACCCATGTATTTATGTCTCCTTCTTCGGAGGTGGTGATGATGGAGTTGTTGATGAAGTAGGCTTGTCATCCATCTTCCAAGGCATAGGCTCACCATCATAGAAGGATGAATGAGTTTCCGGGATCCTCAAATCTGCAGCCAAACTCATTGATACGTCTCCAACGTATCTATAATTTTTGATTGTTCCATGCTATTATATATTCTGTTTTGGATGTTTAATGGGCTTATTTATACACTTTTATATTATTTTTGGGACTAACCTATTAACCGGAGGCCCTGCCCAAATTGCAGTTTTTTTTGCGTATTTCAGTGTTTCGAAGGAAAAGGATATCAAATGGAGTCCAAACGGAATGAAACCTTCGGGAACGTGATTTTCCGAACAAACATGATCCAGAGGACTTGGAGTGGACGTCAAGCAATCAACGAGGAGGCCACGAGGCAGGAGGGCGCGCCTACCCCCCTGGGCGTGCCCTCCACCCTCGTGGGCCCCTCGTAGCTCTCCTGACCAACCTCCTTCGCCTATATATACTCATACACCCTGGAAACATCATATACTAAGCCAAAACCCTATTTCCACGGCCGCAACCTTCTATACCCGTGAGATCCCATCTTGGGGCCTTTTTCGGCGCTCCGCCGGAAGGGGCATTGATCACAGAGGGCTTCTACATCAACACCATAGCCTCTCCGATGATGTGTGAGTAGTTTACCTCAGACCTTCGGGTCCATAGTTATTAGCTAGATGGCTTCTTCTCTCTCTTTGGATCTCAATACAAAGTTCTCCTCGATTCTCTTGGAGATCTATTTGATGTAACTCTTCTTTTTGCGGTGTGTTTGTCGAGATCCGATGAATTGTGGGTTTATGATCAAGATTATCCATGAACAATATTTGAATCTCCTCTGAATTCTTTTACGTATGATTGGTTATCTTTACAAGTCTCTTCGAATTATCAGTTTGGTTTGGCCTACCAGATTGATCTTTCTTGCAATGGGAGAAGTACTTAGCTTTGGGTTCAATCTTGCGGTGCTCGGTCCCAGTGACAGTAGGGGAAATGACACGTATTGTATTGTTGCCATCGAGGATAAAAAGACGGGGTTTATATCATATTGCATGAGTTTATCCCTCTACATCATGTCATCTTGCTTAAAGCGTTACTCTGTTCTTATGAACTTAGTACTCTAGATGCATGCTGGATAGCGGTCGATGTGTGGAGTAATAGTAGTAGATGCAGGCAGGAGTCGGTCTACTTGTCACGGACGTGATGCCTATATACATGATCATACCTAGATATTCTCATAACTATGCTCAATTCTATCAATTGCTCGACAGTAATTCGTTTACCCACCGTAATACTTATGCTATCTTGAGAGAAGCCACTAGTGAAACCTATGGCCCCCGGGTCTATTTTCCATCATATTAATCTCCCATCAACAAGCTATTTCTTTTGCCATTTATTTTGCTTTCTTTATTTTTATTCTTTACCATAAAAATACCAAAAATATTATCTTATCATCTCTATTAGATCTCACTCTCGTAAGTGACCGTGAAGGGATTGACAACCCCTTTATAGCGTTGGTTGCGAGGTTCTTATTTGTTTTTGTACGTGCGCGTGACTCGAGCGTGGTCTCCTACTGGATTGATACCTTGGTTCTCAAAAACTGAGGGAAATACTTATGCTACTTTACTGCATCACCCTTTCCACTTCAAGGGAAAACCAATGCAGTGCTCAAGAGGTAGCAAAAAGGATTTCTGGCGCCGTTGCCGGGGAGGCCTACACCAAGTCAAGTCAAGATTTGACTCCCGACAACGAGCCATTTCTGGCGCCGTTGCCAGGGAGTCTACGCACAAGTCAAGACATACCAAGTACCCATCACAAACTCTTACCCCTCGCATTACATTATTTGCCATTTGCCTCTCGTTTTCCTCTCCCCCACTTCACCTTTGCCGTTTTATTCGCCTTCTTTTTTCGTTTGCCTTCTTCTCGACAGATCTATTGTTTGCTTGTGTTACCATGTGCCTTCTATTTGCTTGCATCTTTGCTTGCTAAAAATCTATTGTTATGGATCCTCATCCTCTTGCTAATCTTTTTAAGAGATCCAATTATGATGAACCAATTTCTAGTGATTTGAGTGCACTAGATTATCTTTATGAGGTTTTGCTTGAAATTCGTGAATCTAAAAATTGTGATGAAGAAATTTATGAAGAGATTCACGATAGCTCCTTGAATAAAAAGCATGATTGCAATGATTTTACTATAAATTCTCTTCATGTCAATTGTGCTAATAATATGCAAAACCCTAAGCTTGGGGATGCTAGTTTTGCTATGTCTACTACTTGTTGCAATGATCATGATTGGGGTGATTCTTCTTATGATCTTGAAAATTTATTTAAGCCCCATGATGAATATGAGATTTATAATAGTGTTTCCAATAATATTGAAAGTGGGTTTGGAAGAGTGTCAAATTTAGATCCCACATATTTGGAGAATGTTCAATCTTATGGTATTTTTGATAAACGTGGGTTTGGAGAGGTCATGACTTTAGCTAATGTTAATCCCACTATTTTGGAAGAGTGTCAACTTTGCATACATGTGGATCGTGTTAAGCATATGTTTTGTGATAGCTATATTGTTGAATTTTCTTATGATCCTACATGTAATTATTATGAGAGAGGAAAATATGGTTGTAGAAATTTTCATGTTGCTAAATTAGCTCTCGTTATGTTGAGATTGCTATTGTTTCTTTCCGCTTCCTTGCATATGCTAGTTTTTGCTTGCCTTGATAATTTGTTTGCTTATAAAATGCCTATGCATAGGAAGTATGTTAGACTTAGATGTGTTTGTCACGTGTTTTATGATGCTCTCTTCGTGCTTCAATTCTTGTCTTTCATGTGAGCATCATTAAAATTATCAATGCCTAGCTAAAAGGCTTTAAAGAAAAGCGCTTGTTGGGAGACAACCCAATATTTTTACTTGCTGTTATTCAATAAATATTTGATCTAGCCTCTGGTTAGATTTTTTATGTTTTAATTAGTGTTTGTGCCAAGTTAAACCTATAGGATCTTCTTGGATGATAGTTATTTGATCTTGCCAAAAATTCCATAAACTTTCTGTTCATGAAAAAATTAATAAAAATCACCAGAACATGATAAAATACTGATTCCAATTGCAGCAGATCAATAAACAAATTATCTAGGTCGTCCTATTTTGGTAGAATTTTTGGAGTTCCAGAAGTTTGCGTTAGATACAGATTACTTGTAACATCCCAAATTTTCAATTTGGAATGTTATACATTAGATCATCATGCATATCATATTTTATTGCATTTTGATTTGCGATCCTAGAAATTTCACGCAACTCAAGGACCCACGGAGAGAGTTGGGGATTTCGTTATTTTCATATTTGGGTTTTCTCAATTTTGAAAATAGGATCATTTGTTTTAATTAATTTTCTCTCCGAAAATATTTCATATCAAAATATATGAGAGGGGATAAAATGACTTCTCCACAAGTAATGAAATATTGGAGGAAAAATATTAAAAACAAATATTTGATTTTATTTGGATTTTATTTGATTTTATTCAAATTAGGAAAAATACGTGTTTTTCAAAATTGCATTTTAGACCCAAATAAATGTTCATCTTGTCCGGCTTATTTTTAGAGGACGGGGAAAATTTATTTCAGGATTTTTGGAGTCCGTTTAGTTTTTCGTTTCTTACTTTTTCTGCACGTCCGAATTTTTTTTTTAAGTCAACCGCCTTACGGGCCGTGTCCGACCCGGACACCTCAGCCCGGCCGGCCTTTAAAGCCGCGGCCCGAGCCCCGCCTCAGCCCAAGTAGCCGCCGCCCCGAAACCCTAGCAGCCGCCTCTCGCCCGACGCCGCCACCCGCCGGAGCCGCTCGCCGCCGCCGCCGTCACGCGAACCGATGTAGCCGCCGGTTTTTCTCGAAAAACCGTTCGGTTTTATTTCGAAAACGAGATGCTTTTTTAATATTAGATCGGTTTATTTTTTTCTAGTTTAGTTAAATAGCGAACGCTCATTCGTTCGTTCGTTTTAACGAACGGTTTTCGTTTTTTCTTACAGACAGCGAACGTTCGATCGTTAGACTGTTCGTCAGTTTTTCTTTTTCTCAGATTTTCCGCGATTATTCCTGATCGCGATTTCCGATCTGTTTTTCGTTTTAGTATAACTTTTCGCTCGTTTATGGGAATCAGGCGATTCAAGCGCCTAGAGTTTCGTCTCGAAATTCTCTTTCCGTTTAACCAACTCAAACAAGTTTTTGCTACTGTAAAATTTTACTTAGATCTAGATTAATATACGAAGCTTGTTTCTTTCGCCGTTTGACCTTCGTTGCTTCGTTTGAATTGATTCTTTTTGCAAACCGGAGTTCTTAAGTTGAACTTTCTAGTTAGATCTCTTATTTTGAGTTTTATTTCATGCACCCTTGCTTGATTGCTTATGTATGTATTGTTTGTTTGCGATAGAGTACCCGGAGTGCGAAGCGTGCTACTACGAGTCTCTAGGTTTCACGGATCATCAGCAAGGCAAGTAACACTTTGATCATACTTTTCATCACTCAGTTTTATTGCATTAGATCAATCAAACAGTTGCATGATTAGGATCTGATTAATATGTGGGTTTTGGGAAGTAGATGAGGTAGTACCTATTGTCCTGTTTACTATCAAACCTTTGGGAGTTACTTCTACGTTTGCTTATATTGCTATGCTATGGTCGTAGACGTGGATTGGGTTTGAGTGAATTCTTCATGACAGATGTGAGATTATTAATTTATGGTTCAACTTAAGGTGGCTACTTTAATTTACATCTGGGTGGATTGAGGCACCTGGAGAAACCAATGTTGCCTGTATTTTTGGATATCCCGGAGTACCCGTGTGATCATCCTATGGACCGCCACCCAGACTCAAAGGGATCATGAGATTTTCATGCTAGAAACTTCCGTGTGCAGCCACAAGCTATTATGGGCTCTAGCATAGTTGAGTAGGTTACATGACCTCTTGAAGAGGTGGGCTAGCAGATGTAGGGGAAAGTAGGTGTAACTGTCCACCCGGAGTAAAGAGTAGTGTTTCTGAAAGACTGTGTCTCGGTCATCCGTTTCTCAAACACCATGTAGTGCGAGAAATCAAGCGGAGGTGATCGAGTCTTGTGGGGAAAAGTGCATAAACCTCTGCAGAGTGTACAAAGTAATCATGATTAGTCGTGTCCCCGGTTATGGACATCTTGAGTATCTAGTTCTTGGATTATCATGTGAATCTCATCATCATGTTACTTAATTTAATTTGATTGGGTTAATCACGTTCTTAATTGGGATTGAGTTGGAGGTACCTTCTCAATGTTTAACAACCACCATGATAGTTAAATAAAATGTATTCCTTTGTGGTAGGGAAAATTTGGCTTTTCGCAAAACGGCAACAATAGAGCTTTCCACCAGCCAAATATGCATGTAGTGATAGCATTATTTTGTTCATTACTCTCTATGTGTTACTTTGCCAGCATATTCCATGTGTTGGCCCATTTTCGGGCTGCAATGTATCATATTCCAGACTTTTTAGACGACAAGTAAGGAGCCTTAGGTCGTGGTCTTATACTCAGTAATGCCGTTGGAGTTGATGGACTCACTTTATCTTCCAAGCCTTCCGCTGTCATCGTATTTTAGATGGCCTTAAGCCATATTTATTGTATTGAGTTCTCTTGAACTATTCGATGTAATAAGTGTGTGATTGCTACTCTGTTATAAATCCTTCAAAGTACTGTGTGTGTCAGCATTACCGATCCAGGGATGACACTGATGCACAGAGACTAGACTGTTTGAGGTCTGGTCGCTACAGAGATGGTATCAGAGCACACGCTGACTATAGGACACGACCACTAAGCTAAAGCCCTAGATCACTACTCTCTTCTCATTTCTGACTCCTTTCCTTTCTTCCACTCTTTTAGGATGGCGGGTGCAAGGAACAAGTTCGCGCAACCAGACGAGGATACACCTTTTGGACGACACTTGAAGGAAGTTACTAAGTACCTGAACATCGAAATACCAAGCTTCACCGGAACCTACAACGCCACACTACCAGAAGAGGAGCGCTGGATGATTCAAGTTCAAGTTCCAGGAAGGATGTTCACGCCAATCACTGAGCCCATAGAGTTTTCCTTTGATGCACCAACCTGGAGTCTAGGAAAGACCATGGCAGCCCACATCACCATGGGACGCATTGGAGAAGTGTACCACAATGATCTAAAGGATACTATCTATCAGATTTGTGGGTGCCGAGACGAACAATGGGAGATGATCAGTACCAGGAAGGATAGATCTATTGCAGCTTTCATCCAGGAGTTAAACCAGCACATTCGTCGCCAGGAGAACCAGATGTGCGCAGACATGATAGAACTGAAGAAGGCAAAGACTAGGATCATGGAACTGGAGGAAGAACTCAAGGCTACACGCGAGGATTATATGGAGGAAATCGTCGCACTAGTGGAGAAGAATGACGACCTGACAAAGAAGCTAGTAGTTTTCATGGGAGACCCAGCACCAGGAGGAGACAATGACGATTCTACTTGCCCGGAGAATTACATCATCATTGACGACACTGACTCGGACCCCAGTGAGGATGATTTGGAGGATGAAGCCGGAGCAGATATCATGGAGTCTTCGACTGAGCAATTTTTCTAGTAGACCATCAAATTAGTAGTAGTATTCCACCATGTATATATTATAGTCCAAGCACTTTGTAACGATAGTTAGATCGATTGTATGCCTTGTTTGAATTGATTGGAGTGATATGATTGTGTTTGTCTCATGTGCATATGGGTAGTGTTTTCCCTCTAGACCTCATTCTATTCTATTTTCTCATCTTTTCTAAACCATCAGATGCTTCCGAGACGCGACACTGGATTTGTTTTCCCACCGAAGATCACTCAGTTGATTCAGCAGCAGAATGCCCTGATGCAAGTGCTAGTTCAAAACCAAGGCAACAACAACAACAACCCAGCACCACCTGTTGATCACTTAGCCCGATTTCTTAGGCTGAATCCGCCGGTGTTTTCCAGTAGCACTGAGCCGATTGTGGCAGATGATTGGCTCCGCAAGGTTGGAAGGGAGTTGACCACTGCAGGATGCACAGATGCGGAGAGAGTGCGTTTTGCCGCACATCAGCTTGATGGACCCGCAGCATCATGGTGGGAGAATTACACAGCCACTCACCCCATTGACACTATCACATGGGACCAGTTTCAGCAAGCTTTCCGTACTGCCCATGTTTCAGAAGGAGCTATGGCCATGAAGAAGCGTGAGTTTCGCAACTTACGCCAAGGAGGACGTACCATTGGCCAGTACGTGGAGGATTTTAGTAAGTTAGCACGTTATGCCCCAGATGACGTTGCTACGGATGCAGCTAAGCAGGAGAAGTTTCTGGAAGGACTGAATGATGAGATGAGCATGCAGTTGATGGTGGCAACTTTTAGCAACTACCAGGAGTTGGTATATAGAGCTCTCATGATTGAAGGGAAGCAGCAGCGGATTGAGAGTCGTAAGAGGAAGTATGGACAAGGAAAGTATAGTACAGGAGCTCACCAGAAGCCTCGTTTTACCCCGAACTTGGGAGGACACCTTCAGCATAACCATGGAGGTCACAATCACAATGGAGGGAGCTCGCACAATCATAGTGGCCCCAAGAATGGCAATGGGAACGGAGGAAGCAATGGACAGAACCGTACCAACCCATCAACCCCAGCCAAGAGGGATCTAAGCCACGTTACCTGTTTCAAGTGCCAGAAGACTGGACATTATGCCACTGATTGTCCAGAAGCAAAGAATGGAAATGTCAATGGAAGCTCGGGGAAGAAGCCGAACCCTTTCAACAGGGGACAGGTGAATCACGTTAATGTGGAGGAGGTTGAAGCACAGCCTGATGCAGTAATAGGTAAGTTCTTGGTTAAGTCATTTACTGCAATCGTTCTTTTTGATACTGGTGCATCACATTCATACATATCAAGGGGATTTGTGGATAAGTTTAAGTTGCCCACCAAAGTTCTTAGAACACCTATGTTAGTAACCTCGCCAGGAGCAGAGTATATGGCAAGCCAAGGATGTTTTCAGTTGCCATTGGCCATAGGTAGGCATGTTTTCCCCTCAGACCTAATAGTTTTGGAGTCACAAGGTTTGGATGTGATTTTGGGAATGGATTGGCTATCGATGTATGGAGGAAACATCGATTGCGCCAGTAAGACGATTTTGCTTACTACCCCAGAAGGAAGAAGGATTAAGTATGTATCCCGACATGTGCCGAAGAGGACTCAAGTGAATTCCTTATCAGGAGTTGTACAGGAGGAAGTACCAGTGGTGAAGGAATTCCCTGACGTATTTCCAGAGGAGTTGCCAGGCATGCCACCAGATAGAGACATCGAGTTTTTGATTGAGCTTTTGCCAGGCACTGGGCCAATATCTAAGAGACCGTACAGGATGCCCGCTAAGGATTTGGAAGAAATTAAGAAGTAGATTAAGGAGTTACTGGATAAAGGATATATTCGCCCAAGTTCGTCACCTTGGGGATCACCCGTACTTCTAGTGGAAAAGAAAGATGGATCGTTGAGGATGGTTGTTGATTATCGTGGATTGAATGAAGTAACAATCAAGAACAAGCACCCACTGTCGATGATCAATGATCTGTTTGACCGACTACAAGGAGCTAAAGTATTTTCCAAGATTGATTTGCGATCAGGATACCACCAGTTGAAGATTCGAGAGCAGGATATACCCAAGACAGATTTTACCACAAGGTATGGGCTATATGAGTACACCGTTATGTCATTTGGCCTGACTAACGCACCTGCCTATTTCATGAACATGATGAACAAAGTGTTTATGGAGTTTTTGGATAAGTTCGTCGTAGTGTTCATTGATGATATTCTGGTCTATTCGAAGAATGAAGAAGAGCATAAGGAGCATTTGTGTTTGGTACGTGGAAAGCTCATAGAACATCAGTTATATGCCAAGTTCAGCAAGTGCGAGTTTTGGTTAAAGGAAGTTGGATTCCTTGGACATGTTATATCCGGAGAAGGAATAGCAGTAGATCCCACCAAGGTTAACACTGTGACAAATTGGGAAGCACCCACGACAGTTGGAGAAATCCGGAGTTTTCTTGGACTCGCAGGATATTACCGGAGATTCATCGAGAATTTCTCGAAGATTGCAAAGCCTATGACGGAGTTGTTGAAGAAGGACACCAAATTCATTTGGACTAAGGAATGTGAGGCTAGTTTCTAGGAATTGAAGAAACGTTTGGTTACAGCGCCAGTGTTGATTCTGCCAGATCAACGCAAGGATTATGAAGTATATTGCGACGCTTCTCATCGAGGACTTGGAGCAGTGCTAATGCAGGAGGGAAGAGTTGTTTCATATGCCTCACGACAACTTAAACCCCATGAGTTGAATTATGCTACACATGATTTGGAGTTAGCAACCGTAGTGCATGCGTTGAAGACATGGAGACATTTTCTCATCGGAAACCATTGTGAGGTGTACACGGATCACAAGAGTTTGAAGTACATTTTCACGCAGAAGGAGTTGAATCTCAGGCAAAGGAGATGGTTGGAGCTCATTAAGGATTATGATATGAGATTGCATTATCACCCAGGGAAGGCTAACGTAGTAGCCGATGCGTTGAGCCGCAAGAGCCATGTCAACACGCTCATGACCGGAGAGTTACCCAAGAAGTTAGCAGAGGATATTCGTGAACTATGTTTGGAAATAGTTCCAAGAGGTTTTGTAGCAGCATTTGAGATTCAGTCTACTTTGATGGATAAGATCAGAGAAGCTCAGAAAACAGACAAGGAAATTGTTGAGATAAAGGAAAAGGATGAGTAAAGGAAAAGCCAAGGGATTTCGCGAGGATGAACACGATACCTTATGGTTTGAGGACCGCGTTTATGTGCCCAATGATCCGGAGATCAGGAAGTTGATTCTGCAAGAGGCCCATGATTCACCATATTCGATTCACCCAAGAAATACCAAGATGTATTTGGATTTGAAGGATACTTTCTGGTGGACCGGAATGAAGAAGGATATTGTGGAGTATGTAGCAGTTTGTGGTGTATGTCAGAGAGTAAAGGCAGAGCAACAGAAGCCAGTAGGATTGCTACAACCATTGCCGATACCCGAATGGAAGTGGGATAAGCTAGGCATGGATTTTATCACAGGATTGCCCAGGACTCGTTCAGGCTATGACTCGATATGGGTTGTAGTCGATCGTTTGACGAAGGTAGCTCATTTCATCCCAGTAAAGACCACTTATACAAGTGCTAAGTTGGCAAAGATATACATGACCAGGATCGTATGTTTGCATGGAGTTCCGAGGACCATTGTATCAGATAGAGGAACCCAGTTTACTTCAAAGTTTTGGAATCAGTTGCACGAGACTTTGGGTACCAGGCTAGAGTTCAGTACAGCCTTTCATCCACAGACAGACGGACAGATCGAGAGAGTCAATCAGATTTTGGAGGACATGCTGAGAGCTTGTGCGCTAGATTATGGATCTAGTTGGGACGACAATTTGCCATATGCAGAGTTCTCTTACAACAACAGTTATCAATCCAGTTTGAAGATGGCCCCTTTCGAAGCTCTGTACGGAAGGAGGTGCAGGACACCTTTGTTGTGGGACGAAGTTGGAGACCGCCAGTTGTTTGGACCAGATTTGATTAAAGAGTCTGAACAGAAAGTGAAGTTGATTCGCGATAAGCTCAAGGTAGCCCAGTCCAGGCAGAAGAGTTATGCGGATTCTAAATGCAAGGAGACAGTTTACGAAGTCGGAGACAGAGTTTATCTTCGAGTATCACCACTTCGAGGAGTAAAGCGCTTTGGAGTTAAGGGAAAGTTAGCGCCACGTTTTGTAGGACCATACAAAGTTTTGGAGCGTATGGGGGAAGTTTCTTACAAGTTGGAATTGCCCGAAGGATTGTCGGGAGTTCACGATGTGTTCCATGTTTCTCAGCTGAAGAAGTGCCACGCAGAGATGGCTGAGATACCACTGAGAGATACAGTGCCATTGGAAGCGATTCAGCTGGATAGTGACTTGACCTATGCGGAGAAACCAGTTAAGATTCTTGAGTATGCCAGCCGAGTCACCCGCAGCAAGGTTATCAAGTTTTGCAAAGTTCAGTGGAGTCGCCATACCGAGGATGGAGCCACCTGGGAGCGAGAGGAAGATCTACGAAAGGACCACTCTCACCTATTTTCTAGCCAACCCGAATCTCGAGGGCGAGATTCATCTTAAGGGGGTAGGTTTGTAACATCCCAAATTTTCAATTTGGAATGTTATAAATTAGCTCATCATGCATATCATATTTTATTGCATTTTGATTTGCGATCCTAGAAATTTCACGCAACTCAAGGACCCACGGAGAGAGTTGGGGATTTCGTTATTTTCATATTTGGGTTTTCTCAAATTTTGAAAATAGGATCATTTGTTTTAATTATTTTTCTCTCCGAAAATATTTCATATCAAAATATATGAGAGGGGATAAAATGACTTCTCCACAAATAATGAAATATTGGAGGAAAAATATTAAAAACAAATATTTGATTTTATTTGGATTTTATTTGATTTTATTCGAATTAGGAAAATACGCGTTTTAGAAAATTGCATTTTAGGCCCAAATAAATGTTCATCTTGTCCGGCTTATATTTAGAGGACGGGGAAAATTTATTTCGGGATTTTTGGTGTCCGTTTAGTATTTCTTTACTTACTTTTTTTGCACGTCCGAATTATTATATTTTTTTAAGTCAACCGCCTTACGGGCCGTGTCCGACCCGGATACCTCAGCCCAGCCGGCCTTTAAAGCCGGGCCCGAGCCCCGCCTCAGCCCAAGTCGCCGCCGCCCCGAAACCCTAGCCGCCGCCTCTCGCCCGACGCTGCCACCCGCAGGAGCTGCTCGCCGCCCGCGCCGCCGCCGCCCGCGTCGCCCCGCCGCCCAACCCACCACCCGCCGGAGCCCCGCCACCCGCCGGAGCCGCTCGCCGCCGCCGCCGTCACGCGACCGAGGTAGCCGCCGGTTTTTCTTGAAAAACCGTTCGGTTTTATTTCGAAACCGAGATGCGTTTTTTATATTAGATCGGTTTTTTCGGTTTAGTTAAATAGCGAACACCCGTTCGTTCGCTCGTTTTAACGAACGGTTTTCCTTTTTTTTTACAGACAGCGAACGTTCGATCGTTAGCCTGTTCGTCAGTTTTTCTTTTTCTCGTATTTTCCGCGATTATTCCTGATCGCGATTTCCGATCTGTTTTTCGTTTTAGTATAACTTTTCGCTCGTTTATCGGAATCAGGCGATTCAAGCGCCTAGAGTTTCGTCTCGAAATTATCTTTCCATTTAACCAACTCCAATAAGTTTTTGCTACTGTAAAATTTGACTTAGATCCAGATTCGTAAACGAAGCTTGTTTCTTTCGCCATTTGACCTTCGTTGCTTCGTTTGAATTGATTCTTTTTGCAAACCGGAGTTCTTAAGTTGAACTTTCTGGTTAGATCTCTTATTTTGAGTTTTATTTCATGCACCCTTGCTTGATTGATTATGTATGTATTGTTTGTTTGCGATAGTGTACCCGGAGTGCGAAGCGTGCTACTACGAGTCTCTAGGTTTCACGAATCATCAGCAAGGCAAGTAACACTTTGATCATACTTTTCATCATCCAGTTTTATTGCATTAGATCAATCCTCAAACAGTTGCATGATTAGGATCTGATTAATATGTGGGTTTTGGGAAGTAGATGAGGTAGTACCTATTGTCCTGTTTACTATCAAACCTTTGGGAGTTACTTCTATGTTTGCTTATATTGCTATGCTATGCTCGTAGACGTGGATTGGGTTTGAGTGAATTCATCATGACAGATGTGAGATTATTAATTTATGGTTCAACTTAAGGTGGCTACTTTAATTTACATCTGGGTGGATTGAGGCACTTGGAGAAACCAGTGTTGCGTGTATTTTTGGATATCCCGGAGTACCCGTGTGATCATCCTATGGACACTACTAGAATCAGCTAATTTGCCATCTGCCAGCTCTTTGCCGTCTGCTAGCTGACGGCAAAGAAGCTCTTTGCCATCAGCTACCCAAAAGCAGACGGCAAAGAAACGGCAGACGGCAAAGAAGCACTTTGCCATCTGCGGGCTCTTTGCCGTCTGGCAGTAGACGGCAAAGAATCTTTGCCGTCCGCTGGCAGACGGCAAAGAGAGAGGTGGCCCCCACCCCCCGCCCGTTTGGAAAAAACTTAACGGCCCACCTCCCACCCCGCCGCCGCCCCGAAACCCTAGCCGCCGCCGCCGCTCGGCAAAGATTGCACTACCTAACGGCCCGTACCCCCCCCCCCCCCGCCCGTTACTCTGTTCTCTCGCCGTTCTCTCCTCCCACCCCGCCGCCGCCGCCGCCCCCACCACTCGCCGCCGCCCCGGGGCCCCGCCGCCGCACCGCCCGTCGCCCCCGCCGCCCCACCGCCCGTCGCCCGCCGTCGCCCCACCACCCGTCGCCCCAGCCGCCCCGTCGCCCCGCCGCCCCACCGCCCCGTCGCCCCCCCCCCCCGCCCCGGAGCCCCCCCCCCCCCCCGCCGCCCCGCGCCCCAGGTGAGCCCCCCTCCTTTTTTGTTTTTTTTTCTGTGTTTTCTTTTTTTTCTTTTTAGTTTTAGTTTTAGTTTAGATTTAGTTTTAGTTGTAGTTTTAGGTTTAGTTTTAGTTTAGTTTTAGTTTTAGGTTTAGTTTAGTTTGAGGAAAGCAGAAGAAGAAGAAGAGAAAAAGAGGAGAGGAGGAGAAGAAGAAGAGGAAAAAGGAAAGGAAGAAGAAGAAGAGGAGGAGGAGAAGAAAAAAGAAGAAGAGGAAGAAGAAGAGGAAGAAGAAAGAGGAGAGGAGGAGAAGAAGAAGAGGAAAAAGGAAAGGAAGCAGAAGAAGAGGAGGAGGAGAAGCAAAAAGAAGAAGAGGAAGAAGAAGAAGAAGAAAAAAGAGGAGAGGAGGAGAAGAAGAAGAGGAAAAAGGAAAGGAAGAAGAAGAGGAGGAGGAGGAGAAGAAAAAAGAAGAAGAGGAAGAAGAAGAAAAAAGAGGAGAGGAGGAGAAGAAGAAGAGGAAAAAGGAAAGGAGGAAGAAGAAGAAGACCCCGACCCCGAGCCTGACCCGACACCCCGACCCCGAGACCCCGACCCCGAGCCTGACCCGACACCCCGACCCCGACACCGACACGGCACCCCGACCCCGACCCGGCACCCCGACCCGACACCCCGACCCCGAGACCCCGACCCCGACCCCGACCCCGACACCCCAACACCGACACGGCACCCCGACCCCGACCCGGCACCCCGACCCGACACCCCGACCCCGAGACCCCGACCCCGACCCCGACACGGCACCCCGAGACCGACACGACACCCCGACCCCCGACACCTCCCGAAAAGGTGTTCTTTGGCCTTCCAGAAGTCGACGGGGTCATATATTTGTGAATTATTAGTTAGGTCATATATCTTTCGATTTTGTTATGAAAAACATCATATATAATTGTGTTGATCGGGTAGTTTTAAATGTGCAGTTGTTTCATCGCTGCGAGGTTTGGTGTTCGACGACCTCGCCGTGCGTTTGACGAGCTCTGCCCCTTCGTTCGTGGGTGAGCACAAATGACATGTCCTCCTCCCCCATTAATTATTTGATCTATTCCGATGAAACTTGATAGCTAGCTATATATGTGTCTTGAATCATCAGTATGCGTAACCAATATGTGTCTCCCGTTCGAAAGCGTCATAGTTATAAATATGCATGCATTTGCATATTTATAACCTTGATTCTTTCGAATTGTCCAACGCTATCCATGGACAGCCCGAGTATGTTTAGATTGGGTTCGTTTTCCCATATGCTTTGCTCCGGATCCGACGCATAAATTTCGTCAGTGCCTCCCCTGTTGTTCTCCGGGTACACATCCTCTCTGTTTATTGCAGAGACGTGTATCAGGAGAACAGTGGGGAGGTGCTGCCGAAATTTTGCGTAGGATCCGGAGCATAGCATGGGAAAATGAACCCAATCTAAACATACTCGGGTGGTATTAGGACCTATCATTACCTATTAGAGTGTAGGTTGCATGGACGTAATAAAATTGACAAAGTAGATCAACTGATGAATATATACATGGTGAATTATATATATATATATATATATATATATTTGTTGTGTGTCTAGTAGCTCTGAAAGTCAAGATGAGTGATCGTGCGTGGATGTACACCGGTCACACTGGTCAGAACAAATGGAGCACTGAATGGTTCACAAAAACCAAGGGGTTTGTGTGAGCCGCATTTGCAAATGGCCAGAGGAAAACCTGGTGCCCCTGTTTATGGTGCGGCAATTGGGAAAAGAGGACAGAGGCTGAAATGGGCAAACACCTGCAGAAGAGTGGTTTTACGCCCGATTATACGGTGTGGACATTTCATGGTGAGTCTGCCCAACGTGACCGAGCTGAGGTGGATCGTCGTCGCACCGACGAGCATGGTACCGGGATGGAAAACATGGTGCAAGACTTTGATGATGCTCGGGATTCGGACGAGGAGATGGAGGAATCTGCAAAGGCCTTCAATGAAATGTTGGAGTCTTCAAAACGTCCGCTCCATGAGCACACTGAGCTTTGTCAGTTGGATGCCATCTCACAAGTAACGGCTTTGAAGGCTCAGTTCAACTTGGGCAGAGAATGCTACGATGCAATGATGACAGTATTTGGACGCTTTCTACCCAAAGTCCATGTAATGCCTGCAAACCTGTACCAGTCGGACAAAATCCTCCGTGCACTGAAGATGCCCTATGATAAGATACATGCCTGTGAGAAAGGATGTGTCTTGTTTAGGCTTGACTATGCGGACTTGAACTCTTGTCCCATTTGCAAGTCTTCCAGGTATGTTGTGGTAGACAACGGTATGGGTGAGAAGACAAAGACCAAAATCCCCGTTAGTGTTCTTCGGTATATGCCAATCGTACCAAGACTTCAACGTCTTTTCATGGTCGAAGAGACGGCCAGACAGATGACATGGCACAAAACGGGCAAAAGAACCGAACTAGATGCAGATGGGAATATGATGATTGTACACACATCGGATGGTGTTGCGTGGAAAAAGTTTGATGAATTACATGGTGACAAAGCGGCAGATCCGAGGCATCCTCGAGTCGGCATCAGCACGGATGGGTTCAGTGTGTTTGGTATGACGGCAGCCCAATACAGTTGTTGGCCCGTATTTGTCTTTCCACTCAATCTCCCCCCCGGACAGATTATGCAAAGAAAGAACATTTTCCTGACGTTGATAATTCCAGGGCCCAACTATCCGGGGAAAATATGAATGTGTACATGCAACCGCTTAAGGACAAATTGCAAGAAGCCTGGGATAATGGGTTCAAGACATACGACGCCTATAGCAAACGGAACTTCATAATGCATGTCTGGTACATGTACTCGACACATGACTTGCTGGCGTATGTGCTATTCGTTGGCTGGTGTGTGCATGGAAGGTTCCCGTGCCCCACATGCAAGGGAGCTCTTGAGTTTCGTTGGCTTCAGGCCGGTCGCAAGTTTTCTTGCTTCGACATGCATAGACAGTTCCTGAATCCTCGCCATAAGTTCAGGAAAGACAAGAAGAACTTCATCAGAGGTAGAGTTGTCAAAAACTCTGCACCACCTGCATTGACAGGCCAACAGACCCTGGATCAGTTAAACGCTCTCGAGCCAGATCCAGAGCGTCCAGTGTACTTCAAGGGGTATAATTCTAAGCACACCTGGACTCACAAAACATGCTTATGGGATCTGCCTTACTTCAAAGACCTCCTTTGCCCACACAACATCGACGTGATGCACACTGAGAAGAATATCGCCGAGGCACTTTTTGGTACATTGTTCGGCATAGATGGGAAGTCAAAGGATAATACTAAGGCTAGAGTCGATCTGGAGGCGCTATGTGATAGGCCGTTACAAAACATGAAAGAACCAAAAGGAAAGCAGAACTGGACGAAGCCAAAGGCATGGTTCAATCTTGGAAGGCCAGCTATGAGGGAAATTATCTTGTGGGTGAAAATGCAGTTGATGTTCCCCGATGGGTATGCAGCGAATCTACAGAGGGGAGCCAGTCTTGATAAATTGAAGATATTTGGTCTCAAGAGTCATGATTGGCACATATGGATTGAGCGGGTAATGCCGGTGATGTTGCGTGGCTTCATCCCTGAGGATGAATGGCTAGTACTGGCAGAACTCAGCTATTTCTTCCGTGTTCTTTGTGCGAAAGAACTATCGCCTGGCGTGCTAGAAGAAATGGAAGAGTTGGCGCCGGAGTTGATCTGCAAGTTAGAGAAGATCTTTCCACCGGGCTTCTTTAATCCAATGCAACATTTGATTTTGCATCTCCCGACCGAGGCAAGATTGGGGGGGCCCGTGCAAAATCATTGGTGCTACCCAACTGAGAGGATGCAGAAGACGCTTCGACAAAAATGTAAAAATAAACGTAGAATTGAAGCATCGATGGCTGAGGCATTCATCACTGAGGAGGCGGCAAACTTCGTGACAGCATACTACGAAGCCAAAAATCGTCATTTGCATAATCCGAAGCCTCGGTACAATGCTGACGACCCTAAAAAGGGTGGATCCAACCTCAGCCTATTCAAAGGGAATCTCGCACCAGCCAGTGTTTCAAATCCAGTATCTTTGGATAACGAACAATGGCGGACCATTTCGTTGTATATCTTCAACAACCTGATAGAAGTGCGGCCGTACATCGAGTAAGTTCTCGGTACATAGTTTCGCAACTTCTATTTCCTTTGAACTGCTCTTATTCCTGGATATTTCATACAGTCGATACGTCGCCTTATTCTCGTATGGAGCGGTGATCCAAAAGGATTCTGTCGAAGAGTATGAGCTTCTTGCAAAGCAAGGAGGCGGCTATCCCGGTTTCATCTCTTGGTTCAAACAAACGGTAATTTCTATTAGACTTGTAGGCTAATTTGTAGGCGGCTATCCCGGTTTCATTCGCTAATTTGTGCGTAATGCAACAATCCTTTCATATTAAACTTGTAGGCTAATACAGAGTCTATGGACGCCGAATTGAGACAAGTCGCTAATGGTTTTGACTATAAGGTCCGTTCATTTGACAAATACAACATCAACGGGTATCGCTTTCGTACCTATGGCAAAGAGCTATCTATGGCCGACCGAAAGTCTACAAATTGTTGTGTATCTGCTATCGGCGAAGGAGGTACCGAGTATTATGGGAGAGTTGAAGCAATTTATGAACTTCTATTCTATGGTGAAAACCCACCGAATGTCGTAGTCTTCAAATGTTATTGGTTTCAGCCGAAGGAGACTAGAAGGACTCATGAACATATAGGGCTAGTTGAAATCAACCAAAGCACCCATTTAGATGTTCCTGATGTCTATATTACGGCTCAACAGGCGACCCAAGTATTCTATCTACCGTGGGCCTGCCAAACTAATCCAAATCTGAAAGGTTGGGATGTCGTTTATGAAGTGCCGCCACGTGCTAGACTATCTCCCCCAAAGGAAGAGGATTATGAACCTCACATTAACCCAGACACATATGAAGGAGAATTCTTCCAAGAGACACGTCTTTCCAAAAAGCGTTTCAAGAACCGCTATACTTCACACATGGTGATCAGAAAGTTCTGGGTAATTTCTCCTTTACACATTTAAAAATCTTCAACTAGCTAGTTATTAATTGTACTAATCAATATTGTCTCATTTGACTGCAGACATTCTACAGGTGTGAGGAGGGATACGAGGAGGACACGGCACATGTTATCGAGAACGTCTGCATACTCCAGAACTTACGGCACGAGGCTCGGGTGCAGGCTGTTCGAGACTACTACGCCTTGCGTGGTATCAAGAAGACCAAGCCGGCGTGCCGCGATAAGTTCCTGAGTAAGGAGCAGTACATGAAGGTAATTCTTAAGGCCTTCTACTTAAGTTCCTTCATTTAGTAATTCTTAGCCGTAGCGCTCAAGTTTCTATTTGCTAACTTAGGCGCCTCCGAGATGGTGTGCGGATCGGATGGATTGTTGGGAGGTGTTGGTCGATGAGTGGTGCTCAAAAGAATGGCTAGCCCTCCACAACGAGGCCAAGGACAAACGTTCCCAAATGGAAGGTGTGCCACACCATCAAGGCAGCTCCAACTTATATCAGTTCGGGCGCAACTGGGTATGTGGTTTGCTTCATGATTCATGCAATTCATTCATCATGCTAGCTTGAGCCCTTTAATTACTAATTTTCATTGTTTCTCTCTTTCAGGCACGCCACAATAAGGCGGATAAGGTGCCAGAGGTGTACGACCTGTATGCCATGGCCCACACTGCCTCTTTCAAGAAAGTCAAGGCTTTCTCTCAGTCTGACCTCGATGATGCAAACAACTTCACCAACATCTCCTCCCACAACAAGCTCGTGAGATATAGAGATGAGGGGAAGGCGAGGAAAGGGGAGGACTTTAACCCGAGCCAGGGTCCCATTGATCCAGAGCTGGTGATGATATCTGGTGGCGGGAGGTCCCATGGCTCCATAGCCATTGGAGATGGACTTATCCATTGTCCTAGCACTCTCCCAGAGATCAAGGCACGCCAGTCGAGCTCCGCTCCTGAGATAAGGCCTCGTGAACAGCCAATGCAACTCGCCATCAAGGTTAGTGATACGTACTCAGTTATCTTTCTCCATTACATTGTGTGCGCTTCCATCAATGATTACAAATGGTCATGTGAGTGGTGTTGCAGGCTGCTATACAGAGTGAGAGAGATAGAACGGAGAAACTTCTGGCGGAGGCGGCGGAGAGGCAGCGGGAGATGGAGGAGAGGACGAGAAAGATGATGGAGGAGGAGAGGGCACGGAATGACATGCAGGCAAGGGCCATGTACGAGCTCCTTGTGGTAAGTTTCTTCTGCAGATTACTTGCTAGTCTTAACATTTGAGTCTCATTACTAACTAGTATGACTCTGTTGTGAAAACCAAATGTGCAGTCTGTGTGCGAGAAGTCCGGTCAGCCCGCTCCGCCGATGCCAGTGATTGCTCCTGGGAGCACGGTGAGTTTAATTTGAATGGACATTACTTGCTAGTCTTAACATTTGAGTGTCATAATGCTAACGAGACATTGGAAATGATCTTTGGTGCAGCTTAACTCCAGAAACGCATCGCACGATCCTTCTCCAGGTAGCGGCACTAGCCACCCCGCTCCTACACCTCCCTGATCACGGTAACTTTCTCTAGTGTTTTGCTTAACAAATGCATAAAGACCTAGACTTAGCTGTATTTCCTCCAATATGCTTACCATAATGACCTAGAGTTAGCTTCTTTTCCTCCAAAATGACCCATTTTACCTAGATTAGCTCCTAAATGATCCATTTTACCTACGTTAGCTTTAAAATGGCCCATTTCACCTAGGTTAACTCCAAAATGACCCATCTTACCTAGGTTATCTCATAAACGATCCATTTCAACTAATTTAGCTCATAAACGATCCATTTCACCAAGTTAGCTAAAAAACGATCCATTTCACCTAAATTAGCTCTTCAATGATCCATTTCACCTAAGTTAGCTCAAAAAGATCCATTTCAACTAAATTAGCTCATAAATGATCCATTTCAACAAAGTTAGCTCAAAAAGATCCATTTCAACTAAATTAGCTCATAAATGATCCATTTCAACAAAGTTAGCTCAAAAACGATCCATTTCAACTAAGTTAGCTCATAAATGATCCATTTGACCTAAGTGAGCTAAAAAACGATCCATTTCACCTTAGTTACCTCAAAAACGATCCATTTGACCTTAGTTAGCTCATAAACGACCCATTTCAACTTAGTTAGCTCATATATGATCCATTTCACGTAAGTTAGCCCATAAATGACATACTCTTCTTGTTCTAGTCACCTATTTCTAACTTTCTTATTTTTCATTTTGCAGATTTCATTCACTTGACGAAAGCTTGCATAGATGGAGTGCTCCTTATCCCTTTCTCTGTTTCTTTTGTATCGTTGAACTATGCATGTATCGTTGGATGAAACTATTGTAATATATATGGTTGGATGCCTCTATGTTGAACTTGCTATGTATGATGGAACTATGCATGGAACTATGTATGATGAAGTTATGTGTTGGATATCTTATATGTTTGCTCTGTAATGGCCTTGTGAAATATATCTATATATGTCATATATATTTGTGATGAAAATTGTTGGATCTAATAAAAAACAGAAAAAAGAGCCAATATGCAGGCTCTTTGCCGTCTGCCACCGACGGCAAAGGGCTCTTTGCCGTCCGCGGCAGACGGCAAAGAGGCCACGTGGCATCCAGCTGTGCTTCCTGGGAGCTGACCCATTTGGTCAATTTGCCTACAGTGGCAGACGGCAAAGAGTAAAAGATTTTGCCGTCAGCGGCGGACGGCAAAGGCCTGCCATGTGGTGACGTGTAGATGACATCATACGGCGGACGGCAAAGACACTAGAAAGTTTGCCGTCCGCTGGCGGACGGCAAAGGCACTAGAAAATTTGCCGTCCTGCCGTTAGCCACTTAATGGACTGAGAGCACAATTTTTGCCGTCCGCTCTCTTTGCCGTCCGCGGCTGACGGCAAAGGGCCTTTGCCGTCAGCCGCCAGGAAGCAGACGGCAAAGTAGCTGTTTACCGTAGCCTACTTTGCCGGAGCCTTTTGCCGTCCGCGGCTGACGGCAAAGGCCTTTGCCATCCGCCGTTGAAGCCTTTGCCGTCCGCCGTGGCAGACGGCAAAATAGCTGATTCCTGTAGTGGGACCGCCACCCAGACTCGAAGGGATCATGAGATTATTCATGCTAGAAACTTCCGTGTGCAGCCACAAGCTATTATGGGCTCTAGCATAGTTGAGTAGGTTACATGACCTCTTGAGGAGGTGGGCTAGCAGATGTAGGGGAAAGTAGGTGTAACTGTCCACCCGGAGTAAAGAGTAGTGTTTCTGAAAGACTGTGTCTCGGTCATCCGTTTCTCAAACACCATGTAGTGCGAGAAATCAAGCGGAGGCGATCGAGTCTTGTGGGGAAAAGTGCACAAACCTCTGCAGAGTGTACAAACTAATCATGATTAGCCGTGTCCCCAGTTATGGACATCTTGAGTATCTAGTTCTTGGATTATCATGTGAATCTCATCATCATGTTACTTAATTTAATTTGATTGGGTTAATCACGTTCTTAATTGGGATTGAGTTGGAGGTACCTTCTCAATGTTTAACAACCACCATGATAGTTAAATAAAATTTATTCCTTTGTGGTAGGGAAAAATTGGCTTTTCGCAAAACGGTAACCATAGAGCTTTCCACCAGCCAAATATGCATGTAGTGATAGCATTATTCTGTTCATTACTCTCTATGTGTTACTTTGCCAGCATATTCCCTGTGCTGACCCGTTTTCGGGCTGCAACGTATCATGTTGCAGACTTTTCAGACAACGAGTAAGGAGCCTTAGGTTGTGGTCTTATACTCAGTGATGCCGTTGGAGTTGATGGACTCACTTTATCTTCCAAGCCTTCCGCTGTCATCGTATTATAGATGGCCTTAAGCCATATTTATTGTATTGAGTTCTCTTGAACTATTTGATGTAATAAGTGTGTGATTGCTACTCTGTTATAAATCCTTCAAAGTATTGTGCGTGTCAGCATTACCGATCCAGGGATGACACTGATGCACAGAGACTAGACTGTTTGAGGTCTGGTCGCTACATTACTACAGACTGTTCTATTTTTGACAGATTCTGTTTTTCGTGTGTTGTTTGCTTATTTTGATGAATCTATGGCTAGTAAAAGAGTTTATAAACCATAGAGAAGTTGGAATACAGTAGGTTTAACACCAATATAAATAAAGAATGAGTTCAATACAGTACCTTGAAGTGGTGTTTTGTTTTCTTTCGCTAACGGAGCTCACGAGATTTTCTGTTAAGTTTTGTGTTGTGAAGTTTTCAAGTTTTGGGTAAGGATTTGATGGATTATAGAACAAGGAGTGACAAGAGCCTAAGGTTGGGGATTCTCAAGGCACCCCAAGGTAAATCTAAGGACACCAAAAAGCCAAAGCTTGGGGATGCCCCGAAAGGCATCCCCTCTTTCGTCTTCGTCCATCGGTAACTTTACTTGGAGCTATATTTTTATTCACCACATGACATGTGTTTTGCCTGGAGTGTCTTGTATGATTTGAGTCTTTGATTTTAGTTTACCACAATCATCCTTGCTGTACACACCTTTTGAGAGAGACACATGTAACGCCCACGATGCGGCTATCTCTCCCACATGTCGAGGCACGACTTAGAGGCATAACCGCATAGTGGTTTAGTCGCAAGAAGGGTCATCATCACACAATCCCATGTAATGAACAAGAATGGGATAAAGAGTTGGCTTACAATCGCCACTTCACACAATACATAAATATAATTCATACATCATCCAAAATACACACATAGACCGACTACGGTCAGGATCCAAATGAAAATAAGATAACCCCAAATGCTAGATCCCCGATCGTCCCAACTGGGCTCCACTACTGATCATCAGGAAAAGACACATAGTAACGACCACGTTCCTCATTGAACTCCCACATGAGATCGATCCCATCATCTGCACTGGCATCGTCGGCACCTACAACTGTGTTGGTAGAATCTGTGAGTCACGCGGACTCAGCAATCTCACACCCGCGAGATCAAGACTATTTAAGCTTATAGGAAAGGATGGTGTAATGAGGTGGAGCTGCAGCAGGCACTAAGCATATATGGTGGCTAACATACGCAAGTGAGAGCGAGAAGAGAAGCAACGGAACGGTCGTCATCTAGCAATGACCAAGAAGTGATCCTGAACTCCTACTTACATCATTCATAACTCAAACCGTGTTCACTTCCCAGACTCCGCCGAGAAGAGACCATCACGGCTACACACGCAGTTGATGTATTTTAATTGGGTCAAGTGACAAGTTCTCTACAACCGGACATTAACAAATTCCCATCTGCCTCATAACCGCGGGCACGGCTTTCGAAAGATAATACCCTGCAGGGGTGTCCCAACTTAGCCCATCATAAGCTCTCACGGTCAACGAAGGATAAACCTTCTCCCGGAAAGACCCGATCAGTCTCGGAATCCCGGTTTACAAGACATTTCGACAATGGTAAAACAAGACCAGCAAAGCCGCCCGAATGTGCCGACAAATCCCGATAGGAGCTGCACATATCTCGTTCTCAGGGCACACCGGATTGTCCAAGCTTCCGATAGGCGAGCCCAGAGTTGCCCCTGGTGGCCACCGGCGACTGACAGGTTGGACCAATACTCAGAGGAGCACTGGCCCGGGGGTTTAAATAAAGATGACCCTCGGGCTCGCGAAAACCTGGGGGAAAGGTTGGGCCTTGCTGGAGGAGTTTTATTCAAGGCGAACTGTCAAGGGGGTCCCATAAATCACCCAACCGCGTAAGCAACGCAAACTCAAGGAACATAATACCGGTATGACAGAAACTAGGGCGGCAAGAGTGGAATAAAACACCAGGCATAAGGCCGAGCCTTCCACCCTTTACCAAAATATATAGATGCATTAAAATAATAAGAGATATTGTGATATCCTAACATATCCATGTTCCGACATGGAACAAACTTCAACTTCACCTGCAACTAGCAACGCTATAAGAAGGGCTGAGCAAAAGCGGTAACTTAGCCAAACAATGGTTTGCTAGGAAAGCATGGTTAGAGGCTGACATGGCAATATGGGAGGCATGATATAGCAAACGGTAGGTAGCGCAGCATGGCAATAGAACGAACAACTAGCAAAGCAAAGATAGAAGTGATTTCGAGGGGTGGTCATCTTGCCTGCAAGGTTCTCAGAGTTGTCGAAAGCTTGATCCTCGTAAGCGTACTCAACAGGTTCCTCGTTCATGAACTCGTCTCCCGGATCTACCCAAGACAAGAACACAAGCAACGGAACCACAATCAATCACGAGAAATGCACAAGCAACATGATGCAAAACATGTATGATATGCGAGATATGATATGCGATGCATATGCGTGCTCCGGAAGGAAAAAGATGAGCAAGGCAGTAACTTGGCAAACCAAGCATGCCACTGGAAAGATGAGATGATTTCGGTCGAAATCGATATAAAGATCACCGGAAACGGATGCACGGTTTGCAAATGGCAAGCAAAATAAGAATGACACGAATCTGCGATTAACAGCATGATAGCACTTAAAATGCACCAAGTAACAATGCTACAGCACTCCAACGTAGCAACAAAGCATATGGCAGTAATTTACAGGAGATGCTTGACAAAAGATGAACACTGAGCTACGGCTAGATCACAACATAACAAGCTCAAACAAGCATGGCAAAAGTGCAAAAGATAACAGGTTCACAGACTTGGTGAAATTACTGGACATGGCAGAAAACAGCATCAGGTAGAAATGTTCAGGGCACGAAAACAACATGCTACAGGAACTTAACATGGCAAAACAAGGCATGGCAGTGTTCTACTAAATGCATATGACAAAAGTGCCTTACTGACCATAAGCCAAAAAGGACCAGAAGATATGATGGCAACCATGTAAACATAGCAAGTTTCGTTATCAGGTTCCAGACTTGGCAGAAAACAGAGCATGGCAGAAACAATAACATGAAGGCATCTTGGTGAGCTTGATGCACTCACCACAAAGAAATGCATGACAAAACAAGCATACCTATAGGAAGATGGCATGTTTATGAAGCTATTCATGGCAATAACAAAAGCATAGCATGCATGGATCAACTACAACAAGCTTGGCAAAACTGAATAACACATAAACAATGTGCCAGAAATATTTTATAGCAAAAGTAGAGCAAGATTGAGTCATGCTATGGCACTCCATAATTGCAAAACAAGGGCAGTAATGGATCAATTACAACTATAACTACAAATCATCCTTACTAAACATCTCCAAAACATGCATGGATCTCTCTGTAGCATCAAGTTTACATGGCAACAAAATAACAGCAGACAAGGACTTGGAGAAATTACTAAGTCCCTGAAATCAGAAACATTACGGAGTCTAGTTTGCATTCTTGTGCTAGTCACCACAGAGATCACAAAAATACATGGCATACACCACTGGAAAGATGGCATGGCATACAACAAAACACATGTAGAGCTCATGCCCATAAGATGCACAGATTAAATGATACAAAAATAACAAATCCTCAAGTTCTGCTAAGTAACAGCAGACAACAGCAACTAGCACTCTTGCACCAGAGATTTGGGCATCAAGATGGCCTCTAATGAACATGGTGCAATTGAACAAAATGAAGAGCATCACGAGGCGAACAATTTGACATATTACACGCACGAAACGGATCTATATGTAGAGAGTTACGATGCGATGAACATGGGCACATGCTCTAAAAATATCATGACTTGGAGAAATTTCGGGATCGGGAAAAGTCAACCTCCTCGGGTACTGTGGATCTGGATCGGGGATGAGCTCCCGAGCGGCGGCGCGGCTCGCCGGAGAGGAGACCGGAGGGGAGGCCGGCGGAGAGGAAGGAGGAGGCCGGAGGGGCGGCGCTCGGGCTACGGCGGCGGAGGAGGGAGGCGCCGCCGACGGGCGACGCGGCGGGGACGGCGAGGGTCGATGCGGCGGCGACGGTGGGCGAGCTCACCGGCGGGGGGTCGCTGGCGCGGCGGCGGAGCGGCGGGGCCGCGGCGGCGCTGGAGGCGGAGGGCGCGGGCGGCGAGTGGGGCGCGCGGGCTCGCGGGGGCCCGACGCGGGCTTCGCGGGCCGGCGCGGTACGGGCGGCGGCGGGCCACGTGGCACAGCGGGATTCGTCGGGGACGGCGGCGCGGACACGTCCGGCGGCGGGGTATTTTGTCCGGGCGCGAGGTGGAAGAAGGGTAGGGTTTGGACTGCGAACGTTTTCGGGAGGGATGCAAATATATAGGTAGAGGGAGCTAGGAGAGTCCAAATGAGGTGCGGTTTTCGCCCACACGATCGCGATCGAACGACCTACAGCATGGAAGTGACTTAGAGGAGATTTGGGCTGGTTTTGAGGGGGGGTTTGCTGCAACACACAAACGGACTTTGCGGATGCCCGGTTAACCGTTGGAGTACCAAACGACCTCCAAATGGAACGAAACTTGACCGGTGGTCTACCGGTGGTATACCAAGGCCACTTGACAAGCCTCGGTCCATTCCGAGAACGTTAGACACCCGCTCATGAAAGAAAACAAGAGGGGTGCGCCGGAGGAGATGGGAGCGCCGGATTGCAAAACGGACAACGGGGAAAATGCTAGGATGCATGAGACAAACACGTATGCAAATGCAATGCACATGATGACATGGTATGAGATGCATGACAAGAACAAAATGCAAAATGAAAGACAAAACCCGACCACGGAGGGAATATCATAACACATAGCCGAAAATGGCAAGAGCTAGAGAGAAGTACCCTATCATGGCATTTCCATAGCCATTCCGAGATATATTGCCATGCAACTTACCACCGTTCCGTTTACTATGATACGCTCCATCATTGTCATATTGCTTTGCATGATCATGTAGTTGACATCGTATTCGTGGCAAAGCCACCGTTCATAATTTTCATACATGTCACTCTTGATTCATTGCATATCCCGGTACACCGCCGCAGGGATTCATATAGAGTCATATTTTGTTCTAAGTATTGAGTTGTAATACTTGAGTTGTAAGTAAATAAAAGTGTGATGATTGTCATTATTAGAGCATTGTCCCAAGTGAGGACAGGATGATGGAGACTATGATTCTCCCATAAGTCGGGATGAGACTCCGGACGAAAAATAAAAAAAGGGGAAAAAGAGGCCATAAAAAAGAGAAAAGGCCCAACCAAAAAAAATGAGAGAAAAGAGAGAAGGGACAATGCTACTATCCTTTTTCCACACTTGTGCTTCAAAGTAGCACCATGATCTTTATGATAGAGAGTCTCTTGTTTTGTCACTTTCATATACTAGTGGGAATTTTTCATTATAGAACTTGGCTTGTATATTCCAATGATGGGCTTCCTCAAATTGTGCTAGGTCTTCGTGAGCAAGCAAGTTGGATGCACACCCACTTAGTTTTCATTATTGAGCTTTCATACACTTATAACTCTAGTGCATCCGTTGCATGGCAATCCCTACTCACTCACATTAATATCTATTAATGGGCATCTCCATAGCCCGTTGATACGCCTAGTTGATGTGAGACTATCTTCTCCTTTTTGTCTTCTCCACAACCACCATTCTATTCCACCTATAGTGCTATATCCATGGCTCACGCTCATGTATTGCGTGAAGATTGAAAAGTTTGAGAACACCAAAAGTATGAAACAATTGCTTTTCTTGTCATCGGGGTTGTGCATGATTTAAATATTTTGTGTGATGAAGATAGAGTATAGCCAGACTATATGATTTTGTAGGGATAACTTTCTTTGGCCATGTTATTTTGAGAAGACATGATTGCTTTGTTAGTATGCTTGAAGTATTATTACTATTATGTCAATATTAAACTTTTATCTTGAATCTTTCGGATCTGAATATTCATACCACAAATAAGAGGATTACATTGAAAATTATGCCAAGTAGCATTCCACATCAAAAATTCTGTTTTTATCATTTACCTACTCGAGGACGAGCAGGAATTAAGCTTGGGGATGCTTGATACGTCTCCAACGTATCTATAATTTTTGATTGTTCCATGCTATTATATATTCTGTTTTGGATGTTTAATGGGCTTATTTATACATTTTTATATTATTTTTGGGACTAACCTATTAACCGGAGGCCCAGCCCAAATTGTTGTTTTTTTTGCCTATTTCAGTGTTTCGAAGGAAAAGGATATCAAACGGAGTCCAAACGGAATGAAACCTTCGGGAACGTGATTTTCGAAACAAACATGATCCAGAGGACTTGGAGTGGACGTCAAGCAATCAACGAGGAGGCCACAAGGCAGGGGGCGCGCCTACCCCCCTGGGCGCGCCCTCCACCCTCGTGGGGCCCTCGTAGCTCTCTTGGCCGACCTCCTCCGCCTATATATATTCATACACCCTGGAAACATCATATACGGAGCCAAAACCCTATTTCCACCACCGCAACCTTCTGTACCCGTGAGATCCCGTCTTGGGGCCTTTTTTGGCGCTCCGCCGGAAGGGGCATTGATCACAGAGGGCTTCTACATCAACGGCGTAGCCTCTCCGATGATGTGTGAGTAGTTTACCTCAGACCTTCGGGTCCATAGTTATTAGCTAGATGGCTTCTTCTCTCTCTTTGGATCTCAATACAAAGTTCTCCTCGATTCTCTTGGAGATCTATTCGATGTAACTCTTCTTTTTGCGGTGTGTTTGTCGAGATCCGATGAATTGTGGGTTTATGATCAAGGTTATCTATGAACAATATTTGAATCTCCTCTGAATTATTTTATGTATGATTGGTTATCTTTGCAAGTCTCTTCGAATTATCAGTTTGGTTTGGCCTACTAGATTGATATTTCTTGCAATGGGAGAAGTGCTTAGCTTTGGGTTCAATCTTGTGATGCTCGATCCCAGTGATAGTAGGGGAAACGACACGTATTGTATTGTTGCCATCGAGGATAAAAAGATGGGGTTTATACCATATTGCATGAGTTTATCCCTCTACATCATGTCATCTTCCTTAAACGCGTTACTCTGTTCTTATGAACTTAATACTCTAGATGCATGCTGGATAGCGGTCGATGTGTGGAGTAATAGTAGTAGATGCTGGCAGGAGTCGGTCTACTTGTCACGGACGTGATGCCTATATACATGATCATACCTAGATATTCTCATAACTGTGCTCAATTCTATCAATTGCTCGACAGTAATTCATTTACCCACCGTAATACTTATGCTATCTTGAGAGAAGCCACTAGTGAAACCTATGGCCCCCGGGTCTATTTTCCATCATATTAATCTCCCGTCAACAAGCTATTTCTTTTGCCGTTTATTTTGCTTTCTTTATTTTTAGTCTTTACCATAAAAATACCAAAAATATTGTCTTATCATCTCTATTAGATCTCACTCTCGTAAGTGACCGTGAAGGGATTGACAACCCCTTTATCGCGTTGGTTGCGAGGTTCTTATTTGTTTGTGTAGGTGCATGGGACTCGAGCGTGGTCTCCTACTGGATTGATACCTTGGTTCTCAAAAACTGAGGGAAATACTTACGCTACTTTACTGCATCACCCTTTCCTCTTCAAGGGAAAACCAACGCAGTGCTCAAGAGGTAGCACTCATCCTCTTGAATCTATATTCATACTCACAGTTTTGGTTTTGCATGTCATAGATCTGGCCTTGGAGATGCTCGATTTTCTCATGAAGCTTGAAGATGGCCTCCCCAATGTTCTTGGCATCCAGCTTGCGATTATTGGTGGACTCCGCGATCATCATATGATTAGCGTTGATTCCACGTTGCACCATCCCTTGGCACTTGAAAACTTGCTGCTCCATTGCTTCGAGTCTTGTCTTCACGCTTCCGGTCTTCTTCGGCCCCTCAACATCGTGGATGTGCAGCACCCCCTCACACATCTCAATGGTTTGAGGGTGTTGCAGCACCTCTGCGAGGTAAGGGTTCATGACCTTCTCGAAGAACTTGTCCTTGGGGGCGCTTGGAGATGTCATGGTGATCTAGATCTGTCGGAAAAACAGCTCGAAACAAGAACAAAAGATATTGTCGCGGTGCGGTGGTCAAAACCTTCGGGAGGTTATATCATGAATTTGTACCGACCAAAAGAAGTATTGTGCAAGAAAACGGAGTCCGGAGGGCACATGAGGTGGCCGCAGTAGGGGGCACGCCCAGGGGGTAGGGCGCGCCCTCCACCCTTATGGTCGCCTCGTGTCTCTTTCGGACTACTTTTAATTTTCCTAAATTTTTAAATATTCCGAAACAGGGAAAAATTGCTATTAGAACAGTTTTGGAGTCGGTTTACTTACCGTACCACATACCTATTCCTTTTCGGAGTCTGAACCATTCTGGAAAGTGTCCCTTATGTACTCCTCCGGTGTTACGGTGTCAATTATATTGGTCTCAACATTTATGGGAGTACCTGAGATATAATGTTTGATTCTTTGACCGTTTACCACCTTCGGATTTGTGCCTTCGGCGTTGTTGATTTTTATGGCACCAGTACGATAGACCTCCTCGATAATGTAAGGACCTTCCCATTTAGAGAGAAGTTTTCCTGAAAAAATCTTAAATGAGAGTTGTATAGCAAAACATGATCACCTACATCAAACTCACGCTTTTGTATCCTCTTGTCATGCCATCTTTTAACTTTTTCTTTAAACAACTTGGCATTCTCATAGGCTTGGGTTCTCCATTCATCAAGCGAGCTAATGTCAGATGACCTCTTCTCACCGGCAAGTTTCAAATCATAATTGAGCTCTTTAATAGCCCAATATGCCTTATGTTCTAGTTCGAGAGGTAAGTGACATGCCTTTCCATAAACCATTTTATACGGAGACATACCCATAGGGTTCTTATAAGTAGTTCTATAAGCCCATAATGCATCATCAAGGTTCTTAGACCAATTCTTCCTAGATTTATTAACAGTATTTTTGCAAAATAAATTTAATCTCTCTATTGCTCAACTCTACTTGACCACTAGACTGAGGATGATATGGAGATGCAATTCTATGGTTAAAATCATACTTAGCAAGCATTTTTTACGGAAAGCACCATGAATAAAATGTGAACCACCATCAGTCATTAAATATCTAGGGACTCCAAACCTCAGAAAAATAACTTCTTTAAGCATCTTAATAGAAGTGGTACGATCAGCACTACTAGTTGGAATAGCTTCTACCCACTTAGTAACGTAATCAACAGCAACTAAAATATGTGTATACCCATTAGAGGATGGAAAAGGTCCCATATAATCAAAATCCCAAACATCAAATGGTTCAATAACAGGTGAATAATTCATAGGCATTCCTGACGTCTACTAATATTGCCAATTCTCTGGCATTCATCACAAGACAAGACAAACTTACGAGCATCTTTGAAGAGAGTGGGCCAATAAAAACCGGATTGCAATACCTTGTGTGCAGTTCTATCTCCAGCGTGGTGTCCTCCTAGGCCTCGGAGTGGCACTTGCGTAGGATCTATTCATGCTCAGGTACACAACGTCTAATAACACCATCTACTCCTTCTTTATAAAGGTGTGGGTCATTCCAAAAATAATACCATAAATCATAGAAAAACTTTTTCTTTTGCTGGTATGTGAAACTAGGTGGTATAAATTTAGCAACAATGTAATTAGCATAATCAGCATACCATGGAGTATTACGAGACGCATTTATGACAACTAATTGTTCATCAGGAAAGCTATCATCAATAGGCAGTGGGTCATCAAGAACATTTTCTAACCTAGACAAGTTGTCTGCAACGGGGTTCTCAGCTCCCTTTCTATCAATAATATGTAAATCAAATTCTTATAGCAAGAGAACCTGTCGTGGAATTGTCACGGCAGATGTCCTCGAGCTAGGACTTAGTCGTGGAGCCATCGCAGCTAGGAAGCTTGAAGGGGTTAAACGGGACAAGGAACACGAGGGTTATACTGGTTCGGCCCCTTACGGTGAAGGTAAAAGCCTACGTCCAGTTGAGGTTGTATTGATTATGGTTTCGATGACCAGGGAGCTTAACTGCTATGCCTGGCTCTCGACGAGATCTTACTTGTTCCTAAACCGCCGCCGGGTCGTCCCTTTATATAGAGAGGTTGACACCCAGCAGCTCTCAGAGTCCCGGCCGGCTCATAAGAGTGTCCGGCTCGGACTCTCAACTATTCTTGCCTTACACTACAAGTTCTACCATAATGGTGGTTGTAACTACGGGCCTTAAGCCATCTCCGGGTCTTAAGCCCATCTTTGGCCCGACGTCTTCAAGCTTGGCGCCGGGCTTCGTGCGATGACCATTATGAGTAACCCGGCCCCTCCTGGCGGGTGACTCTAAGGTTTATATCCTCAACATTAGGCCCCAGATTGATTTGAGCCGGCTCATGTCAATCTTCAATCCTGTCAACAGAAAAATCTCCGGCTTACAATTGTGTGAAGGCTATAACCCGTCGTGACGTCATCTTCTGGATTCCGGGTAACCCACCGTGACGTCATCTTCCATTAAGTTCATTTCTTTATTCCATTAAATCCCAACGGATCTTATCTTTAATGGTCATCCCGAGAATCGAGGCGCCTCGGGGGCGAGATAATCACGCCGTGACCCCCTCGTTTCTCGCGCCCACTTATGAGCTTCACCTTATAAGTAGCCCGGCCCATGAGCCTCGTGCCACTCGTCGCCTCCATCTTCTTCCTCCTCTTGCCACTGTGCTGCCGCCCGAGCTCCGCCGCCGCCGTCGTGGGTTTCTTCATCTTCACCAACTCAGGCCGCTGCATCACCCTGACGTGACCAGAGAAACGCGACGAATCTCCGCCGTAACTCCGCACCTGTAAGTCCCTGCACCTCTCCACCGTAGATCCACATTAGGGTTCCACTGTTCTTCGCCGTTCTTTGCTGTTCTTCGTAAGTTCTTCGCAAGTTCCCTGTAATTCTGCCACTATGGTCATGTTTCGATCCAAGATTAGCACAGAACCCCTGCGGTAGTTGTTACTCATCCATTTTGACACTAGTAGATCCCCTTTGTTTGAAATAAGGTCCCACTCTGAATCCATGAACTTCCTCTGCGTCAGTTTTAGGTCTAGAAAATTTTCTCTTTAGCCGACTGTTTTGATCCAAAATAATTACTGCGATCTGTGAAACTTGTTTTCACCACACTTAGTGAAAAATTGCATCTGCTGAGTTGTGGCGGCTTACATTTCCGGCTCAAAAGAAACCATGCGCCGTAGTCTTTCCGGCTCATTTATGATAAAGCTGTAGACAATTTAAATTACTCACGATACCCGCAGCGGCTTATATAACCCGATGCACTTAACCATATGTCATTAGGCCCCTCTCATAAGCCACCATTGAGTATTAAACTGTAGACGTCTGCCGGCTTATAATTGAACCGGAAATTTTCCTTTTGTCATAGGCTTCCTCTTCCACAATGCCTCCCAAAGCTCCCAAGGCACCCATCACGTGCAACTGGATGAGGTCCAATGTCACCGACGATACCTTAGCTGATTTCGTAAAGACGGGTTATTTGCCCAAGAAGGAAATCATGTCTTATCGTGCCCCTGACCCGTCGGAGGAGAGACCGCAACCAAGGGATGGGGAGGTGGTGATATTTGCGGATCACATGAGCCGGGGCTTTGCACCGCCCGGCTCAAAGTTCTTTAGAGATGTGCTGAATTTCTTTGATCTGCGGCCACAAGACATAGGACCCAACTCCGTGTCAAACATATGCAACTTCCAAGTATTCTGCGAAGTCTATCTTGGAGAAGAGCCCAGCCTGCTGCTCTTTAGAGAGCTTTTTTATCTGAACCGCCAGAACGAGTGTGCCAACGGGCCGAGCCTGGAACTTGGTGGAATCTCCATCCAACGCCGGAGAGACTGCCTCTTTCCTTATGCTGAGCCGCCCAGCCATCCGAAGGACTGGAACCAGACGTGGTTCTATTGCCAGGATACTTCGCCGGCTGATGAGAGCCCTCTGCCCGGCTTTCGTGCCCAGCGTCTGGAGCCAAATCACTCTCTGCCGGATAAGCTAACCCAAGCCGAGCGTCAACCTCTGATCCCCACCATCAACAAAATTAAGGCTCTCCTGGGAAATGGCCTCAACGGCATTGATCTGGTCCGGGTCTGGATCTCGTGGCGGGTGATCCCCTTAAGCCGCCGCCCCGGCTTAATGTGTGATTACACGGGCCGGAAAGATGACCCTCTGTGACACAGCCGCAACGATCTACTTGAAGACGTTGTTGACGACATGACCAAGGCCCTCTTGAATGAGAGCTTGACAGACTGCGGGAGGACCGGCTTAAGCCCCTTCTGCAAGACTAACCCGGCCCCAGCGGTAAGCCACTGATCTGGACATCTTATTTTCTCCTTAGATAGTTTTCATCTGAATCTTAAGAAGTCTTCATTGTATTTTTCAGGCTGATGATAAATTTTGGAAGGTCAAGTACGACCATGAGGCGGCTAAAAAAGCCAGAAAGGCTAAGAAAGCCGCCAGGAGAGCCACTCCCCGCAAGAAGGGAAGCAGGCCTACTGCCTCAGAGCTGCTTCAACTAAGTGACAGCTCCGAGTCAGAGGTAACCCCTGACTCTGTAAGCTCGTGTCTTGTTTCTTGTTTATTCCTATCCACCTTATTGATACTGATCATCAGCAGGATGACACCGGAGCAAGTAACCCGGTGACTGAAGAGGTAATGACACTTTCCTCCGACTCGGAGCCCTTGCCAAGGCTGAAAGTCCGAAGAGTAACCCGGAAAGTAAGATTTTCACATCCTTTAGCTTATCAAGATCCTCAATTTCTTTTGAAGCAACAGATTCATGAGAGCCGGCGGCACACCCGGACCAACAAGGATGCAGACCTCTCCTCCGGCTTATTTGAAGCGTCAAAGAAGCGCTGGACCGAGGTTATCTCCGACTTATATCCTTTTCATCCTTTGGCGGGCGTTATACGTCAACCGCTCAATTCTTCTGATTCAAATTATCAGGAAACTTCGCCTTCCTCTGGCGACTCTATGCAATCGAACCTACCGGCTTTCAAGACCGTACCCGGGTAATGATGATCATCTCTTGTTGTGCTTATCTTTACTCACACTTTTGTACTAACCTTTTGTCCTTTCAGTGCCCAGGCAAAACTCAGCAAGAGGGCGAAGAAGAATAAACCGGTCGAAGAGCCGGTCTTGCCTGAGCCGGAGGTTTCAGCTCAAGAGCCGCCAGCTGCCTCTGCTCCTGAAGCCACCACTCCAACCGACGAGCCAGCCATGGAGACTTCCACCAACCCGGACATCTCCAGCCCGGCTCAGCCGGGCGATGACCCGGACGTGGTAATCACCCGGACGGAGTTTGTCGAGCCGGGGATACCCACTGCGCTGGCTAAGTGCTCTGCGAAGGAAGAGTTGCTAGAGCGCCGCCGGGCCAAGCTGGACATCACCAACTACACCAACCTGAGCATTGGAGAGATCATCCCCGGCTATGTCAATCAAGTGCACAGCAGCCGGGACTTGGAGATTGACATGGTGAAGCAGATACAGCAGAAGTCTGAGGTACCACTCTATTGCTTACTGCATAATCATCTTTACCACACTAGCCCCCAAGTTTATGACTTATGATAGAATATGTTGTAGACTTAATTTCCGGCTTACTTCCATGAACCGGTAATTTGTAGATAGAAACTTTCGACATGCATTAGCCCCCAAGTGCCAAGTGTCTTTGCTTGGAAAGTGCTTGAGACTTTAAAATTGCATAATAATTGTTCATACTATAACCCGGAAATTGTGCAGGCTGCTTGCAAAAAATTTGAGGCTGATATCTCTGAGCTGAAGAACCGCCTGAAGACTCAGGAAACTGAGACCCGGAAGGCCAACGCCAAATTTGAGTCCAGTATTGCTGCTCAAGAGAAGCTGAAGAAGAAGTTTGAGGCTGAAAGGAAAACTTGGGTCGAAGAGAAAGCTGCTCTGGTAAGCCGGGCCGAACAGGCGGAGAAGACTCTGACGGAGAGAACCACCGAACTCTCCAGCTTAAAGCACCACGTGTCACAGATGGTCGCCGCAATCTTCAGTAAGCCATTCCGCCGGCTCTCGACAAGTTTATAGCCTTTATGTCTCATAACTCCCATCATTGCTAGCGGCTTATCTTACTTTGTTAAACAGGTCCCAGAAGCGCCAACCTCAATCAAAATGTGCTGACCAAGTTGAAGGCCGTGTACACTCTGGTGGAGCAACTCTACACCGGGTCACAGCGCGCCTTGGCCGTGGTGGCCCTATCCAATGAGGTTCCAACTCACCTGGCAGATGTGCTTCGCCGGCTTGCCGTTCTTCCTCAGTGTTTCCAAGAGCTGCGGCGAGCTTCTGCAAGAGCCGGAGCCATAGCTGCTCTGAGCTGGGCCAAGGCTTTCCTTCCAGAGCTAGACCCGGCTGACATTGCACTTGGTTACCCCAGCTTGAAGGAAGACGGCACCCCCTTCGACCAAAAGGACTTTGCTGCCTGTGTGAAGATCGTGCGCCCGGTGGCCACCTTGATTGGGAATGACACCGATCTGACCAAGTACCAGCCGAGCTACGACGCAGAGAATCAGAGGATCCCCACTCCGCGTTATGAAGCCATCAGCTTAGTCCCACCGACTCGTAAGCACACCTTTACCCCGGAAATTGACCCGGCCGGGTTAATTGACGAGGAAGCTCAATTTGAAGCTTTGAGCGGCATTGACTGGAAATTGTCAACCTTCCAGGTCATGGGAACAGCCGGAGGAGCGGAGAGGGATGAGCCGGAAGCTTCGACCCGGCAAGCATCTTGACTCTTTAGGCGGCTTGTTAAACAATGCTTCACCCTTTTGGACTCGGGGAGTCTTGTAATAGAATAGGACCAACATTTTAACTTTGTTGTGCCATCGTGCAGGTGTTAAATGCTTAATTCCATTGAAGTTGCTTCCTTATATTCTTCCGGGTCATAATTGATCATTCATTTTCCTTAAGCTCAAATAGTTGTCCTTAACTATCCTGCATAGAAAAACAAGTCACAAGTCTCTAGGCGGCTTACCGCACTGAGGATCATAGTCTCATACATATAACCCGGAATATGAATCTAAGTCACCAAAGACTGGTCCTCAATTATGTCCTTGACATAACCGTAATAACATACTTACAGGCCTTCAAGTACACTTCCGGTTTATATAACCCGGATAATAAGGTTGGTACCTCAACTCCGATTTACCAGTCTTGATAATGCTGATTGTGTGCGACTAGCACTGTGAATCAAAGTTAAGCCGGCGGAATAAGAATCGCCGTGTACACTGTTGATACAACCAGAAGAACTTGTTGTAAATCAGAAAATCAAAACTTAGGGGCTTCCGGTTCGAATACGACCAGAGACCCGTCCCAAAGGGGTTAAGCCAAGATTCGAATGCGATCATATGGCCCCCAGTGGGTTTGGCGATGCCGATCAAGAGGGTACCGACAGCTATGTTCTCTTTGGTTCGAATACGACCCATGTTTGAACAGGAAGCCCCCAAATGACCTTAAGAGTTGTTTAACGACGCTGATTCGAATATGATCCACGTCGGTTCCCAAAAGGGGTTGAGCTATGATTCAAATATGATCAAAGAAAACTCCCCAATGAGCTTGGCACTTTGCCAATCAAATGGGTATCGACAGCTATGTTCTCTTTGGTTCGAATACGACCTATGTTTGAACAGGAAGCCCCCAAGTGATTATATTGCGTACGGCTAGATTCGAATATGATCATAAGCCGGATCTACCTCCAAGTTATCATGCGATCTTGTATTGAAAACAACATATTTACCTTTGGAGGAGAAAAAGGTCAGAGGTCCTGCTTTATTGCTTATCATAATATATACATGGCTATAGAAATATGTACATTATGAGAGCCGGTGGCTCAAGTGTAATAAGGCCGAAGCTGAGCTATGTTCCACGGCCGACGGGTCTCTTCCTCCGACTTACGTGAATCTTTATACTCCCGAACGTCAATAAGGTAGTATGACCCGTTGTGCAAGTTCTTGCTGACCACAAAGGGCCCTTCCCAAGGCGGGGATAGCTTGTGTGCATCTGTTTGATCCTGGATGAGCCGGAGCACCAGATCACCTTCCTGGAAGACCCGGGATCTAACCCGGCGACTGTGATAATGGCGCAGGTCTTGTTGGTAAATTGCTGAGCGAGCTGCTGCCACGTCACGCTGTTCGTCCAACAAGTCAAGAGCATCTTGGCGCGCCTGTTCATTATCCGCCTCAACATAAGCCGCCACTCGAGGCGAGTCATGACGGATATCACTGGGGAGGACTGCTTCCGCTCCATAAACCATGAAGAAAGGCGTGTAACCCGTAGACCTGTTAGGAGTAGTATTGATGCTCCATAACACGGAGGGTAGCTCCTCCACCCAACAACCCGGCGTCTGTTGCAAAGGGACCAAAAGCCGGGGCTTAATGCCCTTCAAGATCTCCTGATTAGCTCTCTCAGCTTGACCATTAGATTGAGGATAAGCCACTGATGAAACATCAAGCCGAATATGCTCTCGTTGACAAAACTCCTCCATAGAGCCCTTAGATAGATTGGTGCCATTGTTAGTTATAATGCTGTGTGGAAAGCCAAAGCGAAATATCACCCTTTTCATGAACTGAACCGCCGTGGCTGCGTCACACTTGCTAACTGGCTCTGCTTCAACCCACTTTGTGAACTTGTCAACTGCCACCAAGAGGTGGGTCTTCTTGTCCTTGGACCTTTTAAAAGGCCCAACCATATCAAGCCCCCAAACCGCAAATGGCCAAGTGATTGGTATCATCCTCATCTCCTGAGCCGGCACATGAGCCCGTCGCGAGAACCTCTGGCAACCATCACATTTACTGACCAAGTCCTCCGCATCAGCATGAGCCGTCAGCCAATAAAAACCATGACGAAAAGCCTTGGCCACAAGAGATTTTGAGCCAGCATGATGGCCACAATCTCCTTCGTGAATCTCACGTAAGATTTCTTGACCCTCTTCAGGGGAAACACAACGCTCACCCAGAGTGGTTAGCTAACCCGGTGCTCGTGCTTAAGAAGAATGGCGCCTGGCGGATGTGTGTGGACTACACGGACTTAAACAAAGCATGTCCGGCTGATCCTTTTGCCCTTCCCCGTATTGATCAAATCATTGATGCTACGGCGGGTTGCGTGCGCTTAAGTTTCTTGGATGCTTATTCTGGATACCATCAGATTAAAATGGCAGTTAAGGACCAGGAGAAGATGGCATTCATCACTCCCTTTGGAGCCTTCTGTTATGCGTCTATGTCTTTTGGACTCAAGAGTGCACAGGCGACTTATCAGCGTTGCGTGCAGAACTGTCTTCATAACCAGATTGGGCGCAATGTTCATGCCTATGTGGATGATATTGTGGTCAAGTCCAGGGAAAAGGAAACCTTAATAGATGATCTGAGGGAAACCTTTGATAATCTCCGGGTCTACAAAATGATGCTTAACCCGGCCAAGTGTGTTTTTGGTGTTCCTGCAGGCAAGCTCTTGGGTTTCTTGGTTTCTAACAGAGGCATTGAAGCTAACCCGGAGAAGATCAAGGCAATCACCTCTCTGGCTAAGCCGGCGTGTATAAACGACGTCCAGCGCCTGGCGGGTCGTATTGCTGCTTTAAGCCGGTTTGTAAGCCGTTTGGGTGAGAAGGCCATGCCATTGTACCAGTTGATGAAGAAAACTGATGACTTTTGTCTGGAATGATGCTGCTAATACTGCTTTTGAGGATTTGAAGAGACAGCTGGCAGAGCCCCCAGTCCTTGCTGCTCCGGTTGACAAGGAGCCTTTATTGCTGTATGTAGCTGCTAACACACGGGCCGTCAGTGTGGCTGTGGTGGTGGAGCGCAAGGAAGAGGGTAAGGAGCATCCGGTTCAGCGGCCGGTTTATTACGTCAGCGAAGTGCTCATCGAGTCCAAACAGCGGTATCCACATTGGCAGAAGCTTGTTTATGGTGTGTTCATGGCAAGCCGGAAGCTTAAGCATTATTTCCAGGGTCACCCTATCACTGTGGTTAGTTCTACTCCCCTTGGAGATATCATCCAAAACAGAGAAGCCACAGGGAGAGTGGCTAAGTGGGCTATAGAGCTCGGGCCTCATGGTCTAAAATACGTACCACGCACTGCTATTAAATCTCAAGCTTTGGTGGATTTCATCAACGATTGGACAGAGCTACAAGTGCCCGAGGAAAAGCCGGATAATACATATTGGACTATTCACTTCGATGGGTCCAAGCAATTGGAGGGCTCGGGGGCTGGAGTTGTATTGGCTTCCCCTAAAGGTGACAAGTTCCATTATGTGCTACGGTTGATGTTTCCTTGCACAAACAATGCGGCTGAGTACGAGGCCTTGCTCAATGGTCTTCGGATGGCTAAGGAGATGAGCTTGAGCCGGGTAAGGTGCTTCGGCGACTTAGACTTAGTGGCTCAACAAGTATCAGGCAAGTGGGATTCTAAGGACCCTCTCATGGCGGCTTATCACCGTGAAGTTGATGCCATTGCTGGACACTTTCAGGGTTACCAAGTAGAGCACATCGATCGCAGGAAGAACGAGGCGGCTGATGCATTAAGCCGGCTGGGCTCTCAGCGAAAACCGGTGCCGCCTAATACTTTCCTGGACATCTTGCATAACCCTTCTGTTAAGGTGCCTACAGAGGAAGACTTGGCTGTCCCTGACCCGGAGGCACAGTTGGTGGCGGCTCTCCACATCACCCTGGACTGGACGGTGCCATACTTGGCTTACATGACCCGGGGAGATTTGCCTGGCTTTCCACCTCTCTTCATTAAACCGCCGAAGGAATTGCCTGACCGGCTTAAATTTCGGATCAACATTGAGAGTGTGCTCAGCGAGTTCTCTGGGTACACCTAGCATGTCAGAAGGCTTCCATGCAAAGATGTCCCTGTTCTCACGGATGAACTCGATGAGCGCGCTTTCCTATTTCGGATCCAAATTGGCACTGATGCTAAACTGCTGAGATGAGTCACCTGGAACAAAATCAACAAGTTTAGTCTCATCAGCCAACTTAAATTTCATTGCTGGCTCATGCTCCGTAGTCAGCTTTTTAAGAGAGGTCATATCTGTTGGGTCGACATTGTCCTTGTAAAATTTCAACTCCTCTGTTGCACAAACAGATTCTGCATAAGCCGCATCGCCTTCCTCACACTCCAAGGCCACCTTCCGGCTGCCATGAACCGTGATGGTCCCATTGTGACCCGGCATCTTAAGCTGCAAATACACGTAACACGGCCGTGCCATGAACTTGGCGTAAGCCGGCCGCCCAAATATGGCATGATACGGACTTCTTATCTTGACCACCTCAAAGGTCAATTTTTCCATCCTGTAGTTGTACTCGTCTCCAAAGGCCACTTCCAACTCGATCTTACCAACTGGATAAGCCGACTTACCAGGCACCACACCATGGAAAATAGTATTGGACTGGGAGGATGTTGATGCTGCTGCCTCCATCCATGAGCACCTTAGTGAACTTATATCCTCCACCTGAGGAGCCACCACCAAGGCCAAGTGACCCGGATTATCCACCCGGGGAGGGTGATCCTCTCTACTCCACACAATAGGCTGCTCAGACCATCTTAAATAGCGTGGAACCGCCGGCTCAACAGCATTCACAGCCCTCTTATGAAGCTTCTGATCTCGCTTACACAGACTGGTGGTAAATACGTGATACTGTCCACCGTTAAGCTGCTTTGGATTGGTCTGATAACCCCCTGCTGCTGTTGATGACCCTGGCCAGACTGCTGATTAAAGCCCCCTTGACCGTTCTGAGGATTAGAATTTGAGCCGCCGCCCGGGCCATGAAAACTGCCAGCGCCTGAGCCGCCGCCCGGGCCATTGTTGCCATTAAAGGCATTGGAATTCTTAAAGGCCTTCATGATTGCGCAATCCTTCCATAGATGAGTAGCTGGCTTCTCCCTAGAGCCATGCCTTGGACAAGGCTCATTCAACAGCTGCTCCAGCGTCGGGCCTGACCCGCCGGCTCGGGGAGGCGGCCTCCCCTTGCGTCGCTGGTTATTACCCTGTGAGCTGGCGTTGGCCACGAACTCTAGGCTGCCGTCGGCCTTACGCTTGCCACCTCCTTGGTTCCCCGGGTTATGCTGAGGACCCTTGCCATTGCCGTTCTTCTTTCCCTTCCCTGTCCTTTCATCATCTGAAGCGGGGTCCTTAGTACTATCAGAGTCGGCGTACTTGACGAGAGCCGCCATCAGCGTACCCATGTCATTGCAGTCGCGCTTAAGCCGCCCGAGTTTCATCTTCAGGGGCAGGAAATGACAATTCTGCTCCAACACTAAGACTGCAGAGCCGGCATCCATCTTATCAGATGAATGTATTATCTCTTTGACCCGGCAAACCCAATGTGTCGTAGACTCACCCTCCTGATGTTTACAGTTAGTCAAATCCACAATTGACATAGACTGCCTACAGGTATCTTTGAAGTTTTGGATGAACCGGGCTTTCAGCTCAGCCCAAGACCCGATGGAATTCGGTGGTAGCCCTTTCAACCAAGTGCGGGCAGTCCCATCTAACATCATGGTGAAGTACTTGGCCATCGCCGCTTCACTGACCTCCAGCAATTCCATGGCCATCTCGTAACTCTCGATCCAGGCTCCGGGTTGTAAATCAACCATGTAATTAGGCACCTTCCTAGGCCCTTTGAAGTCCTTGGGTAGACGCTCATTGCGGAGAGCCGGCACTAAACAAGGGACACCTCCAGTCCTCGTAGGGATACCCACGTCGACGGAAGTCGTCGGATAAGCCGGGGGTGTCTGGTAAGCCGTCAACTGAGGCACCTGCTCCGCCTCTTGCCACGCTCTGTCTTGGTCTGTTGCGTGAAAGGCTCCGTTATGAGCCGGGCCATGGCCAGGTGGCACATCATGGTGTCGGACATCACTTGAGCCGGTCGCTGAAACCATGTGTCTGCTGTAACTCGGGCTCCCGCCTAGACGAGGGGTCGAATGGATCCTGTCCCGGCTGTAAGAGTACGCCTCTTGCTGTGCCAGAGCTGTCTGAAGGAGCTCCCTGACCCGGCGGGTTTCAACCGCCGTTGGAGAATCGCCATCAATTGGGAGAGCCGCCAGCCGTGCCGCCGCGGCGACCATGTTTTCCAGCGGGTTAGCATAATGACCCGGTGGTATTGGCACATACTGAGGCGGGGCAGGGTTCACCCGGGGAGGCCCCATCAATTGTGGCTGAATAGGTGTCCCAGCCCCGGGCACTATGATCTCCGGCGGGTTACTAGACCCTGCACCTGGCGTGTTGAAGAGGTTTCGAGGATCGTAGACCGGAGGGAGTCGAGATTGGGCCTTTTGATGCCTCCTTCTCATGACCTCATTGGACGCGTTCTGATCAATCGTGAGCCGGAAGGACTGCGCCTGAATCAACTGAGTTTGGGCGTCGAGAGCCGCCCTCTCCGCAGCCATCCTGATCCCTTCCACCGCCAGATCCTCCTTGGCTTTCACTAGATCTAACTTTAACTGCGCCACCTCCGCGTCATGCTGAGCTTGATCCGCCGGGTCAACCGTGGCGGTCAACAGGGCCGTCATCTTGTCCGTGAGATCCATCAGCACTTGAGCCGGCGAGGGCACCGGGTTTCCTGACCCAGCGGCCGGGTTTTGAACAGGCTGTGCGCCGGCCATGAAGATTCCAACCTGGCTTGGCGGCTCAAAAGGGTCTGGAATACTGTCGCCATCGGAACAACCCCTAAGCCTGCCATCTTGAAGTTGATACAACGAGTTTGACACATCTGTGGACGACTCACCGTCAGAGCCGGCGGCCGTCCCATCACCAGATCCATCAGAGAGCCCTCCATGGACACATCCCACAAAAGCATGCTTCGAGGCAGGTAGGGCCCGGGCGGGTCGTGCGCACTGAGCCGTCTCGATGAGATCGGCGCAGAGATCCGGCTCAGGGCCCAGCTCATCAATCTTGCCAATGAAGACATGAATTCCGCCAAAGGGGACCCGGTACCCGTACTCAATTGAGCCGGCGTCGGGGCCCCAGTTTGCATCGTCGATGTAGAGCTTGCCGCGACGACTCTTGGTCATCCGGCCCACAGCGTATCCCTTGAGCCCTTCGAAGCTGCCCTTCAAGAACTCAAATCCACCGTGCGCTAGCCCCACGGTGGGCGCCAACTGTCGTGGAATTGTCACGGCAGATGTCCTCGAGCTAGGACTTAGTCGTGGAGCCATCGCAGCTAGGAAGCTTGAAGGGGTTAAACGGGACAAGGAACACGAGGGTTATACTGGTTCGGCCCCTTACGGTGAAGGTAAAATCCTACGTCCAGTTGAGGTGGTATTGATTATGGTTTCGATGACCAGGGAGCTTAACTGCTATGCCTGGCTCTCGACGAGATCTTACTTGTTCCTAAACCGCCGCCGGGTCGTCCCTTTATATAGAGAGGTTGACACCCAGCAGCTCTCAGAGTCCCGGCCGGCTCATGAGAGTGTCCGGCTCGGACTCTCAACTATTCTTGCCTTACACTACAAGTTCTACCATAATAGCGGTTGTAACTACAGGCCTTAAGCCATCTCCGGGTCTTAAGCCCATCTTTGGCCCGCCGTCTTCAAGCTTGGCGCTGGGCTTTGTGCGATGACCATTATGAGTAACCCGGCCCCTCCTGGCGGGTGACTCTAAGGTTTATATCCTCAACAGAACCCATCTAATAAGTCTAGGTTTAGCATCTTTCCTTTCCATAAGATATTTAATAGCAGCATGATCAGTGTGAATTGTCACTTTAGAATCAGCAATATAAGATCTGAATTTATCACAAGCAAATACAACTGCTAAAAATTCTTTTTCAGTAGTAGCATAATTTCTCCGGGCACTGTCTAGAGTTTTACTAGCATAATGAATAACATTTAATTTCTTATCAACTCTTTGTCCTAGAACAGCACCAACAGCATAATCACTAGCATCACACATAATTTCAAAGGGTAAATTCCAATCAGGTGGCTAAAGAATAGGTGCAGAAATCAAGGCTTTCTTAAGTATTGCAAATGCTTCTACACAATCATCATGAAAAACAAAAGGAACATCTTTTTGCAAGAGTTCAGTGAGAGGCCTAGAAATTTTAGAGAAGTCTTTAATAAACCTCCTATAGAAACCAGCATGACCAAGGAAACTTCTTATAACTTTGATATCTTTAGGACACAGCATATTTTCAATAGCATCTACTTTAGCTTTATCAACTTCAATACCTCTTTCAGAAATTTTATGCGCCAAGACAATACCTTCATTAACCATAAAGTGTCACTTCTCCCAATTCAAGACAAGATTAGTTTCTTCACATCTCTGCAAAACTCGATCAAGGTTGCTTAAGTAATCATCAAAATATGTTCCATAAACGAAGAAGTCATCCATGAAAGCCTCAACAATCTTTCCACAAAAATCAGAGAATATAGCAGTCATACATCTTTGAAAGGTAGCAAGTGCATTGCATAAACCAAAATGCATACGCCTATAAGCAAAGGTACCGAAAGGGCAAGTAAAAGTGGTCTTCTCCTGATCATCTTTTAACAAGGGTATTTGAGAAATACCAGAATAACCATCTAGAAAGCAAAAATGTGTATGTTTGGATAGTCTTTCTAGCATTTGATCAATAAAAGGTAGGGGGTAATGATCTTTCCTAGTAGCTTTATTAAATTTGCGAAAATAAATTAATAATCCATTTATTAATCTAATTGACATTCATATTAAGCACATAATATATTTCATTTCCATATTAGGGAAGCAGGATTTCATAATTGAAATACATCAGAGTACAACATGATATAGCTTTAGCACTCAGCTACCCCATTACACAACTGCACCAGCACCAAGTTTCACATGCAACGTCTAGAACCTTTCGAAATTAGCATCATATACGGTACATAAAAAGATGCATCTCATCTGGAAAACTGCTGAAGCGGAAGGCGAATATTGAGCCTTCATTCATGTTAAATGTGACACCCCAAAATTTTGACCTTGTTTTATTTATTAAAATGTTGCCAGGAAATAAAACTTTTCCATTTTGTCAAGATTTACCCTTTGTGATTTTTGGATTTTTGCCTCTAGTGGAAAAACCTTCAGAGAGTATTGTTGGACTTGAATACTCTCTATAATAAAACAATTCTTTATCAGTGGATTTAAATTGCAAGATTTGTTTTTCTCAGAGCTTTATTCTTTTAAAATGATTTCTTTTGAATTTGGAGCCTGTTTTGCACTACAACCATTTGACAAATGCATTTAAAATTTCCACCAAAATTTGGGGATGTCATGTGATGTTTCCACATCACTTTTATGCAAAAATACCTTTTGGCCATTGGAGATTTTGAGCTCTACACCAACTTTTCCAATCTGGTCCAGTAGGCACTTTTGCACTACAACCCATTTAAATATTTCTTTAAAAATTCTTCCAAGTGTTTGGAGATGTCAGTGGATGCATACAATTCAACTCTATGCAAAAACCCATTGATGTTCTTTGAAAAATTTGAGTAAAACAACCTCTTTTCCATTCTGGTCCAGTTTGGTGATTTGAACTGCAACCTTATTTTACTTTGCTCTGGTGCCCATGACCCTTTTTCCTACCTGTAGCCCTCCCTTCAAAACCCTTAAGTCCAGAAGAGTGGACTCATTGGAGGTTTTGAAGTGCATGCAATAAACCCTTTTTCTCTCTGTCCAAAACTGGAGTTTTGCAAAACTTGCACTAACAAGTTTCTGGTTTTGCCCATATGATCTTGCCTTCATCATCCACACCTAAAGAGACCCTGATCTGGAGATTTTGGCCACTCCAAGTATTGCCTAAGTGCACTTGGCATTCTGTCGAGCACTTGGTGTGCACAGTCAGTTTTGGGCATGTTTCCTAGTTTGCACTGTGAACTTGCTCCAATGACCCAGCAACCTTGTCCACTGAACTCCTAGCTGTCTCTATCCTAGTCCTGTTAATTGCCAGCCCCACCCTCGCGCTCTAGACCGCCCTGGCATTTCGTCGAGCAGGTTCCGTGCGTGCTCTGGGCGCGCCCAGAGCGCACGTTTTGCACGCGCGCGCACTGAGCCGCCGCGCCGCACTGACGCACTCGACGCAACCCGTCCCTGGCCCCTGCTCCACCACTGAACCGCGCACTAGCTCGCCCCCTCTCCACGCCATCCCTGGCGCCCTGCAGCGCCGCTGGCAGAGCGCCTTGGCGGCACGCCGGCGTCGGCAGTGAACCTCTGCCATGTTCGGCACCGCCCAAACCACACCAGCGCGCCAGCTGCCCCCGTGAACAGCCCGGTCTTATCCCGAAGCTCGTCGGCACGCGCTCGTCGCCGCCACGTCGCCCTACAGCTACAGCACGGCTGTCGCCGGCGATCTTATCTTCAGCCGCCGCGGTCCAACCTCGAGCACCTATTTAAAGGATCCCCGAGCTCGTTCAAGACCTCAGGCAACCTCAGACTTTCCTCCTAGCGCTCCCCAAGCAGTGGATCGACCCAAAGTGGCCATCTTCCTCGTCTCCGGCCAGTGCGGCCGCCGCCAAGCTCCGGTGCGATACGTCGCAGCCAGTCACTCCCCCGCCCATCCAACGCCACCAGTCGCTTCCTCTTGCTCTAGCGGAGCTGCCCAGCACCTTAGCCTTGATCGGAGACCACCGGAGCCCAAAAACCACTTCACCACCGTAGCCCCCTCCGCCGCGGAGCTCGCCGCCGGCGACTCCTTCCACCTCCGACGACCCAGCGACCACCAAGAGGACCGCCTCGGTCTGGCCGTTCCATCCCCGCCCTCGGATGCCTGTGAGGCGCTGCCGTTCATCGACGGCGATCGCCGGAGCCCCGCTCCCGTCGGGCAGAGAAGAGGAGGGAGAGGGAAGAACGGTCAAACCTGACCAGTGGGCCCTCTGGACCCACTGTCAGTGACCCGCGCACCGTCTTCTCTGTTTTAAGTGAAGGCGCATAAGTCCCGAGTACGTCTCCTCTGCTGCGAAAGCGTATCCCCCCTCGAAGAGTTTTCCTTTTTCTGGTTTTATTAAAAACAGAGTTTTGACCAGACTTTGACCAGCTATAACTTTTAAAATAAAACTCCAAATGAATTGATTCTTTTTCCTACCTCTCTCAAATTCCACCTAGTTTATTTTAAGATTTATTTCAAAAATATTTGAGACAACTTTTTGTACTGTGTTTGAAATATTTGTTATTTGGATATTTTGCAAAATAGGGATAATGGAGAGAAGAGAAAGCTTTCAAAAAGTGCATCCTTTGCATACTCTTGAAGGCAAGGATTTCTGGACTCTGGCATAATATTTTGCTGTGGTGTTCTGACACGATTACAACACCATTTGGCTTGGAGTGTGCGTTATCTTTATGTAACGATAAAGTCTCGTGCATGAGTGCTTTTTGGAGATATTTTGTGGTCAGCAATGGATACGCTAGGGATTTGGATCATCCTCGTGAGCTCCTCATGCATACTGGAAGGAAGCCGGGAAAGTCGTGGTCTTGGGTAGACACGAGCTTGTCCCTAGTCCCTCGTCGAGACGAGTATGTCCGGTATGGCATGGTGAGGCTTGATGAGTGGTGATTTATTCCACTGATGGTAATACTGTTGGAGGATACTTGGACCACCTGAGTCGGTCGTAGGTCGAGTCTTGGTCAGTAGCTTCCCTATTTGTTGGTACCACCACTTGTCCCTGTCGCAGACGGGGTATGGTTCAGTAAGTTGTCAACCCCTTACCAAAGCACACACCGTACAGAGAGGCCATAGTGGAAGATACCGGAAGCCTCCGGTAGGCATACCACTTGGTCCGGGGGCATGGGTGTTTCCGGTTGGGACCGAGAGGGGGGGCACCCCTTAGAGCGCGCGAATATAAATTTGATCCCATGCTACGTCGAGGTTGTAGCCTCCCCACTTAGAGTTTTGCTTGGCAGGTGTCGTGGGTGATTCCAGACATCGGTGAGTTAAGCTGGTGTGTGCAGGTCAGGTGTGTTTTCAATTAAAAGGCCGTAGGCAGAATTAGTCCCGATGGACTAAATAAATCCGTTACTCGTGGGAAATCGTACTCCCTCTGCAGAGGATATATCCTTTTGGATAGCCATGTTCTTGAGTAAGGGCCACAGTCTGAGTTAAATCTAGTAACGGTATTCGGATGGAGACACGGTTAACTGGATCATAGTAACGGTATTCGGATGGAGAACGAATTAGCTAGAACTCAGTGACGGTCTTCGGATGGAGAAACGGCTAGACTAGATTTGTGTTTATGACCTGTGACATCTGAGGATCATGTTTTAATTTTATTATTAATATGGACTAACCATTTACATTGTGTATTTTATTGAGTATCCCTGGGATGGTTCTACCTCCTGGATATTCACCGTGATTATTCTTTTATAAGCCCTTTATGTGGTGTCGCTCAGACGCCCGACTGCGGCATGCTTGTTGTTTATTTATCTTTTATAAGCCCTTTATGTGGTGTCGCTCAGACGCCCGACTGCGGCATGCTTGTTGTTTATTTATCTTTTATAAGCCCTTTATGTGGTGTCGCTCAGACGCCCGACTGCGGCATGCTTGTTGTTTATTTATCTTTTATAAGCCCTTTATGTGGTGTCGCTCAGACGCCCGACTGCGGCATGGCTACTCTTGCATTTTCCTCTCGAGGAGTCATTCAGACACTCGCTTGGCCCCCAGTATTTTACTTTGGGATTTCGGGAGGACTACCGCCCGACTTCTCTTTTGTTTCCCATGCATCATTATCCCTATGTCTGATTGCACTTGTTAATCTGTTCTCATGCATCGTGCTTACATCTGTTATATCTTATGTTTGAACTATCTTGCGAGTACTTTCATAGCACTCACCCACGTACTGCATGTTCATATTATCTCTGCATGCGAGCAACGCAGACTCTCGTGGCAGACGTTGTGATCATAATTATTTCGGAGCAAGATTGTCCTTTATTATATTATACCCGTGTTCTTAATGTTTGCGAGTACATTCAAACGTACTCACTGGCTTGTCCCTGGCTATTGTCTTGGCCATATTCCTTGCTTGGAGATAAGCATCGCGATGACGGCCCTGGTACTTGCGTATCGACGATTGCAGCCTCGCGAAGATAGGAGTTATCCTGGTCAGCTGTTCTTGTGGGAAATGGAGTCCCATAGACGCGGATGTATCCAACCGCTTCCGCCCTCAACCATTAGAAACCAAATGTTGTACTCCTAGACCACAATGGTCTTGTACTACATATTTTTGTACCTTGCTTGGAATTCTTGTATCAAGTTGGTGCCTCATCAGCTAATAGTAATCCTGGGGCTGGTGAGCACAAAGGCCGTTTTTCTGGGAAATTATTATCCCAAAAATCCGGACGTGACATTAAAGGTCTTTGCAACTTTAGGCTAGTGCCTGTGGATGATTGACTGTCCATCCTTCGTCCTCTTCAGGAACACTTAAATATTGAACTGTGGGTGTTGTATGAAAACCTTCCTCGCCTGCTGACCATAGAGGTGGTTTGAGAGGTAATCATTAGTGAACTGCTTTGGAAAGGCCTGAAAACAAGGATGTGCATAAATACCTTCTCTATATTGGAAATGGGGCAAAGGAATAAAAAAGGCAAGGTATAATAGTTAGTACCATCTTGTAGCTAACTGATGTATTCTTCATTGTGCAGACAAAGATCTTGTTGTTTTTTGTCGCTAATTTATTTATCCTAACAATCTTTCGGAGTGTCTTGACTTGATTGAAATTCATGGACAACACATTTCCCCATATGCAAAAGGGGTCGAACAGTGGGTTAAAACGTCTGACAGCAGGACCTACATGTGCAAGACCAAATTGTTAAAAACCTAAATATTAGAATGGTTCCTGCAATTGCACAATAATGTGTTATTAGACAACGGACCATGAACGTGCTAACCTCGATTGTAAACCTCCATGCTTCCCATTGTTTCCCTGCAACACACATAAGGTAGTTAGTCATCAGGTTAATTAAGTGTTCGCATGCTATCAGTAAAATATGTTGATGAAAAATAAGCACGTTGCAGATTCATCATATCAATTCAAGCCACATGGAAAACCCATTTATCCAAACCAAGCATGATTAAGAACTAGGAAATATAGCACTTGTATATGTTTCTCATGTATTAAGTGCAGCCAAATTTGATTTATTCCTCACATGCACAACAATACAAAATTCTACCCACGACAATTGGACTCGCATTGCATAATTGAAGCAATTAACTAAACACCACAACAAATGAACCAAACATTAACTAAGCACCACATTGCAGAATATAACATACTCCTAATAGAAGATCAGACGGTTAACCAAACCAAGCATGCTTAACAACTTGGAAATATAGCAATTGTATTTGTTTCTCATGTATTTAGTACAAACAAATTCAATTTATTCCTCACATGGTATACAAGAACAGAATGCACCCACAACAATTGAACATCGCATTGCAGAATTGAACCAAACAGTTAACTAAACACCACAACAAATGAACCAAACATTAACTGAGCACCACATTGCACAATATAACATACTCCTAATAGAAGATCAGACAGTTAACCAAACCAAGCATGCTTAACAACTTGGAAATATAGCAATTGTATTTGTTTCTCATGTATTTAGTACATCCAAATTCGATTTACTTCTCACATGGTATACAATAACAGAATGCACCCACAACTATTGAACATCGCATTGCAGAATTGAACCAAACTGTCAACTAAACACCACAACAAATGAACCAAATGTTAACTGAGCACCACATTGCACAATGTATTACCAAACCAAGCATGCTTGACAACTTGGAAATATAGCAATTGTATTCGTTTCTCATGTATTTTGTAAAGATAAATTCGATTTATTTCTCACTTGGAAGACAATACAAAATTGCAGCCTAAAGAATTGAACATCACATTTGCAGAATTGAACCAAAAAGTTAACTGAAGACGACAACTAATTAACCAAACATCTAATAAGTGAGCACCACACTGCACGACATATAGAACATATACACTAGGGCAACAGATTGCATGGTAAAATTAGATAGCACAATGCACTAGAATTTGTTTAGGAAAGGTACGAGAGGCACACGCAATGGGTAAACCGAGCATGCTTAACCGACGTATCTAGAAAATGGCAAGGTGCTCCTCCAAGATCTGGGGGTCGGCACGAATGGTAGCCATTGCGACCTCATCCGCGCGTGCGGTCGCGATTTGCTTTTCCGCTGCCAAATGCTCCTTGAGATCCTGGCTATACTACGTGCACCATGGCTTAGGGCGGTGCTTATTTGGTGGAGGGGTCGGTGATTTGGGTGGAAGGTGTCGCGCCGGCGGTCGGGGCATGTGGGATGAGGAAGGAGGAGGATGGGGGTCGTGTGTGGATTGCCTGCCTGGATAGACGAGGCCGAGCAGTGTGAAGGAGGGTCGCCGACGAGGAGGCGGCGCTGCAAGCAAGGAGTGAAAATTTCAACTTGGAAAGGAAGGCGGAAACAGGGGAAATGTGGTTTTTGGTAAGGGGGGTGGGGAGGTAGATATTTCCGCGGAAGCTGAAAATTTGGAATCGGTTCAGCGAAAAAACTGGCGCGCAAAGTGTCATCAGACACGGTCCCTTATTTAGAACTGTGTACGATATGTGAACATCACAAACGATTCAGATAGCTTAAACGTGTGATAAGTTTGAACGTCAAAAATTTTGGTTCGAATTTCCCTGGTTACAGTGGTCATCCACGTCATTGCATAATTTGGGTACACAAAGGAGACTACAGCACACCCACACTTCTTAATCGAGCAAGTTCAGTAATTAAACGGAGCTAGCTGACCTAAACATTACTCTAACAAATTAAAGATCGGTGCTCTTAATTAAACAAAACAAAGAGTACTACTACGGCTGGTGCTTGTCGATCTCCGCCGCCACCTCCATGTCCAGCTCGCGCCAGACGGACTCCTGGGGAAGGGGCTCCATGGCATCCATTGCACCATACTCGGCAAGAATCTCCATCCGCATTTGCCATCTCTTTGGAAAAGGCCACCACGAGCTGGGCGTAGGCGGCCACGATCTGGGCTTGGACGGGCTCCGTCGTGGCAAGGTATGCGGTGGAGGAACGGACGGCTGCTCGAACGCTCTCGTATATTGCCAACTCTTCGGCTGTGGGTTGCCGACCGTTGTCGGAGAAGCTTCGTTTGATTTGTGTGGTGACTTCCACGAGCTGGGCGTGGGCGGCCTCGACATGGTCATGGGCAGCCTCCATCGGGGCTAAGGCCGCCGCTGCGGAACGGACAGCTGTTGTGCCGCTCTTGCCAGTTGCTATCCCCGAGGCAGATGTTGCTGCCACCACCTGAGAAACACAGCGGCCATTTGGGCTGCCCTAGCCGCCCGGTCGCAGATTGCGGCCGCGCTCATGCACCTTGTTAGCACGCGCATGGCAGTTGCAGCCGCGCTCTCGCTGGAGTGGGCCGCTGGAGTTGCCCTCATGACACGGGTCCACGTCCCCATCTTTCACCGGCGACGATTGAACAGTGAAATTTTATATGGGGAGCGAGCTAGTGTGCTTGACATGCCAGTTATGGACTATAGCCGACGCACCTTCTCGCGTAAGCCATAGGCATACTATACACCGACGGTGCTCCGGGATATTTTGTACTGCATCTCACATGGTTGGTGATAATAAACTGTGTGGGATCTACATGATTTTTCATCTTGATTTGAATTACATGATGGGGTCACATCGGCAATGGACGGTGTTTGAATTGCTAGAACTTTTATCTGCAGTGAACATGCAACTATATGTGTGTCCTAAAAAAATTGGAATTATTCAGGGTTCATTTGGACATTTTATACATTAAATTGGTTTTCTAACCATTTCAGGTGCACAATGCAAAATTAAACTACATGCACATGCTCCGGTGCACCAACATGGGTTGTAAAATCATATATGTGTCCATGGGTTTATGCTAATGTCCCATGCAAGAAATGGGGATGAATTTCAAACAGCACGGCACCGTGGCTCTCCGGAAAACATTGACGTACCTGCTTTTGTAATTGTAGTAAATCCAAAACTCGTCTGAAATTCATGAAACTTGGCATGCTATCATGGAGCGGCATCAACATGCCGTGGTAAAATTATTGCTTTAAAAAAAATTCTAGTGTCAACATAGAACAACAGGAGTGTTGTGTTAAATTCTGGAATTTTTCGGGGTTTGTTTGGACATTTGTATACATTAACCGGGTTTTCTAGGCATTTTATGTCAATAATTCAAATTTGAACTACATGCACATGCTCCCGTGCATATAAATTGGTTGAAAAATGAAATATGTGTCCTTGGGCGCATGCTTAGGTCCCATGCAAGAAACGGGAATGAATTTCAAACACCCTGCCACCGTCACTCGGCCGCAAACATTGAGATACCTGGTTTTTAAATTCTAGTAAATCCAAAACTCGTCTCAAATTCATGAAACTTGGCATGTTATCATGGAGCGGCATCAACATGTTGGGGTAAAAAAATTGTCCCATTTGGGGCAGGTTTGGGCATAAGCTTCTCACAAACCAGAGCTTCTCACAACAAGCCTAATGGTTTCGGTAGGGAACGTGCCACCTTTGGGGACGAAACGATATCCGTTGCCTCTTATTGATTTCAAAAAAATTCTAGTGTCAACATAGAACAACAAGGGTGTTGTTTTAAATTTTGGAATTTTTTGGGGTTCGTTTGGACATTTTTATACATTAACTAGGTTTTCTAGGCATTTTATGTGCATAATTCAAATTTGAACTACATGCACATGCTCCGGTGCATATATTGGTTGAAAAATCATATATGTGTCCATGGGTTTATGCTTAGGTCCCATGCAAGAAATGGGAATGAATTTCAAACACCCTGCCACCATCACTCGGCCGCAAACATTGAGATCCCTGGTTTTTAAATTCTAGTAAATCCAAAACTCATCTGAAATTCAGAAACTTGGCATGCTATCATGGATCGGCATCAACATGCCATGGTAATAATTTTGTCCCATTTGGGGCAGGTTTGGACATAAGCTTCTCACAACAAGCCTGATGGTTTCGGTAGGGAACATGCCACCTTTGGGGACGAAACAATATCCCTTGCCTCTTATTACTTTCAAAAAGAACAACAGGAGTGTTGTGTTAAATTTTGGAATTTTTCGGGGTTCGTTTGGATATTTTTATACATTAACTGGGTTTTCTAGGCATTTTATGTGAATAATTCAAATTTGAACTACATGCACATGCTCCAGTGCATATAAATTGGTTGAAAAATCAAATCTATGTCCTTGGGTGCATGCTTAGGTCCCATGCAAGAAAGGGGAATGACTTTCAAACACCCTGCCACCGTCACTCGGCCGCAAACATTGAGATACCTGGTTTTTAAATTCTAGTAAATCCAAAACTCGTCTGAAATTCATGAAACTTGGCATGCTATCATGGAGGAGCATCAACATGTGTGGTAAAAAATTTGTCCCATTTGGGGCAGGTTTGGGCATAAGCTTCTCACAACAATCTTGATGGTTTCGGTAGGGAACGTGCGACCTTTGGGGACAAAATGATATCCGTTGCCTCTTATTGCTTTCAAAAAATTTCTAGTGTCAACATAGAACAACAGGAGTGTTGTGTTAAATTCTAGAATTTTTCGGGGTTCGTTTGAACACTTTTCTACATTAACTGGGTTTGCTTGGCATTTTATGTGAATAATTCAAATTTGAACTACATGCACATGCTTCGGTGCATATAAATTGGTTGAAAAATCATATATGTGTCCATGGGTTTATGCTTAGGTCCCATGCAAGAAATGGGATTGAATTTCAAACACCCTCCCCACTGTCACTCGGCCGCAAACACTGAGATACCTGGTTTTCAAATTCTAGTAAATGCAAAACTCATCTAAAATTCAGAAACTTGGCATGCTATCATGGAGCGGCATCAACATGCCGTGGTAAATTTTTTATCCCATTTGGGGCAGCTTTGGACATAAGCTTCTCACAAACTAGAGCTTCTCACAATAAGCCTGATGGTTACGGTAGGGAACATGCCACCTTTGGGGATGAAACGATATCCGTTGCCTCTTATTGCTTTCAAAAAAATTCTAGTGTCAATATATAACAACAGGAGTGTTGTGTTAAATTATGGGAATTTTTGGGGTTCGTTTGGATATTTTTATACATTAACTGGGTTTTCTAGGCATTTTATGTGCATAATTCAAATTTGAACTACTTGCACATGCTCAAGTGCATATAAATTTGTTGAAAATCAAATATGTGTCCTTGGGTGCATGCTTAGGTCCCATGCAAGAAACGCAAATGAATTTCAAACACCGTGCCACCGTGACTCGGCCACAAACATTGAGATAACTGGTTTTTAAATTCTAGTAAATCCAAAACTCATCTGAAATTCATGAAACTTGGCATGCTATCATGGAGCGGCATCAACATGCCGTGGTAAAAAATTTGTCCCATTTAGGCCAGGTTTGGGCATAAGCTTCTCACAAACCAGAGCTTCTCACAACAAGCCTGATGGTTTCGGTAGGGAGTGTGCCACCTTTGGGGACGAAATGATATTCGTTGCCTCTTATTGCTTTCAAAAAATTTCTGGTGTCAACAAAGATCAACAGGAGTGTTGTGTTAAATTTTTGAATTTTTCGGGGTTCGTTTGGACATTTTTAATCATTAACTGGGTTTTCTAGGCATTTTATGTGCATAATTCAAATTTGAACTACATGCACATGCTCAAGTGCATATAAATTGGTTGAAAAAACATATATGTGTCCATGGGTTTATGCTTAGGTCCCATGCAAGAAATGGGAATGAATTTCAAACACCCTGCCACCGTCACTCGGCCGCAAACATTGAGATACCTGGTTTTTAAATTCTAGTAAATCCAAAACTCGTCTGAAATACATGAAACTTGGCATGCTATCATGGAGCGGCATCAACATGCCATGGTAAATTTTTTGTCCCATTTGGGGCAGGTTTGGACATAAGCTTCTCACAAACCAGAGCTTTTCACAACAAGCCTGATGGTTTCGATAGGGAACGTGCCACCTTTGGGGACGAAACGATATCCGTTGCCTCTTATTGATTTCAAAAAAATCTAGTGTCAACATAGAACAACAGGAGTGTTGTGTTAAATTTTGGAATTTTTCGGGGTTCGTTTGGACATTTTTACACATTAACTGGGTTTTCTAGGCATTTTATGTGTTTAATTCAAATTTGAACTACATGCACATGCTCTAGTGCATATAAATTGGTTGAAAAATCAAATATGCGTCCTTGGGTGCATGCTTAGGCCCCATGCAACAAACGGGAATGAATTTCAAACACCCTGCCAGCGTCACTCGGCCGCAAACATTGAGATACCTGGTTTTTAAATTCTAGTAAATCCAAAACTCGTCTGAAATTCATAAACTTGGCATGCTATCATGGAGGAGCATCAACCTGCTGTGGTAAAAAATTTGTCCCATTTGGGGCAGGTTTGGGCATAAGCTTCTTAGAAACCAGAGCTTCTCACAACAAGCCTGATGGTTTCGGTAGGATGTGCCACCTTTGGGGACGAAACGATATCCATTGCCTCTTATTGCTTTCAAAAAAATTCTAGTGTCAACATAGAACAACAGGAGTGTTGTGTTAAATTTTGGAATTTTTCAGGGTTCGTTTGGACATTTTTATACATTAACTAGGTTTTCTTGGCATTTTGTGTGAATAATTCGAATTTGAACTACATGCACATGCTCCAGTGCATATAAATTGGTCGAAAAATCAAATCTGTGTCCTTGGGTGCATGCTTAGGTCCCATGCAAGAAACGAGGATGAATTTCAAACACCCTGCCACCGTCACTCGGCCACAAACATATAGATACGTGGTTTTCAAATTCTAGTAATCCAAAACTTGTCTGAAATTCATGAAACTTGGCATGCTATCATGTGGAGCGGCATCAACATGTCGTGGTAAATTTTTTGTTCCATTATGGGCAAGTTTGGGATAAGCTTCTCACAAACCAGAGCTTCTCATAACAAGCCTGATGGTTTCGGTAAGGGACGTGCCACCTTTGGGGCGTTATCCGTTGCCTCTTATTGCTTTCAAAAATTTTGTAGTGTCAACATAGAACAACAGGAGTGTTGTGTTAAATTATGGCTTTTTTGGGGTTCGTTTGGACATTTTTATACATTAACTGGGTTTTCTACGCATTTTATGTGCATAATTAAAATTTCAACTAGATGCACATGCTCAGTGCATATAAATTGGTTGTAAATCAAATATGTGTCCTTGGGTGCATGCTTAGGTCCCATGCAAGAAATGTGAACGAATTTCAAACACCTTGCCACCGTCACTCGGCCGCAAACATTGAGATACCTGATTTTTAAATTTAAGTAAATCCAAAACCCATCTGAAATTCATGAAACTTGGCATGCCGGCATCAACATGTCGTGGCAAAAAAATTGTCCCATTTAGGGCAGGTTTAGGGATAAGCTTCTCACAAACCAGAGCTTCTCACAACAAGCCTGATGGTTTTGGTAGGGAGCGCGCCACCTTTGGGGACAAAATGATATCTGTTGCCTCTTATTGCTTTCAAAAAAATTCAATTGTCAACATAGATTAACAGGATTGTTGTGTTAAATTTTGGAATTTTTCGGGGTCCGTTTGGACATTTTTATGCATTACTTGGTCTAGGCATTTTATGTGCATAATTCAAATTTGAACTACATGCACATGCTCCAGTGCATACAAATTGGTTGAAAAAACATATATGTGTCCATGGGTTTATGCTTAGGTCCCATGCAAGAAATGGGAATTAATTTCAAACACCCTGCCACCGTCACTCGGCCGCAAACATTGAGATACCTGGTTTTTAAATTCTAGTAAATCCAAAACTCGTCTGAAATTCATGAAACTTGGCATGCTATCATGGAGCGGTATCAACATGTCGTGGTAAATTTTTTGTCTCATTTGGGGCAGGTTTGGACATAAGCTTCTCACAAACCAGAGCTTCTCACAACAAGCCTGATGGTTTCGGTAGGGAACGTGCCACCTTTGGGGACGAAACGATATCCGTTGCCTCTTATTGCTTTCAAAAAAATCTAGTGTCAACATAGAACAACAGGAGTGTTGTGTTAAATTTTGGAATTTTTCGGGGTTCGTTTGGACATTTTTACACATTAACTGGGTTTTCTAGGCATTTTATGTGAATAATTCAAATTTGAACAAAATGCACATGCTCCAGTGCATATAAATTGGTTGAAAAATCAAATCTGTGTCCTTGGGTGCATGCTTAGGCCCCATTCAACAAACGGGAATGAATTTCAAACACCCTGCCAGCGTCACTCGGCCGCAAACATTGAGATACCTGGTTTTTAAATTCTAGTAAATCCAAAACTCGTCTGAAATTCATGAAACTTGGCATGCTATCATGGAGGAGCATCAACATACGGCGGTAAAAAATTTGTCCCATTTGGGGCAGGTTTGGGCATAAGCTTCTCACAAACGAGAGCTTCCCACAACAAGCCTGATGGTTTCGGTAGGACGTGCCACCTTTGGGGACGAAACGATATCCATTGCCTCTTATTGCTTTCAAAAAAATTCTACTGTCAACATAGAACAACAGGAGTGTTGTGTTAAATTTTGTAATTTTTCGGGGTTCGTTTGGACATTTTTATACATTAACTGGGTTTTCTTGGCATTTTGTGTGAATAATTCAAATCTGAACTACATGCACATTCTCCAGTGCATATAAATTGGTTGAAAAATGAAATCTGTGTCCTTGGGTGCATGCTTAGGTCCCATGCAAGAAACGAGAATGAATTTCAAACACCCTGCCACCGTCACTCGGCCGCAAACATTGAGATACCTGGTTTTTAAATTCTAGTAAATCCAAAACTCGTCTCAAATTCATGAAACTTGGCATGCTATCGTGTAGAGCGGCATCAACATGCCGTGGTAAAAAAATTGTCCCATTTAGGGCAGGTTTGGGCATAAGCTTCTCACAAACTAGAGCTTCTCACAACTATCCTGATGGTTTCGGTAGGGAACGTGCCACCTTTGGGGACGAAACGATATCTGTTGCATCTTATTGCTTTGAAAATTCTAGTGTCAACATAGAACCACAGGAGTGTTGTGTTAAATTATGGAATTTTTGGGGGTTCGTTTGGACATTTTTATACATTAACTGGGTTTTCTAGGCACTTTATGTGCATAATTCAATTTTGAACTACATGCACATGCTCCAGTGCATATAAATTGGTTGAAAAATCAAATCTGCGTGCTTGGGTGCATGCTTAGTCCCATGCAACAAACGGGAATCAATTTCAAACACCCTGCCACCGTCACTCAGCCACAAACATTGAGATACCTGGTTTCTAAATTCTAGTAAATCCAAAACTCGTCTGAAATTCATGAAACTTGGCATGCTATCATGGAGCGGCATCAACATGTCATGGTAAAAAAATTCTCCCATTTAGGGCAGGTTTGGGCATAAGGTTCGCACAAACCAGAGCTTCTGACAACAAGCCTGATGGTTTCGGTAGGGAGCGTGCCACCTTTGGGGACGAAACGATATCCATTGCCTCTTATTGCTTTCAAAAAAATTCTTGTGTCAACATAGAACAACATGAGTGTTGGGTTAAATTTTGGAATTTTCGGGGTTCGTTTGGACATTTTTATACATTAACTGGGTTTTCTAGGCATTTTATGTGCATAATTCAAATTTGAACTACTTGCACATGCTCCAGTGCATATAAATTGGTTGAAAAAACAAATATGTGTCCTTGGGTGCATGCTTAGGTCCCATGCAAGAAATGGGAATGAATTTCAAACACCAGGGCACTGTTGATTGCCGGCAAAACGTTGAGAAACTTTGTTTTTAAATTCTAGTAAATGCAAAACTCGTCTAAAATTCATGAAACTTGGCATGCTATCATGGAATGGCACCCGACGTGTTGTGGTATTTTTGGTGTCCATTTTGAGATAAGGTGCACTCGAATAACTACCAACAAAGGCATTTTGAAAAAATAGCTGACACTTTAATATCTTAAACGTTTGTATAATTCAAATCGTGTGCATTTTGTTAACCATTCACGTGAGGCCACGTGTCTTGGTTTTATTGGCTATAGGAGGTTTCGTGTGGACAACTGCTTGACTAAACGAGAGGCGTGCAAGCGGATTCCAGTGCGCAGGCTGACCGAGAGGCATGCTAGCTGTCCTCCAATGCGCAAGCTCACCGAGAAGCGTGGAGCTATAAGCTGCGCAGGCTCACTGGGAAGCGAGCTCTTTGACTTTCATGGCCGCCCGCATTCCTCTCCATTCATGGTGCCCGAGCCACTGTTTAATACGGGCAGCCTTACTGTTCGCCTCCCATTCCCCTCCCTCCCACAGACCACCACCAACGCCATGGCGCAGAATGATCATCTGCCACTAGTCTTCAAGTTTGGTGAAGTTGACTCCGAGCCGGAGGAGATAGAAAATAAGGAGGAATGGGGCCTCATGGACATGGCCCTGAACGAGCTAGCCGCGGCGGTTGCTGCCCCTGCTCTCGTCCCAGCTCCTATCCCCGCGCCCGCGCCAGCAAACATCCCCGTAGCATTAACGGGCTGGTTGCTGAGCACTATCGCAGAGCTGGAAGCCGCAGGCGTCAGCGAGGTCTCCGCGGACCTGCGCGAGCTCATGTACATGCTAGCGCCAGCGCCCGTGCCCGTGCACGCCCCTCCACCCACTGCGGCGCCCGTGCCCGTGCCCGTGTGCGCCCCTCCACCCACTGTGGCGCCGATCCCCATGCATTTGGCTGCACCCTCTACGCCTGTGCCCGTGCGCGTGCCCCCCTCGGCGACATGGGACGCCGCCATCGACCGCTACCTCTCAGCGCTGCCAGTTGCCGTCCAGCCACTCCCCGCCCATCGATCGCGTGATGGCATGATGTTTGATTTACAAGTGAAGAACATTATGTGATGCCTTGAAGACTTCAACAACGGTGCCCCGGAGGACGACAACGACGGCGCGGCACGCCGCCTCCGCCACCGCCAGAAATAGTTTTTTGGGGTTTAATACTGTATCTCGAATTCTCAATCATATGAATATAAATTCGCAGTGTGACCGAATGAAAGATATGGTTTGAATGAACTTGCGTTTTTCTCTCTTAATGTACAGACTTATCAAATGATTTTCTTTTGAAAAAAACGTCATTGGTTTTTAAATATAAAACACTCATCGCAAACGTTTTAGTTAGAACACCCGTATGCAAACCAACGGCTTCCCCAGGAAGCCAAGGGAAAATGTGCCGAGCAGGATTTCTGCAGCTCTTGATCGCAAACGTTTTAGATAGAACACCCGTATGCAACATGAGAGTTGTGGTCTTCCCCCTTAAGTCAAGGGAAAATTCGCAGCGCACGATTTGTGCATCCCTTCAACGCAAACGGTTGTTTTGGATGACCCGTGTGCAACCACGTACAAACAATTTGGTAAGATTTGCATCTGGCATATTGGGTATGTTGCCATTTGTCAAACTGGAAAGATTGACATTTGTTGATCTAGTAACATTGTCATTTGTCAATCCTTGTAACACTGCGATTTTTCAAAATATGCAGCTAAAAATCACTAGCACTATCTAATTTTTGCAACTAAAATTTAGTAATTAATCATAGATTTCATTCATAGATTAAGCACTCGTTCTTAATTTATACAAATAGTTCAACTCGACAGCTGAACCGACCAAACTTTTCCCCAATTGTTGCCAACCACGTACTGAAATAGCTAGTTCAACTATATATACTAGCTAATTTTAAGTACGTTGTATAGTTCCACCACATCTATAGTCAGATGAACTGAACAAAATAGCCCCTAAATACTACTACTATGGAGGGGCTTTGTACTACTTCCGGCAGCCTCTCCTCTACCAAGCGCGCTTAGTAAGAGGCAGAGGAGGAGGAGCCTATCGACGAGCTGGACAACTGCAATACGGCGCCTGCCGCTGCTGCAACTTCAGCGATGCTCACCTCGAACGCCCTCTGTCGCTCCAGACGACCCCTCTCGAAGCGGTGGTTCTCCTCATAGATCTGATTCCTTGCCTCTGAGGCGGCGTGTGCCACGGCCACAGCGGCGGTAAGGCTCTTTGCATGCTCGACGAGGAGATCCTCCTCCTCCCGCAGGAACTCTGTGTAGCACGCAAGGTCGCTGACGCACGTGCGGGCCTCCACCTCTGCCTCCCGCCTTCGAGCGACGGTGGCGAAGCGGGTGATGACCCCGGCGGTCGACGGTGGGCTGGCGGCCACGGCGGCCGACGATGGGGTGGTGGCCAGGACCACCACCTCCCGCCTTCGGGCCACGGTGGCGGAGCGGGTGATGGCCGACAGTGGGGTGGCGGCCACGACGGCCACCTCCCGCCTTCGGGCCGCACAGGTGAAGCGGGCGATGGCCCTGGCTTTCGACGGTGGTGTGGCGGAAACAGCGGCCGGCAACAGCTGCCGACGGGCAGCGGCGGCGGAGCGTGTGGTGGGTGTTCCACGCACACCCAACAGGGACACGACGCGCACTATACTACGCCAGGGACTGCGCCGCTGCCGTGGTGTAGCTCCCAGCTGGAGCCGTCCTCTAATGACGGCGGAGTGGCTGAGCAACGACGACGGACTGGTGCCATTGGCAATTGTGGGAGAAGTAGACGAGATAAGCTACGGGGAGGGAGGGGGAAATGCGACACTGGACTCGCCGGCCATGAGGGTTTATATAGTAGGCCGGTAAGCATTGGGATTTTGGGGTATTTCACCGAGTCGAGTGGGAAGCTTGCACGGGAACCTGCGAGGTTGCGCAGGGACGGGCTCACAGACGATTCATTGGCGCCACTTCGAGCCACCGTTTGGCCAAAAGAACGCCCCCGCGCGCTGCGCAAGCTTGCGCTGTAAGCTGTCTGCGACAGCGGGGTGACAAGACGTGCGAGAAGAGGACGAAAGGCCACGTACACATACGGTTAATACAAAAAAACGTTTGTGGTTTAATTACGTACTATACCCCCGTCCTGGTTTATAAGTACGATTTAACTAATAAGATATGAATGCATGTCGCCAAAGATTATATAGTTGGGTTCGTATTTGAACATAGTTTCCAATTACATAATTTTTATAACATGCATTAACATTTTGTTGGTTAAACTGAAGGGCAAAGTATGGCACAGAATATAAAGGGGGCTATAGACCAAGACGGAGGCAGTATCACACGGCCTCTCTCTATCCAGCGACGCAACTATCGGCCGGCTTGTAGGCGACCATTTCATGCGTGTTCAACTGCTCTGTGTGTGTGGTTGCTTGCGGTTGAGGCGGCCACGGCGAAACTCTACTCGCGTCCCATCGCGTGCGCTCTACTCTCGCGTCCCTCCGGGCTCTGCCCTCGTCCCTCCACGCGTGCTGCCAGTGTTTGGGGCTGGCGCACAATCACGCACATTTGTGTGCATGCGGTTGCGCCGCGCGCGGCGCGACGATGCAGTTACCCACTGCAAAAACTGCCATGCGGACACGCCGAGAATCCAGGCCGCCCGGCCCCCTTTTATTCCTGTGGTCATTTACCTTCATCTCTCATGTCACATGACACAATAAGCACACCCACGACGACACATACAGAGAGGACATCCAGCACTTCCAATGGCGCTCCCAGCAGCCGACGACGACAACGGCGGGCAGTTCACCATGCATCACGTTGTGGACACCCACGTGAGGGGGGAGGCCCTCTCGGTGGTGTACACGAACGATCCGGTCTCGGTGGATAGCTCCATCCAAACTAGGGAGCATTTCCTTGCCGAGGACAAGTACCAAGTGGTCGGCTTCGACCTTGAGTACACCATCGGTCGTGCCGGGCTAGATCAGAAGGTTGTCGTCGCCCAGTTGTGCGTGCGACATGACGTCCTCGTCTACCACTACCACCTGGCCACAAGGCCTTGCTAGCATTTCTCCAGGTTTATCAATAGCCCCGACTACAGTTTCGCTACAGTGGACACCACCAACGATCTAAAAGCACTCAAGGTTTTGGGCTTGAAATGCCCGAATCTTGTCAACATCCAGCACCACTGCAAGGTCTGGGGCAGCGACAACAACAAACTGAACTCCCTGGTTGACCTCGCCTCGGCCATCATGGACCCCTACTACATGAAGATGAAGAATGAGAGCAAGAAGGACAAGAACGCCTGGCACAGTGTGTGGCATGAGAGACTGGATGAACAACACGTCAAGTACGCGACGAAGGACGCGTACACAAGCTACGAGATGTACAGGCGGATCATTGACATGAGGAAGTGTCTTCTTCCTGCCCCAGACGAGGGATTGAGCCACAGAGCAGTGGCGGGAGCGTCACAAGAAGTAGATGACTAGACGGTCGTTTCTCCTACTTTAGAATGCATGCAATTGTTTATTGAGGTGTGTGCTAATGATTTGTATTGTCACTTATGTAATTGCATGTTTATTTCAGTTTATATATATATATATATACATGTTATTCTTCTGTAGACAGAGCAAATCACATGGCTTATTAGCAGCAATCGTCTATGTTATTATTGGTCTTCGCACACATTTCTGATTACGAACTTGTTAGCCGCATATCACACACATCTTGTTCAGTTGAACCGTTTCCATTGTGTTGCCTAATCACACACAGTTCATCCTAGTGAACTGTATGTTGTATATCGCACACACCCTCATCTAGCTGCCCATTCTGCATCACCGCAAACAGTTCTTCTGGATTAACCGTTTGCCACTCATTGCACACGCAAATCTAATATGAACCGTGTTTGATGTCGCCGCCATCGCAAACGTTTTGCACCTTTTTTACGGTTTTTTACACCACCATTTGCAATTATTGCATCGCACACAGTTGCATCGAAGGGTCTCCGATTCGACTGCCACGTTTGGACCATCCTCAGTAGTGCGTCAAGCTTCCGGGCTGCAGCGGGACCATCACCATCCGCTGTGATGAGAAGGACGCGATACGCACCCTCGAGCATGCCTACAAGGATGCCACCACCGCATACCCTGCTAACAAAGATGAGGCCGGGCCTGCCAAGCCCGCGCCCGCAAAGAAGAAGCCGCAGCTTTCTCAGGCGCATGTGACTAAGAAAGTTTGCTGGATAGCAGTGGCTCCGGGCCCACCATCACCTACTACTTCTTGATCTTGCGTTGGTTTTTTCCTTGAAGAGGAGAGGGTGATGCAGCAAAGTAGAGATAAGTATTTCCCTCAGTTAGAGAACCAAGGTATCAATCCAGTAGGAGACAATGCACAAATCACCAATACCTGCACAAACAATCAAACAACTTGCACCCAACGCGATAAAGGGGTTGTCAATCCCTCCACGGTCACTTGCAAAAGTGAGATCTGATAGAGATAGATAAAACTAAACAAACGATAAAGTAAATATTTTTTGGGTTTTTTGGTTTATAGATCGGAAAGTAAAACATTGCAAAATAGTATATTGGAAACTTATATGATGGCAAATAGACCCGGGAGCCATAGGTTTCACTAGAGGCTTCTCTCAAGATAGCAAATAATACGGTGGGTGAACAAATTACTGTCGGGCAATTGATACAAAAGCGTAAAGCTATGACAATATCTAAGGCAATGATGATCAAATATAGGCATCACATCCGTGTCAAGTAGACCGACTCCTGCCCGCATCTACTACTATTACTCCACACATCGACCGACTCCTGCCTACATCTAGAGTATTAAGTTCATGAAGAACAGAGTAACCCATTAAGTAAGATGACATGATGTAGAGGAATAAACTCAAGCAATATGATGTAAACCCCATCTTTTTATCCTCGATGGCAACAATACAATATGTGCCTTGCTGCCCCTACTGTCACTGGGAAAGGACACCGCAAGATTGAACCCAAAGCTAAGCACTTCTCCCATTGCAAGAAAAACCAATCTAGGCCAAACCAAACCGATAGTTCGAAGAGAATTACAAAGATATCAAATCATGCATAAAAGAATTCAGAGAAGATTCAAATAATATTCATAGATAAACTAATAATAAATCCACAATTCATCGGATCTCGACAAACACACCGCAAAAGAAGATTACATCGGATAGATCTCCAAGAACATCGAGGAGAACATGGTATTGAGAAACAGAGAGAGAGAGAGAGAGAGAGAGAGAGAGAGAGAGAGGGAGGGAGAGGAAGCCATCTAGCTACTAGCTATGGACCCGTAGGTCTGAGGTAAACTACTCACGCTTCATTAGAAGGGCAATAGAGTTGATGTAGAAGCCCCCCGTGATCGAATCCCCCTCCGGCAGGATGCCAGAAAAGGCCCCAAGATGGGATCTCACGGGAACAGAAGGTTGCGGCGGTGGAAAAGGGTTTTCGTGGATACTTCCAGTAGTTTGGGAATATATGTGAATATATAGGAGGCAGAACTAGGTCAGGGGCATCATGAGGGGCCCACAAGGCAGGGGCGCGCCCTCCCCCTTGTTGTGGCTCTTCTGGCTTGAACTCCAAGTCTCCGGGGTATTTTCTGGTCCAAGAAAATTGATCGCAAAAGTTTTATTCCGTTTGGTATTCCTTTTCTGCGAAACTCAAAAACAAGGAAAAAAACAGAAACTGGCACTGGGCTCTAGGTTAATAGGTTAGTCCGAAAAATAATATAAAATAGCATATTAATGCATATAAAACATCCAAAACAGATAATATAATAGCATGGAACAATAAAAAAATTATAGATACATTGGAGACGTATCAAGCATCTCCAAGCTTAATTCCTAGTCGTCCTTGAGTAGGTAAATGATAAAAACAGAATTTTCGATGTGGAATGCTACCTAACATATTTATCCATGTAATTTTTCTCTACTGTAGCATGAATGTTCAGGTCCATAAGATTCAAAACAAAAGTTTAATATTGACATAAAAACAATGATACTTCAAGCATACTAACAAGGCAATTATATCTTCACAAAATAACTTGGCCAAAGAAAGCTTATCCCTACAAAATCATATGGTCTAGCTATGCTCCATCTTCATCACACAAAATATTCAAATCATGCACAACCCCGATGACAAGCCAAGCAATTGTTTCATACTTTTGATGTTCTCAAACTTTTTGAACTTTCACGCAATACATGAGTGTGAGCCATGGACATAGCACTATAGGTGGAATATAATGTGGTGGTTGTGGCGAAGACAAAAAGAAGGAGATAGTCCCGCATCAACTAGGCGTATCAACGGGCTATGGAGATGCCCATCAATAGATATCAATGTGAGTGAGTAGGGATTGCCATGCAACGGATGCACTAGAGCTATAAGTTTATGAAAGCTCAAAAAGAAACTAAGTGGGTATGCATCCAACTCGCTTGCTCACGAAGACCTAGGGCAATTTGAGGAAGCCCGTCATTGGAATATACAAGCCAAGTTCTATAATGGAAAATTCCCACTAGTATATGAAAGTGACAACATAGGAGACTCTCTATCATGAAGATCATGGTGCTACTTTGAAGCACAAGTGTGGTAAAAGGATAGTAACATTGCCCCTTCTCTCTTTTCTCTCATTTTTTATTTTGGGCTCTTTGGCCTCTTTTTATTTTATTTTATTTTTTGTCCGAAGTCTCATCCCGACTTTTGGGGGAATCATAGTCTCCATCATCCTTTCCTCACATGGGACAATGCTCTAATAATGAAGATCATCACACTTTTATTTACTTACAACTCAAAAATTACAACTTGATACTTAGAACAAAATATGACTCTATATGAATGCCTCCGGCGGTGTACCGGGATGTGCAATGAATCAAGAGTGACATGTATAAAGAAAGTTATGAACGGTGTCTTTGCCACAAATACTATGTCAACTACACGATCATGCAAAGCAATATGACAATGATGAACGTGTCAAAATAAAATGGAACGGTGGAAAGTTGCATGGCAATATATCTTGGAATGGCTATGGAAATGCCATAATAGGTAGGTATGGTGGCTGTTTTGAGGAAGGTATATGGTGGGTGTATGGTACCGGCAAAAGTTGCACAGTACTAGAGAGGCTAGCAATGGTGGAAGGGTGAGTGTGCGTATAATCCATGGACTCAACATTGGTCATAAAGAACTCACATACTGATTGCAAAAATCTATTAATTATCGAAACCAAGTACTACGCGCATGCTCCTTGGGGGGTAGATTGGTAGGAAAAGACCATCTCTTGTCCCCGACCGCCACTCATAAGGAAGACAATCAATAAATAAATCATGCTCCGACTTCATCACATAACGGTTCACCATACGTGCATGCTACGGGAATCACAAACTTTAACACATGTATTTCTACAATCCACAATTACTCACTAGCATGACTCTAATATCACCATCTTTATATCTCAAAACAATCATGAGGAATCAAACTTCTCATAGTATTCAATGCACTTTATGTGAAGTTTTTTATTATATCCCTCTTGGATGTCTATCATACTAGGACTAAATTTATAACCAAAGCAAATTACCATGCTGTTTAAAGACTATCAAAATAATATAAGTGAAGCATGATAGTTCAACAATTCCTACAAAATAAAGCCACCGCCGTGCTCTAAAAATATATAAGTGAAGCACTAGAGCAAAATTGCCTAGCTCAAAAGATATAAGTGAAGCACATAGAGTATTCTAATAAATCATGATTCATGCGTGTCCCTCTCAAAAGGTGTGTACAGCAAGGATGATTGTGGCAAACTAAAAAGTAAAGATTCATATCATACAGGACGCTCCAAGCAAAATACATATCATGTGGTGAATAAAAATATAGCCTCAAGTAAAGTTACCGATAGACGAAGACGAAAGAGGGGATGCCTTCCGGGGCATCCCCAAGCTTAGGCTCTTGGTTGTCCTTGAATATTACCTTGGGATGCCTTGAGCATCCCCAAGCTTAGGCTCTTGCCACTCCTTATTCCATAGTCCATCAAATCCTTAGCCAAAACTTGAAAACTTCACAACACAAAACTCAACAGAAAAATCTCATAAGCTCTGTTAGTATAAGAAAATAAATCACCACTTTTGGTACTGTTGTGAACTCATTCTTTATTTATATTGGTATAATATCTAATGTATTCCAACTTTTCCATGGTTCATACCCCCCCCCCCCCGATACTACCCATAGATTCATCAAAATAAGCAAACAACACGTAGAAAACACAATATGTCAAAAACAGAACAGTTTGTAGTAATCTGGATACTTTGAATACTTCTGTAACTCCAGAAATTGTGAAAAATTAGGACAACCTGGGAAATTCGTATACCAATCTTGTGCAAAAAGAATCAGATCAAAAGCACGCTTCTGAAAAATGAAAATTATTTTCCTAGGCACAAAAGTTTCTATTTTTCAGCAAGATCAAAACAACTATCACCGTAAGCCATCCCAAAGGTCTTACTTGGCACAAGCACTAATTAAAACACCAAAACACATGTAACCAGATGATGGATGAATTATTTATTGAAAAACAAAACCAAAAAGCAAAGGACAAAAATAAAATTGGGTTGCCTCCCAACAAGCACTATTGTTTAATGCCGTTAGCTAGGCATAAAAACATAAATAGATCTAGGTATTGTCATCTTTGGTATGCAATTCTTCAATTGCACACTTATAATCCTTAGGAGATTCTTTGGTTTTATCAATGATCATAATCCTAGGCAAGAAATCAAGAAATTCACTCGTGGCAATTGGTTCCTTAATAATATCGAAAAATTGGGGGTGAACACTTATTATTTTGAGACCTTCATTTTCTTTACTAGAAGATTCACCCTTATTGTTAGGAACAAAAATAAACTTGGCAGTCTTAGTAGGAGGAAGATTTTGAGTAGTTTTAACAGAGGAAAAAGCGGAACCCAAGTTGGTAATAATGTCTTCTAGTTTTCTAATTCTAGTAGAATCTTGATCTACCTTTTCATTAACTATGGGTTCCTTTTCTCTAAGATTCTTTAAAGCAACTCCTACCTTAGATCCATATTGAGTAATCTGATTATGAATATTTTCATCAAAATTTTCAATCAACTCTACAGTAGCAATTTTATTCTCAATAATATCAAGCCTTTCCATCACATGTTCCAAGGTTAAAACAATTCCATTGATCAAAAGAGGTGGTGGGCCTAACAAATCTATCATGGCATTGTAAGAATCAAAAGTATGGCTCCCCAAGAAGTTCCCCCCGGTAATGGTATCAAGAACATATCTATTCCAAGGAGTAATGCCCACATAAAAATTGCGAAGAAGAACGACAGTAGATTGTTTTCGAGTAGATCTATTCTGGGCATTGCAAATTCTATACCAAGCATCTTTTAAATTTTCTCCCTCCCTTTGTTTAAAAATGAGGACTTCATTATCGGGAGTGCTAACAATGATGGGAGGACTAGCCCTGAAAGCAAGACAAGCAATCTAATGCACGAGCAAATAAAAAGCAACAAAGAAGACAAACAAAAGAGGGGCGAAGAAAAAAGGCAAATCTTTTCGAAAATCGTTTTAGAAGTGGGGGAGAGGAAAACGAGAGGCAAATGGCGAATAATGTAATGCAAGAGATGAGAGTTTTATGATGGGTACTTGGTATGTCTTGACTTGGCGTAGATCTCCCCGGCAACGGCGTCAGAAATTCTTCCTGCTACTTCTTGAGCATGCGTTGGTTTTTCCCTTGAAGAGGACAGGTGTCGATGTACAAAAGTAGGGGTCCTTTTTGTACCCCTTTACTTGTGCATGGGTACTTGTGCACGGGCAGTCGCTGCCACATGCTTGCGGCCGCGCTTGGTGGGGCAGAAGAGGAAGTAAAGATACAAGACTACCAGAGCAACGCCAAGACAGAGGCGCGAGGAGCGAAGGGACAAGGTGGGCTCTCCCCGGCAGGAGCCTTGCCGGGGCAGCTTACGTAGCCCCGGCAAGGGCCTTGCCAGGGCAACTTGCCCAACACCAGCAGAGCCACCACCCTTGAGCCTAAGAGTTCCAACACCATCAACAACATTGGAACCAAGGTTCGGGAGGCGCCTGCATGGTGGCAAGCAGATCTTTGTATAGACCAAGAATGTTCAAGACTAGATGAGAACCAGAAGACGGAAACCCCAGCAAGACCCTCGCTGGGGACACGTGCGAGACCCCGGCAAGGCCCTTGCCGGAGACATCTGTGGGGCTGCAGCCAGGCCCCCACCTGCCAAGGCTCCACTGCCGTTCCAACACAGAAGTCAACCCGCCAACAAGGCAGGCACCTGCGTGGCGACGTGCAGCTTCCAGGCCAACTCAGCAAGCACCTGCGTGGTGACATGCAGATCTTCGTGAAGACTTTGCCACTGCACCAACTCAGCAGCCAGCCAGCGTGGCGCTGCATGCCTAGTCAGCCTGGACGCACGTCGAAGCGAGGCGAAGCGGTGGCGGACGGGACGAGTTTCCTTGCCGTCCCTGATAAAGTGAGAGGGCACGTCCGTAGCGCATTAAATGTGTTTGTCCTATGGGGCCAGGCGATAGACTTGTATACAGTACAAACTTTCCACCTCCTATGTGCCACTGTGGCGACCCCCTTTTGGCAATAAAAGGAGGCCCGAGGCATACTGGAGGAGGATTCGGACTTTTTGGACCCTGCACACTTTGTAGCTAGTCCAAGAACACCAGATAAACACAAACCAGCAGGAGCAGGGTATTACGCATCACTTGTGGGCCGAACCTGGATAAATCCCCGTGTTGATCTTCTAAACTCGCTCTTTCCACATCCCCGCACCCAGCAACCATAGAAGGGATTCCCCGTGATCCCATAGGTGTCGTTTCCACCGACAACAGGGTGATGCAGCAAACTAGAGATAAGTATTTCCCTCAGTTAGAGAACCAAGGTATCAATCCAGTAGGAGACAATGCACAAATCACCAATACCTGCATAAACAATCAAACAACTGGCACCCAACGCGATAAAGGGGTTGTCAATCCCTTCACGGTCACTTGCAAGAGTGAGATCTGGTAGAGATAGATAAAACTAAACAAATGATAAAGTAAATATTCTTGGGTTTTTTGGTTTATAGATCGGAAAGTAAAATACTACAAAATAGTAGATCGGAAACTTATATGATGGAAAATAGACCCGGGGCCATAGGTTTCACTAGAGGCTTCTCTCAAGATAGCAAATAATACGGTGGGTGAACAAATTACCGTCGAGCAATTGATAGAAAAGCGCAAAGTTATGACGATATCTTAGGCAATGATTATGAAATATAGGCATCACATCCGTGTCAAGTAGACAGACTCCTTCCTACATCTACTACTATTACTCCACACATCGACCGACTCATGCCTACATCTAGAGTATTAAGTTCATGAAGAACAGAGTAATGCATTAAGTAAGATGACATGATGTAGAGGAATAAACTCGAGCAATATGATGTAAACCCCATCTTTTTATCCTCGATGGCAACAATACAATGTGTGCCTTGCTGCCCCTACTGTCACTGGGAAAGGACACCACAAGATTGAACCCAAAGCTAAGCACTACTCCCATTGCAAGAAAAGCCAATCTAGTTGGCCAAACCAAACCGATAGTTCAAACAGAATTACAAAGATATCAAATCATGCATAAAAGAATTCAGAGAAGATTCAAATAATATTTATAGATAAACTGATCATAAATCCACAATTCATCGGATCTCGACAAACACACCGCAAAAGAAGATTACATCGGATAGATCTCCAAGAACATCGAGGAGAACATGGTATTGAGAATCAAAGAGAGAGAGAAGAAGCCATCTAGCTACTAGATATGGACCCGTAGGTCTGAGGTAAACTACTCACGCATCATCGGAAGGGTGATAGAGTTGATGTAGAAGCCCTCCGTGATCGAATCCCCCTCCGGTAGGATGCCGGAAAAGGCCCCAACATGGGATCTCACGGGAACATAATGTTGCGGTGGTGGAAAAGGGTTTTCGTGGATACTTCTAGTGGTTTGGGAACATATGTGAATATATAGGAGGCAGAACTTGGTCAGGGGGGCCACAAGGCAGGGGGCGCGCCCTCCCCCCTTGTCGCCACCTCGTGGCTCTTCTGACTTGAACTCCAAGTCTCTGGGGTGTCTTCTCGTCCAAGAAAAATCATCGCGAAAGTTTTATTCCGTTTGGACTCCGTTTGGTATTCCTTTTCTGCGAAACTCAAAAGCAAGGAAAAAACAAAAACCGGCACTGGACTCTAGGTTAATAGGTTAGTCCCAAAAATAATATAAAATAGCATATTAATGCATATAAAACATCCAAACCAGATAATATAATAGCATGGAACAATCAAAATTATAGATACGTTGGAGACGTATCATCACCATCGGCAATGGCCTCTCCCCCAAATAGGAAGGCGAGCTCGTTACCTTCCTCCAAGCAAATACTAATATGTTCGCTTGAATAGCATCAGACATGTCCGATGTACCGAAGGACGTGATCGAGCACCACTTGGTCGTGTGTCCCAATGCACGCCCCGTGAAGCAAAAGGTACGACAACAGGCGACCGAGAAGTCAGAGTTCATCGTCCCGAGGTCGAGAAACTTCAGGAGGCTGGAATCATCCGTGAGCTGCTCCACCCCGAGTGGGTCGTCAACCCTGTTGTGGTCCCCAAGCCCAATAGTGGTGGACGGATGTGCATCGACTTCACCAGCCTCAAGAAAGCCTGCCCCAAGGACCCTTACCCACTGCCACGGATCAACCAGATCGTGGATTCCACGGCTGGATGTGATCTGCTATGCTTTCTGGACGCCTTCTGAGGCTACCACCAGATCAAGATGGCATAAGAAGACGAGGAGAAGACATCCTTCATCACCCCCTGTGGAGTATACCACTACATATGCATGCACTTCGGCCTGAAGAGCACGGGAGCCACCTTCCAGAGGCAGATGCGCATCGCCCTAGGCCCCCAGATGGGAAGATACCACGAGGCCTATGTCAATGACATCATCATCAAGATTCACGAGGCACACTCCCTCATCATGGATCTCGAAGAAACCTTCACCGTCCTATGCAAGCTCAACCTCAAGCAAACCCCGATAAGTGCATGTTTGAAGTCCCTTCAGGCAAGCTGCTTGGCTTCCTGGTGTCCCACCATGTATCGAAGCCAACCCCAAGAAGATCAAGGCCATTGAGGAGATGCAGCCTCCGTGAAACCTCAAGGAAATGCAACGCTTGGCGGGATGCATGGCCTCGCTTGGGCGTTTCATCTCCAAGTTTGGCGAGTGAGCCTCGTCGTTCTTCAAGCTCATGAAGAGATTAGGCCCCTTAAAGTGGACTCCTGAAGCTAACGTGGCCTTCGAGGAACTCAAAAAGTACCTGACAAGCCCTCCTGTCATGGTCGGCATGCAGCCTCGCGAGCCCTTACTCATGTACTTGGTAGCCACCTACTACTTGTGAGCTGCATTGGGATTTCCCTGAAGAGGAGAGGATGATGCAGTATAGTAGAGATAAGTATTTCCCTTAGTTAAGAACCAAGGTTATCAATCCAGTAGGAGAACCAAACAACACCTCGTTAGCAGTACCTACACAAAAAATAATAAATACTTGCACCGAACGCAAACAAGGGGTTGTCGATCCCTTGGCGACTAATTGCAAGGATCAAATCTCGTAGTGATAGATTGATAAATAAACACAAATTAAATAAAGTAAATGAAATTGCAGCAAGGTATTTTTGGATTTTTAATATATGATAAAAATAGACCCCCGGCCCATAGTTTTCACTAGAGGCTTCTCTCTTGTAAATAGCATATGCGGGTACACAAATTATTGTTAGGGAATTGATAGAAAAGCGAATAATCATGCCGATATCCAAGGAAATGATCATGTATATAGGCGTCACCTCCGAGACAAGTAAACCGACTCCTGCCTACCTGCATCTACTACTATTACTCCACACATCGACTGCTATCCAGCATGCGTCTAGAGTATTAAGTTCATAAAGAATGGAGTAACGCCTTAAGCAAGATGACATGTTATAGACAAAGTAAACTCAAGCAATATGAATAAAGCCCATCGTTTTATCCTTAATGGCAACAATACAAATATGTGTCTTGTCTCTTTCTATCACTAGAATATAGATCACTTCAAGATTCAACCCATCATAAAGCACCTCTCTCATTGCAAGAAAAATCAATCTAGTTGGACAAACCAAATCAATAGATCGGAGAGAAATACAAAGCTATAATAATCATGCATAAAAGAGTTCAGAGAAGACTCGAATAATATTCATGGATAATCTGGTCAAAAACTCACAATCATCGGATCCCAACAAACACACCGCAAAAAGTGGTTACATCGAATAGATCTCCAAGAACATCGAGGAGAACATTGTATTGAAGATCAAAGAGAGAGAAGAAGCCATCTATCTACTAGCCACGGACCCGTAGGTCTGTGGTAAACTACTCACACATCATTGCAAGGGCAGCAAGGTTGATGTAGAGCCCCTCCGTGATTGATTCCCCCTCTAGTAGAGTGCTGGAAAAGGCCTCGAGATGGGATCTCGCGAGAACGGAAGTTTGTGGCGGCGTAAAAAGTGTTTTGGGTGGATCTCTATTGGTTATCGCGATTTTAGAAAATTTATAGAGGCAGAGTTAGGTCAAACGGAGCGAAGGGGGCCACGGGGCACCAGGGCGCACCTACCCCCTAGGCGCACCCTGGTGGCTTGTGGGCCACTCCTTCGTCTTCTAACCCCCTCCCAAAGTTTCTAGGGTCTCTTATGTCCAGAAAAAATCATCAAAAAGTTTCGTGGCATTTGGACTTCGTTTGGTACTGATATCCTGGAAAACCAAAAACAAGGGGAAAAACAACAATTAGCACTTGGCACTGAGTTAATACGTTAGTCCCAAAATGATATATATATATATAATGACATATAATTGCATATAAAACATCCTAGATTGGTACTATAATAGCATGGAACAATAAAAAATTATAGATGCGTTGGAGAAATATCGCCCCCCAAATGGCCAGCGTGGCCCGTGGAACGGAAAGAGTGTGTCCACGCCAAGGAGAAGCCTCCCGCGCCTGCACCCGCCGAGGCCACCTCCGATCCTATGGAGCTAGCGCCAGTGCCTGCCGAGGGCGAGCCGCCTAATGAGTCTCCCAAAGCCCAAGTTGTGGCTCCTACAACAACGCGCCTCGTTGAGCACCACGTATACTTTGTCAGCATGGTGTTGCGAGATGCTCGCGAGCGGTACCCCATGCAGCAGAAGCTTCTCGTCTTGCTCCTCATAGCCTCCAGGAAGTTGTGCCACTGCTTCTAGGGCCACCCCATCAAGGTGGTCACATCCTTTCCGCTGGAGCAGATCCTGCGCAGCTCCAACTCCACTGGCTGCATCGCCGAATGGAACATTGAGCTACAGCCCTTCGAGCTGGAGTTCCTCACCACGAGGACGATCAAGGGCGCATCGCTGGTGGACTTCATGGCAGAATGGAAAGATCCCCACCAAGATGAGCCTCGCAAGGAAGAATCCCTTCTGCCTGGGAAGAATGCCCCTCGCGGCTGGACCATGCACTTCGATGCGCGTGTTCTCACGACAAGGCACGGGGGCCTGTGTGGTGCTCACTTCACCAATAGGAGATAAGCTGTACTACGATGTGCAACTCTGCTTCGAGCATGAAGACAAGGTCTCCAACAACATTGCAGAGTATGAGGGCCTCATTGCCGGGCTCAAGGCCTCCATCGCTCTTGGCATCAAGTGCATCCTCATCAAAGGAGACTCGCATCTCCTTGTCAACTTCTCCAACAAGAGCTACAAACCGAAAGATGAGCACATGGCCGTCTACCTTGAGGAGGTGCGCAAACTCGAGAAGCGCTTCCTGGGCGTGGAGCTCCAGCACATCCCTCGCGGTGACAACAAGGAAGCTGACGACATTGCCAAGCGGGCGTCCCGATGCGAGCCCCGGAGCCCTGGCATCTTCGAGGAGAGGATCCTGAGGCCATCTGCAACACCTCTCAAAGCCAGCACAATGGCGCCTCATGAAGAGCTCCCACCCACACCCTCCTCAGGCGCACTAGACTGCAACCCACCTTCAGGCGCTCGCCTATTGCTGGCACTGGAGCCACAAGCCGAGAGTTGGGCCATGGGGATCAAGGCTTACCTAGAGAGCGGCGCCCTCCCCGAGGACGACACAGAAGTAGAGTGGGTGGCCTGCCAGGGCGGGCCCTACTGCTTGAGGGATGACAACCTCTATCGCAAGTGCCCCCACGGAGCAGATTGTTGAAGACAAGATGTACAACCTTGATGTCAAGGTCACTGAGATTCAAACTATTGTTGAGAAGCTAAGAGATGATGGTGAGGACAGAGATGATAGACCTACTACTGACAGATTCCAGACAGTGGCAAGGGCACAGAGGTCTTCTGCTAATCCAGTTGCAGACATGAGGCCTGCTCACTCTGCTCTTGCCACCACTGCCACAGTGCCACCACCAGTGTCAACTCCTACTGCTCAACAGACTTCAACTGAAGCATTTGCAGACACAGTTCTCTCAACACCATCTATGCACACCGGAGCAACAAGCCAGAAGACTGCTTCAGGAGCTCCCAAAGATCATGCCTAGAGTGTCGTACAACACTATACATTTTCAAACTTTTTGGTAACTTGTTGCCAAAGGGGGAGAAAGTGTATAGATCATATGCTGAGAGAGAGAGAGTCTTTTGCTTCTTTGGTTCTTATTTGCCTTGCTACTTTGGTTGGTTTTTTCTACTTGATGCTACATTTGTGTTATGCTCGTGAGATACCTTGTGTGATCATGTGTTTGATCATACTATGCTTAATGTGTGCTTGCATGTCTATCTTTATGATTGTTTGTGTATGATCAATCACTTGTATCTTTGGTGATGAGTGCATGTTATTTTACTCTTATCATTTTGTGCGCTCCACCAAGATGTATGTGACATGGAAGAGTGACCCGTCATGATCCTAATCAATTGTGCATTTGCATTCAAACGCAAATTTTAAATAATGCACAAATTTAGGGGGAGCTCTTGCTTATCACATACTTCTCAAAGCGACGATGTATTTCATTCATTTTATCATTTGTCGACATTTGATCTATATGTTGTCATCAATTACCAAAAAGGGGGAGATTGAAAGTGGAACTAATCCCCGGGTGGCTTTGGTAATTCATAACAACATATAGCTCATTGAACTAATATCCATTCAAGATAAATATTTCAGGAAGTTCAGTGAATGGCATGGCATGGGCTAGAAATGTGGACCCCTCAAAATGCTAAGGATACATATTGGCAAAAGTTCAAGACTCTTCATCTTTGTTTTAGTGATCCAAGATCACATTGAGTCCATAGGAAAGCAAATACTATTAAATGCTTAGTGATATTGCTCCTAAACCCTCAACCACTTTCTCCATCCAAATATGTCAAAACCCTAAACTCCAACTCGGCCCCACCAATTCATTCAATCTGGCGCCACTGAGTTCATATGACATAGCCACAACCAGAAACCCTAACAGTTCGTTCACACCAATACGGATCTTGGTCTCACCGAGATGGCCTTGCCAACTCCCTGTTATCAGTTGCAATTATTTCGGTCTCACCAAAATTGCAATCGGTCTCACCGAGATGGCTTGACCAATTCTTTGCTGCCCTATTGCTTCACTTCGGTCTCATCGAGTTGATGCAATCGGCGCCACGGAGATGAGGTTTGCCCTAAGCCCTAGCACAACAGTCCCACCGAGTTGTTCCAATCGGTCCCACCGAGATTCCTAACGTCCACATTTTGAACTAATCGGTCTCACTGAGTTCATCTATTCGGTCTCACTGAGTTGGGTCAAATGTGTGTAACGGTTGGATTTTGTGTGGAGGCTATATATACCCCTCCACCCCCTTCTCCATATGTGAAAGAGCCATCAGAATGTGCCTACACTTCCACCATACATTTTCTAAGAGAGAACCACCTACTCATGTGTTAATATCAAGATATACCAACCCTACCACAAGATCTTGATTTATATCCTTCCCCAAGTTCCTTCCACTCAAATCATCTTTCCACCATATCCAAATCTGTGAGAGAGAGTTGAGTGTTAGGGAGACTATCATTTGAAGCACAGGAGCAAGGAGTTCATAATCAACACACCATTTGTTAGCTTTTGGAGAGTGGTGTCTCCTAGATTGGTTAGGTGTCGCTTGGGAGCCTCCATCAAGATGTGGAGTTGAACCAAGAAGTTTGTAAGGGCAAGGAGATTGTCTACTTCGTGAAGATCTACCCTAGTGAGGCAAGTCCTTCATGGGCGATGGCCATGGTGGGATAGACAAGGTTGCTTCTTCGTGGACCCTTCGTGGGTGGAGCCCTCCGTGGACTCGCGCAACCGTTACCCTTCGTGCGTTGAAGTCTCCATCAACGTGGATGTATGATAGCACAACCTATCGGAACCATGCCAAAATCTCCATGTCTTCATTGCGTTTGCTCTCTCCAAACCCTTCCCTTTACCTTCATATGCAATGTTTTACTTTCTGCTGCTACACTCTTAGAATTGCAAGTGTAGGTTGATTGCTTGACTTTTGTTAATTGCTAAAATCTGCCCACAACTAAAATTGGGAAAAGGTTAGAATTTTATTTGCTCAAGTAGTCTAATCACCCCCATCTAGACATAGTTTCGATCCTACATACTGTGCCAACATCAACATGCAGATCTGCTATGCCTCTGTGGCTCACCCATGAAGTAATAGCCAGGCCGAGCGTGCCACCGCTGAGGGCCTTGATAATCCCCAAGTGCAAGGAATCATCGTAGCAATTTCCAAAGGTGGAAGTGATAAGTATGGAGTGTCGAACCCACAAGGAGCTAAAGGTAAGATCAATATTCTCTCAAGTCCTATCTACCACTGATACGACTCGACGTACACCGAACATTTGCTTCCATCTAGAAACGAGAAATAAAACTACATTGTGGGTATGAAGAGGATAACTTTGCATGATATCGCAGAACTAAAATATAGAAGTAGGTGATGTTAATATAAAGTTAGAATATATTACGAGAGCGAGTGTGGATAATAATGGGTCGGTGTGCGGAATTGTCCGAGGCAGTTGTTAACAAGATCGGTAATCATTATTGCAATTTCATATGAGGGAGAGGCATGAGCTAAGATACTTTATCTTCTTGGATCATATGCACTTATGATTAGAACTCTAGCAAGCATCCGTAACTACTAAAGACCATTAAGGTAAAACCCAACCATAGCATTAAAGCATCAAGTCCCCTTTATCCCATACGCAACAACCCCCTTACTCGGGTTTATACTTCTGTCACTCAAGCAACCCACCATAAGCGAATCATGAACGTATTGCAACACCCTACAGCGGGAATCCCTCACGTGTGCGTGGCACAAAAGGCACCATAGGACAACACCAAAATAAAACATACAACTCAAACCAATCTAGATCATCAATCAACCCAAAAGACAAAGGAAATCTACTCAAAACATCATAGGATGGCAACACATCATTGGGTCATAATATGTGGCATAAAGCACCATGTTCAGTAGGGGATTACAGCAGGGTGCGGGAGAGTGGACCGCATAAAAGAGACGAGGATGGTGATGTTGATGAAGACGATCACCGCGACGATGGTTCCCCCGATGGCACTCCAGCGCCACCGAGAGAGAGGGGTAGAGGTTCTCCCCCTTTTGCTTCCTCCTCCATGGCCTCCCCCTAGATGGGGAGAGGTTCTCCCTCTAGACCTTGGCCTCCATGGCGATGATGGCCCCCTCCGAGATCCTCCTCCATGGCCTCCAGTGATGATGGCCCCCTCCGGCAGGGTGCCAGAGAGGGCCTAGATTGGTTTTTCGTGGCTACAGAGGCTTACGGTGGCGGAACTCCCGATCTAGGTTTTGTTCTAGAGTTTTTGGGATTTATAGGAGTGTTTGGCATTGGGGGCAAGTCAAGGGGACCCACAAGGGGACGACAAGGACGGGGGGCGCGCCCTAGGGGGGTGGGGGCGCCCCCACCCTTGTGGTTACCCCGGGACTCCTCTCTGGTATCTTTTTGCTACAGTATTTTTTATATTTTCCAAAAATATTCTCCATAAATTTCAGCCCATTCCAAGAACTTTTATTTTTGCACAAAAACAACACCACGGTAGTTCTGCTAAAAAATAGCGTTAGTCCGGGTTAGTTCTAATTAAATCATAGCAAAATCATATAGAATTATTGTAAACATGGCATGAATACTTCATAAATTATAGATGTTGGAGACGTATCAGCATCCCCAAGCTTAATTCATGCTCGTCCTCGAGTAGGTAAATGATAAAAGAAATAATTTATGAAGTGTGAATGCTAGCATCGTGTAAAAGTTTGATCAATGATAGTTCCAAACACTTTTTCCAGCATCAATATATATCATAAACAGTAGCTCATCTCATAAAACTCCTCATGATCAAGTAACAAGCTATTCACATGTTAAAGCATAGACCATAAACTTTCTTGAAAACTAACAAACTATGTTCTCAGTCATCAAACAATTGCAATTCATCTTATTTTCAGGAAGGGTCTATGTAAGAGCTTTAATTTAGCAAATCCCACATACTCAACTATCATATAGTCTTCCATGATTACTACCACTCAAAGCATATTTTTAGAACAAATAGCATCCATTGAACAGAGAGAAAGATAGGGGCTTAATGTTTCGGCTCCCAACTTACTTATCATATAGATAATTGTCAACAATAATAATTCACGATCAAATATATTTGAATGGCCATATATGCTTGGATATTTCCCCACCACATGATGCTTGCCAACTAAAGAATAATTGAGGTTGGAATAGGAAGGGATACTATTGACTCTTGCATAAAAGTAAATACATGAAAGTAAAAGATAGGCCCTTCGCAGAGGGAAGCAGAGGTTGTCATGCGCTTTTAAATGTTGGGTGTGCAAACCCTTAATGCAAAGGAACGTCATGTAGTATTGCCCTTTGTGATAGCAACCTTTATTATGCAGTCCATCGCTTTTATTTCTTTACCACCACAAGTTCGTACAACGCTTATTTTCCCTTACAATAAAATATCATACATATTTAGGAGCAATTTTTAGTGCTTTTTGCACCGATGACAACTTACTTGAAGGATCTTATTCAATCCATAGGTAGATATGATGGACACTCATGGCATGAAACTGCGTTTGGGGGTTTTGGATGCACAAGTAGTATCTTTACTTAGTACAAATTTTGGCTAGCAAAGGATCCTAAGCAAGCACCACATGTTAGGGGATCCAAAAAAATATAACTTCTATACAAATATACCCAAACATAACTCATTAAGTTGTCTTCCTTGTCCAACTTCAACTAATTTGATCAAGTTTGAAAACAATTAATGGGGTTCACAATCATGGAAGATGTCCAAGATATTATATTTATATGTGAAATCTCTCTTCCTTCAATATTATTTCATGAATTGTTCAAGTGACCAATGTTGAGTTTGCTAACTTTCAATAAATTTTACCACCTATACTTATTATATGTGAAGTCATTACTCCCGATGGTATAAGCATATGAAACATATATAAATTCAGATTTATGATATTCAATTCATTCAACCATTTACTCATGGGATATAAGTGAATCACGAGAGTAAATGGTAAACTACTCCAAAAAGATATAAGTGAAGATCAATGAATAGTCAAATAATTAACTAACCATGGGAGGACTCTCTCGCATTAAAGATTTTAGATCCAATGATTTTATTCAAACAGCAAGTGAAATGAAAATATGCTCCAAGCAAAACACATATAATGTGATGACTAAAAATATAGCTCCGAGTAAGGTATACCGATGGTTTTGAAGACGAAAGAGGGGATGCCTTCCGGGGCATCCCCAAGCTTAGACGCTTGAGTCTTCCTTGAATATTACCTTGGGGTGCCTTGGGCATCCCCAAGCTTAGGGTCTTTCCACTCCTTATTCTCCTCGTATCGATATCTCACCCAAAACTTGAAAACTTCAATCACACAAAACTTAACGAAGCTTCGTGAGATGGGTTAGTATGATAGAGAGTAAATCATTCACTTTGGTACTGTCAAAAAAACAAGATTCATAATTGTTCTCACACAATACCTACTATACCATATCATTTCTACAATTTATATTGAGCAATATAAGCCATAGAAACTAGAAAACAAGCAAACTATGCATTGAAAACAGAATCTGTCAAAAACAGAACAGTCTGTAATGATCTGAACAACAACCATACTTATATTACTCCAAAAATTCTAAAAACTTAGGACAACATAGAAAATTTGTATATCAATCATCTGTAAAAAAAATCAGAATTTTTCAACGCTCCAGTAATTTTAAACAATTCTGTGACTGGGCGCAAAAGTTTCTGTTTTTGCACAGAATCAAGTCAACTATCATCCACACTACCCCAAAGGCTTTACTTGGCACTTTTTTGAAACAAAAGCTATAAAACATTAATCATGTGGACACATAAAAACAGTAGGTATAAGTATTGGGTTGTCTCCCAACAGGCGCTTTTCTTTAATGCCTTTCTAGCTAGGCATGATATTTTTAATGATACACTTCCAAGCCCAATTTCAATGATAATTTTATTCATACTCTAAAGGATGTAAGTGAAGTTCATAGAGCATTCTACAATTAATATAGATCAACCAATATCCAAGCTCAAAATATATAAGTGAAGCACACGAAGCATTCTATAAAACCATACTCAAAAGATTTAAGTAAAGCACAAAGAGCATTCTATAAAGCCATACTCAAAAGATTTAAGTGAAGCACATGAAGCATTCCATAAATCAATGAAGGACTATCTCATAATAGCATGGTGCATAAAGGAAAAGAAAAGAAAAGTAAGCAAAAAATACGTATATCATGTGAACAAAACAAAAACCGAGGTATACCGATAATTGTTGAAGAAGAAAGATGGGATGCCAATCGGGGCATCCCCAAGCTTAGATGCTTGAGTAACTTTGAAATATTTACTTGGGGTGACTTGGGCATACCCAAGCTTGAACTCTTGCCTCTCCTTATTCTTCTCATATCGGTAACTCCTCATTCTTCGAACACTTCATCACACAAAACTTAACAAAAAACTTTGTGAGATCCGTTAGTATAATAAAGCAAATCACTACCTTTAGGTACTGCTGTAAACTCATTCCAATTTCATATTAGCATTATATCTACTGTATTCCAACTTCACCATGGTTCATACCCCCCGATACTACCCATATATTCATAAAAAAACAACACATAGAAAATAGAATCTGTCAAGAACAGGACAGTCTATAGCAATCTGGAACTTTCGCATACTTCCGTACACTCCAAAAATTCTAAAAAAAATAGGACAATATAAACAATCTGCAGAGCAGTAATTTGTAAAAAATTCAAGATTTTATCACGCTCCAGTAAATAATGTAAATTCAAACACTACAGCCAAAGTTTCTGTTTTTCTGCTGCACACACCAAACAAGCAATTTAAACATTCTAAACTTAAACTTTGGCACATTATTTATATAATACAATGGATATGTACAAGGGGATACTTACTTTTAAGAAACTTCCATGAAAAATTCTACATTGTTTCCATGAGCATGAACACAAGTGTTCAAGGTCGACCCTCACTTCTCCAATGCATAACCTTCCAATCACTTCTCTTTTTGAAAAAGTTTCTAGGCATAAGAGGCAAGTAATTTTTTTATTATTTTGAAAAAAATTCACCCACAACTAAAAAAAAAAAAGGGAAAACAAAATCTACTTAGTGAAGAAAGCAAACAAGCATACACGAAAATATCAACCCCACGCTATTGCTCCCCGGCAACGGCGCCAGAAAAGAGCTTGATAATCCCCAAGTGCAAGGAATCATCGTAGCAATTTCCAAAGGTGGAAGTGATAAGTATGGAGTGTCGACCCACAAGGAGCTAAAGGTAAGATCAATATTCTCTCAAGTCCTATCTGCCACTGATACGACTCTACGTACACTGAACGTTTGCTTCCATGTAGAAACGAGAAATAAAACTACGTTGTGGATATGAAGAGGATAACTTTGCATGATATCGCAGAACTAAAATATAAAAGTAGGTGTTGTTAATATAAATTTAGAATATATTACTATCTATTATAAATAGCGAGTGTGGAATAATGATGGGTCGGTGTGCGGAATTGTCCTAGGCAATTGTTAACAAGATCGGTAATCATTATTGCAATTTGATATGAGGGAGAAGCATAAGCTAACATACTTTCTCTTCTTGGGTCATATGCACTTATGATTGGAACTCTAGCAAGCATCCGCAACTACTAAAGATCATTAAGGTAAAACCCAACCATAGCATTAAAGCATCAAGTCCCCTTTATCCCATATGCAACAAACCCCTTACTCGGGTTTATGCTTCTGTCACTCAAGCAACCCACTATAAGCGAATCATGAACGTATTGCAACACCCTATAGCGGGAATCCCTCACGTGTGCGCGGCACAGAAGGCACCATAGGACAGCACCAAAATAAAACATACAACTCAAACCAATCTAGATCATCAATCAACCCAAAATACAAAGGAAATCTACTCAAAACATCATAGGATGGCAACACATCATTGGATCATAATATGTGGCATAAAGCACCATGTTCAAGTAGGGGATTACAACGGGGTGCGGGAGAGTGGACCGCGTAAAAGAGATGAGGATGGTGATGTTAATGAAGGCGATCACCGCGGCGATGGTTCCCCTGATGGCACTCCTGTGCCACCGAGAGAGGGGGGGAGAGGTCCCCCCCCTGTGCTTCCTCCTCCATGGCCTCCCCCCTAGATGGGGAGAGGTTCTCCCTCTGGTCCTCTATAGCTGCAAGATGGAAGAGAATAGTTCTGTCAGTGAGCATATACTCAGAATGTCTGGGTATAATAATCACTTGATTCAACTGGGAGTTCAACTTCCGGATGATTGCGTCATTGACAGAATTCTTCAATCACTGCCACCAAGCTACAAGAGCTTCGTGATGAACTATAACATGCAAGGGATGGATAAGACAATTCCCGAGCTCTTCGCAATGCTAAAGGAAGTGGAGGTAGAAGTCAAAAAGGAGCATCAAGTGTTGATGGTCAGTAAAACCACTAGTTTCAAGAAAAAGGGCAAAGGGAAGAAGAAAAGGAACTTCAAGAAGAACAGCAAGCAAGTTGCTGTTCAGGAGAAGAAATCCAAATCTGGACCTAAGCCTGAAACTGAGTGCTTCTACTGTAAGCAGACTGGTCACTGGAAGCGGAACTGCCCCAAGTATTTGGCGGATAAGAAGGATGGCAAGGTTAACAAAGGTATATGTGATATACATGTTATTGATGTGTACCTTACTAATACTCGCAGTAGCACCTGGGTATTTGATACTGGTTATGTTGCTAATATTTGCAACTCGAAACAGGGGCTACGGATTAAGCGAAGATTGGCTAAGGACGAGGTGACGATGCGCGTGGGAAATGGTTCCAAAGTCGATGTGATCGTCGTCGGCACGCTACCTCTACATCTACCTTCGGGATTAGTTTTAGACCTAAATAATTGTTATTTGGTGCCAGCGTTGAGCATGAACATTATATCTGGATCTTGTTTAATGCGAGACGGTTATTCATTTAAATCAGAGAATAATGGTTGTTCTATTTATATGAATAATATCTTTTATGGTCATGCACCCTTGAAGAGTGGTCTATTTTTAATGAATCTCGTGATACACATATTCATAATGTCGAAGCCAAAAGATGCAGAGTTAATAATGATAGTGCAACTTATTTGTGGCACTGCCGTTTAGGTCATATCGGTGTAAAGCGCATGAAGAAACTCCATACTGATGGAATTTTGGAATCACTTGATTTTGAATCACTTGGTACTTGCGAACCGTGCCTCATGGGCAAGATGACTAAAACACCGTTCTCCGGAACTATGGAGAGAGCAACAGATTTGTTGGAAATCATACATACAGATGTATGTGGTCCGATGAATATTGAGGCTCGTGGCGGATATCGTTATTTTCTCACCTTCACAGATGATTTGAGCAGATATGGGTATATCTACTTAATGAAACATAAGTCTGAAACATTTGAAAAGTTCAAAGAATTTCAGAGTGAAGTTGAAAATCATCGTAACAAGAAACTAAAATTCCTACGATCTGATCGTGGAGGAGATATTTGAGTTACGAGTTTGGTCTACATTTGAAACAATGCGGAATAGTTTCGCAACTCACGCCACCCGGAACACCACAGCGTAATGGTGTGTCCGAACGTCGTAATCGTACTTTATTAGATACGGTGCGATCTATGATGTCTCTTACTGATTTACCGCTATCGTTTTGGGGTTATGCTTTAGAGACGGCTGCATTCACTCTAAATAGGACACCATCGAAATCCGTTGAGACGACGCCTTGTGAACTATGGTTTGGCAAGAAACCAAAGTTGTCGTATCTTAAAGTTTGGGGTTGCGATGCTTATGTGAAGAAACTTCAACCTGATAAGCTCGAACCTAAATCGGAGAAATGTGTCTTCATAGGATACCCAAAAGAGACTGCTGGGTATACCTTCTATCACAGATCCGAAGGCAAGATATTCGTTGCTAGGAATGGATCCTTTCTAGAGAAGGAGTTTCTCTCGAAAGATGTGAGTGGGAGGAAAGTAGAACTTGATGAGGTAACTGTACCTGCTCCCTTATTGGAAAGTAGATCATCGCAGAAATCAGTTTCTGCGACACCTACACAAAGTAGTGAGGAAGTTAATGATGATGATCATGAAACTTCAGATCAAGTTATTACTGAACCTCGTAGGTCAACTAGATCAAGATCCGCACCAGAGTGGTACGGTAATCCTGTTCTGGAGGTCATGTTACTAGACCATGACGAACCTACGAACTATGAAGAAGCGATGGTGAGCCCAGATTCCGCAAAATGGCTTGAAGCCATGAAATCCGAGATGGGATCCATGTATGAGAACAAAGTATGGACTTTGGTTGACTTGCCCGATGGTCGGCAAGCCATTGAAAATAAATGGATCTTCAAGAAGAAGACTGACGCTGATGGTAATGTTACTGTCTATAAAGCTCGACTTGTTGCGAAAGGTTTTTGACAAGTTCAAGGGATTGACTACGATGAGACCTTCTCACCCGTAGCGATGCTTAAGTCTGTCCGAATCATGTTAGCAATTGCCGCATTTTATGATTATGAAATTTGGAAAATGGATGTCAAAACTGCATTCCTGAATGGATTTCTGGAAGAAGAGTTGTATATGATGCAACCGGAAGGTTTTGTCGATCCAAAGGGAGCTAACAAAGTGTGCAAGCTCCAGCGATCCATTTATGGACTGGTGCAAGCCTCTCGGAGTTGGAATAAACGCTTTGATAGTGTGATCAAAGCATTTGGTTTATACAGACTTTTGGAGAAGCCTCTATTTACAAGAAAGTGAGTGGGAGCTCGATAGCATTTCTGATATTATATGTGGATGACATATTACTGATTGGAAATGATATAGAATTTCTGGATAGCATAAAGGGATACTTGAATAAGAGTTTTTCAATGAAAGACCTCGGTGAAGCTGCATATATATTAGGCATTAAGATCTATAGAGATAGATCAAGACGCTTAATTGGACTTTCACAAAGCACATACCTTGACAAAGTTTTGAAGAAGTTCAAAATGGATCAAGCAAAGAAAGGGTTCTTGCCTGTACTACAAGGTGTGAGATTGAGTAAGACTCAATGCCCGACCACTGCAGAAGATAGAGAGAAGATGAAAGATGTTCCCTATGCTTCAGCCATAGGCTCTATCATGTATGCAATGCTGTGTACCAGACCTGATGTGTCCCTTGCTATAAGTTTAGCAGGAAGGTACCAAAGTAATCCAGGAGTGGATCACTGGACAGCGGCCAAGAACATCCTGAAATACCTGAAAAGGACTAAGGATATGTTTCTCGTTTATGGAGGTGACAAAGAGCTCATCGTAAGAGGTTACGTTGATGCAAGCTTTGACACTGATCCGGACGATTCAAAATCGCAAACCGGATACGTATTTACATTGAACGGTGGAGCTGTCAGTTGGTGCAGTTCTAAGCAAAGTGTCGTGGCGGGATCTACGTGTGAAGCGGAATACATAGCTGTTTCGGAAGCAGCAAATGAAGGAGTCTGGATGAAGGAGTTCATATCCGATCTAGGTGTCATACCTAGTACATCGGGACCAATCAAAATCTTTTGTGACAATACTGGTGCAATTGCCTTAGCAAAGGAATCCAGATTTCACAAGAGAACCAAGCACATCAGAAGACACTTCAATTCCATCCGGGATTTAGTCCAGGTGGGAGACATAGAAGTTTGCAAGATACATACGGATCTGAATGTTGCAGACCCGTTGACTAAGCCTCTTCCACGAGCAAAACATGATCAGCACCAAGACTCCATGGGTGTGAGAATCATTACTATGTAATCTAGATTATTGACTCTAGTGCAAGTGGGAGACTGAAGGAAATATTCCCTAGAGGCAATAATAAAGTATTATATATTTCCTTATATCATGATAAATGCTTATTATTCATGCTAGAATTGTATTAACCGGAAACATAATACATGTGTGAATACATAGACAAACAAAGTGTCACTAGTATGCCTCTACCAGACTAGCTCGTTAATCAAAGATGGTTATGTTTCCTAGCCATAGACATGAGTTGTCATTTGATTAATGGGATCACCTCATTAGGAGAATGACGTGATTGACATGACCCATTACGTTAGCTTAGCACCCGATCGTTTAGTATGTTGCTATTGCTTTCTTCATGACTTATACATGTTCCTATGACTATGAGATTATGCAACTCCCGTTTACCGGAGGAACACTTTGTGTGCTACCAAACGTCACAACGTAAATGGGTGATTATAAAGGTGCTCTACAGGTGTCTCCAAAGGTACTTGTTGGGTTGGCGTATTTCGAGATTAGGATTTGTCACTCCGATTGTCGGAGAGGTATCTCTGGGCCCACTCGGTAATGCACATCACTATAAGCCTTGCAAGCATTGTGACTAATGAGTTAGTTGCGGGATGATGTATTACGGAACGAGTAAAGAGACTTGCCGGTAACGAGATTGAACTAGGTATCGAGATACCGACGATCGAATCTCGGGCAAGTAACATACCGATGACAAAGGGAACAACGTATGTTGTTATGCGGTCTGACCGATAAAGATCTTCGTAGAATATGTGGGAGCCAATATGGGCATCCAGGTCCCGCTATTGGTTATTGACCGGAGAGGTGTCTCGGTCATGTCTACATAGTTCTCGAACCCGAAGGGTCCGCACGCTTAAAGTTACGATGACAGTTATATTATGAGTTTATATGTTTTGATGTACCGAAGGTTGTTCGGAGTCCCGGATGTGATCACGGACATGACGAGGAGTCTCGAAATGGTTGAGACATAAAGATTGATATATTGGACGACTATATTCGGACACCGGAAGTGTTCCGGAGAAGTTTCGGATTAAACCGGAGTGCCGGAGGGTTACCGGAACCCCCCGGGGAAGTATTGGGCCTTAGTGGGCCTTGAGGGGAGAGAGAGGGCAGCAGCCAGGAGGTGGCGCGCCCCCTCCCAGGAGGAGTCCTAGTTGGACTAGGAGAGGGGGGCGCAGCCCCCTTTCCCTCTCCCTCTCCCTCTCTTTCCTTCCCCCCTTCTTTTCCTAGTAGGACTAGGAAAGGGGAGTCCTACTCCTACTAGGAGGAGGACTCCCCCCCTCTCTTTGGCGCGCCAAGGGCAGCCGGCCTCCCCCTTGCTCCTTTATATACGGGGGCAGGGGGCACCTCTAGACACACTTGATATACGATATTTTAGCCGTGTGCGGTGCCCCCTCCACCAGATTACACCTCGATAATACCGTTGCGGAGCTTAGGCGAAGCCCTGCGTCGGTGGAACATCATCATCGTCACCACGCCATCGTGCTGACGAAACTCTCCCTCAACACTCGGCTGGATCGAAGTTCGAGGAACGTCATCGAGCTGAACGTATGTAGAGCTTGGAGGTGCCGTACGTTCGGTACTTGATCGGTCGGATCGTGAAGACGTACGACTACATCAACCGCGTTGTGATAACGCTTCCGCTGTCGGTCTACCGGGGTACGTGGACAACACTCTCCCCTCTCGTTGCTATGCATCACCATGATCTTGCGTGTGCGTAGGAAATTTTTTGAAATTACTACGTTACCCAACACGGGGTCCTCCTCCATGGCCTCCGGTGATGATGGCCCCCACCGGCAGGGTGCCAGAGAGGGCCTAGATTGGTTTTTCGTGGCTACAGGGGCTTACGGCAGCGGGACTCCAGATCTAGGTTTTGTTCTCGAGTTTTCGGGATTTATAGGAGTGTTTGGCATCGGGGACAAGTCAAGGGGACCCACGAGGCGACAACAAGGACGGAGGGCGTGCCCTATGGGGGTGGAGGCGCCCCCGCCCTTATGGTTACCCCGGGACTCCTCTCTAGTATCTTTTTGCTCTAGTATTTTTTATATTTTCCAAAAATATTCTCCGTTAATTTTCAGCCCATTCCGAGAACTTTTATTTCTACACAAAAACAACACCACGGTAGTTCTGCTGAAAACAGCGTGAGTCCGAGTTAGTTCTAATCAAATCATACCAAAATCTTATAGAAATATTGTAAACATGGCATGAATACTTCATAAATTATAGATACGTTGGAGACGCATCAGGCCTCAAGACGAGACGCTTCAACAAAAAGCTCACTGCCTGCGGCAAAGGCTGGCTCGATGAGCTCCAGTCCAAGCCTACCGGCGAAATGCCCTTCTTCCTCATCTATGGGGCAGAAGCGGTCCTCCCCACCGAGCTCAAGCATGGGTCCTCGCGGTTCCTGGCCTTCGACAAGATCTGTCGGGATGGCCTGCGGGAAGCTGATTTGCTCCTCCTCGAGCAAGCGCATTGTCAGGCTACCATCCGCACAGCCAGGCACTAGCAGGCGCTGCGTTGCTACCACGGCCGCAACATACGCCCCCGTACCCTTGAAGCTAGCGATCTTGTCCTGCAAATGGTCCTCTCCAGGGAATGACTCCACAAGCTCTCGCCCATGTGGAAAGGCCCTTTCAGGGTGGTGCACGTTTCCCGGCTTAGCGCGACACGACTAGAAACAAAGGAGGGTGTTCTGGTACCAAACACATGGAACATCCAACACCTCCGCAAGTTCTCCCCGTGACCTCACGGGCATGAACAAAGTGGAGTTGTACACGCTCAGGAGCCTCTCTTCTGCATTGCCACTGGCCGCAAGAGCTCTCGCCCACAACCTAGTGGGGCCCCATGCTCAGACATGGCACACTGCTTACTTGAGGGCCGCCTGCCATCACATCCTCAGGCTGACCCGTGCGCATCACGAGATCATGTATCTTCTGTTTGTGTAATGAGACCTCTTCAGCCATTAGTAAAATTTTATTTCCTAAGTATTATGTGTGTTTGGTCGGAAATTCGGTTCATGATGCGCGCTCGCACGATATCACGCATGCGTATCACGCGAGCGGGGTCTGGAATGGTGCCTGCGCCTGGGTCAGTCCCGACAGCGCCGCTAAACCCAAGTGACTGAGCTCTGGCTCGTGGGCCTGCTCCCGTGCACGTCACCTCACGAAGGTCATTGGTGTTTTTTTCTCCTCGCGCGACACCCACAAGCGGCCTCACGAGCGTGCTCTGCTCCATTACTTGTAAAAACTTGTTGGCAATCTCACTGATGAAGGGCCCATGAAATGTCACGAGCACTCCTCCACGGGAGGCAGCACGAGCGTTGCCTTGCGAGGTAGCCTGCCATGCCATTGATACGTCTCCAACGTATCTACTTTTCCTAACGCTTTTCCTCTTGTTTTGGACTCTAATTTGCATGATTTGAATGAAACTAACCCCGGACTGACGCTGTTTTCAGCAGAACTGCCATGGTGTTGTTTTTGTGCAGAAATAAAAGTTCTCGGAATAGAACAAAATTTTGCGAGGATTTTTTATATCAATAAAGAGAATTTCGGGAGCCAAGAACCACCGGAGGGGGCACCTGGGTGGGCACAACCCACCAGGGCGCCCCCCCTCCAGGCGCGCCTAGGTGGGTTGTCCTCGCCTGGTGGCCCCGAAGACCCTGAAACCTACGCTATAAAATCACATTTTCCAGAAAAAAAATCAGGGAGAAAGAATTATCGCGCTCCACGAGACGGAGCCGCCGTCACCTCATGTTCTTCAACGGGAGGTGTGACGCCCTCGATTCAATCGTACACTAATCATACACGCAAATGTTTACGATCAAGATCAAGGACTCACGGGTAGATATCACAACACAACTCTAGACACAAATTAAAATAATACAAGCTTTATATTACAAGCCAGGGGCCTCGAGGGCTCGAATACATAAGCTCAAAAACACAAGAGTCAGCGGAAGCAACAATATCTGAGTACAAACATGAGTTAAATAGGGATGCCTTAAGAAGGCTAGCACAAAAGCAACACGATCGAAGAGGCAAGGCCTCCTGCCTGGGAACCTCCTAACTACTCCTAGTCGTCGGTGGTCTCCACGTAGTCGTAGGCATCGACGGTGGCATCTGGCTCCTGGGCTCCGACATCTGGTTGCATCAACCGGAAAGAAGAAGAAAGGGGGAAAGGGGGAGCAAAGCAACCGTGAGTACTCATCCAAAGTACTCACAAGCAAGGATCTACACTACATATGCATCGGTATCAATGAAATGGGTTGTATCTGTGGACTGGACTGCAGAATGCCAGAAGAGAAGGGGAAAGCCTAGCCTATCAAAGACTAGCATCTTCAAGCAGCTCCAAGCATCTTGCAGCATCAGAAGAGATAAGAGTAGCATAAAGTAAAGTAGTAGTAGTGTTATCAACCTCGGCCAGAGATCCTTTCTCGACTCCCTGCGAGAAAGCAATCCAAGAGCCGTACTATCCATTTCTCATCACAATCAAATTCTCATCACAAGTATCCAGTTCTAGTTGTATCGATTGAGATACAACTCCAAGAGTCCGTTACCGTAGGACAGGCTATCGATAGATGTTTTCTTCCCTGCAAGGGTGCACCAACTTACCCACCACACTCGATTAACTCCGGCCGGACACACTTTCCTGGGTCATGCCCGGCCTCGGCCAAACAATACGCCGCAACCCGACCTAGGCTTAATAGAGAGGTCAGCACGCCGGACTAAACCTATGCCCCCAGGGGTCATGGGCCATCTCCCCGGGAACTCCTGCACGTTGCGAACGCGGCCGGTGAGCAGACCTATCTACCTCCTTAAAAAGGCAGGAGCTTACCAGTCCAACCTGGTGCGCACCGCTCAGTCGCTGACGTCTATTAAGCTTCGGCTGATGCATACGACGCAGAACGCCCATACTATGCCAACGTGATGGTTAGTGCTATCAGGCCAGAGGCCCCTCGGATCAAATATCCAAAACGCAGTGGATTAGGAACATGCGGTAACAAGCAGAGACTCACGAAAGATGTGACCCCGTTGCCCCGTCTCGAGGACTTGCGGCAAGGGCTAGGAATGCCCGGCCACGCCTCGTAATTATCTCGCGGGCACCCTCCAGGTCAACCCGTCTCCACATCACTCGCGGGTACCCCTCAGGGTCGACCCTCCTTTCCAAGTAACAGTTGTAAAGTCCAAGTATCCGTGTGTCCAAACATCAAGGGGAAAACCCGAGGAATCACCCCGGTGAATTCCACTCGATGTAATCCTCAAGGTGAACGTAAGAGGATCCACCCTCGAGGTTCACACTTGAGGGGTTGCACGACAGAGCCGTATCGGAAGTGGTTAAGGAGGAAATCACCCTCGATGACCACGACCGAATAGCTACACTACAGGTTAACATCAGAAGTGATGATGAGGTCTCACCCTCGGCACTCGATAGTAACCCAGTAGTGTCGAGCAACTAAGGGGAAAGTGATGTGCGGTGCCGGGGCCTGGTCTTCGATCCCGTTGATCGGGTCTTCGATGATGAAGCAGGGGCAACAAGGACAAGGTGGGGGTCACTGGTGGATCACTAACCAACCTATACTAAGCAGTTTAGGATAAGCAGGTAGGTAACAATTCGCAGGTTACAAAAGCAGGCTATGCATCAGAATAGGAGCAAAGAATAATAGCAGCAAAATCTAATGCAAGCATGAGAGAATGGAATGGGCGATATCGGGATGATCAAAGGGGGGGCTTGCCTGGAAGCTTTGCTGAAAAGGAAGAAGGGTCATTGTCGACGTAGTCGATCACTGGGGCGGCATCGGTCTCAGGGTCTACCGGAGAGAAGAGGGGGAAGAAACAATAAATATAAAGCAAACAAAGCATAACTAAGCATAACATGGTAATACACGGTGTTAGGGGTGAACTAACGCAGTGCTAGACGTTGCAGACGGAGAGGGAAAACATCCGGAAGGGTTTTTCCGGCGTTTGTCGTTTTCCGGACAGATGAAAAGAGAGGGGACGGTTCCATGTTCAGCATGCTAGGGGCATGTGACAGGTATGAGGAGGGCGTATTCGGATTCGTCACATTTTTCTGAGCAACTTTCATGTAGAAAACATTTTCATCTGAGCTACGGTTTATTTTCTATGAATTTTCAAAGATTAAACCATTTTCTAGAATTATTTATATTAACAAAAATGGAATTATGACATCAGCTTTGCGTGGGGATGATGTCAGCGGTCAACAGACTCGCTGACCAGGGTCAAACCTGCCATGTGGGGCCAGTGCGACCCACATGTCAGCCTCTGTGGCACTAACAGTGGATTAATTTGCCTAACAGTACTAGTTAGGGGTGTGGGCCCCATTAGTTAGTGACTATTAAGTTTAACTAATTAATTTTATTTGTAAAAATGTTTAATTAGCCTAATTAACAGACGGGGCCCACATGTCATGCACAGTAACTGCGTTGACCAGAGTCAACGTGGTCAACTGGGGCGCCGGGGCCCCCTAGCAGCCTCACTGGGGCGGCCCCCATAGGGCCACGGCGGCCGGAGCAACGCCGGCGACCACAGGAGGCGGCGGCAACGCGCGGGATTCGCCCACAGACCACCAAAACGAAAGCAGTCGGTCACGTTCGAACGCGGAGACGAAGCCGCGTCGAACGGCATTGGCGGGAGCGGCTGAGGCGACCGGGAACGTCGACGGCGACCACCGCGGGCGGCGCCGGACTTCGGGCGAAGGTGGTTTCGGCGCTACGAGGCACCAAAACGCACGCGGTTTGCGGCTACAGCTAGCTGGCGATGCGGCGCATCCGATGGAGCAAGCAGCAGGGGCGGAGATGGCTGGAGTGGCGCCGGCGACAAGCCATGGCGGCGGTGGTGTTCGGGCCCTCAACGAGCTAGAGGCTAGGGGCCACGGGGAAGCGCGTGCGCAGGTGCGTTGGGTTCCTGGAAGCGCCAGGAGCACGGTGGCGTGCTCAGGCGAGCGTGACAGCGGCTATGGCGACGGCCACGAGCTCGTCGGCGGTGGACAGAAAACGGGCGCGGTGGCAAGCTAGCTACAGCACGCGAGGAAGCTAACGGAGAGGAGCAGGAGGTGGAGGAGCTCATCGCGCAGCTAAGGAAAGCCTTCGAGAGCTTAGTAGCAGCGGTGAGCGTCGGAGAGGAGGGATATCGCCGGCGACCGTCGAGGAAGGGGGCGGCTCGATCCGCGGCCTGCGGTGCTCCCCGGCTTGCGCTCGTGGACGGGGACGAGGTAGTCGACAACGGTGGAGCTGCTGGACAGGTCGGCGAGGCGCGGCGAGGTCGGTAGCCACAAGGACGGGCGAGGCACAGCGGCGACCGCGTCGGCCTCCTCTCCAAAACAAAGGAGAGGGAGAGAGAGAAGGGGATCTGGAGAGCGAGGGGCGAGGTGAGTGGGGTGGCAGACGAGTGGGAGGCGAGGGGGCCGAGGCGTCGGGGCGGTGGAGGCCTTATCCTCTCGTGGGGGTCGCCGCCGGCGAGGTGGTTCGGCGGGAGCCAGCTCCTGTAGCGACACGGCTCGGGGAACAGGAGAAGGCGACCGGGGAGGGGGAGTGGGCCGGCCTGCTGGGCACCCTGGCTCGGGTGGGCCGAAGCCCAAGTGGGGCAGGGGCTTTCTCTCTCTCTCTCACCTCTTCTTTTTCTTTTGAAAACTTTTCTGTTTTCTCTTAACAATAAATTGTTTTGGAATATTTGCTAAATGATGAACATTTTTCCAGCAACTTTGTGCAACTTGAAATTTTCACTTTGAATTTGAATTGGATTCAAAGAAGGAATTTGAAATGAGATACTAATCTAATATGATTAAGCTTTGTAAATCAAGATGACTTGGCATTGATCATAAGGGATTACTGTAGTGTGATGCTGGGGACGTTACAGGAGGCCAGATCTGGAGTCCGTTTGGGGCTCCGGAGAGGGGGGTCTTCGTTCTTCGTCATCACCAACCCTTCTCCATCGCCAATTCCATGATGCTCCCCACCGGGAGTGAGTAATTCCTTTGTAGGCTCGCTGGTCGGTGAGGAGTTGGATGAGATTCATCATGTAATCTAGTTAGTTTTGTTAGGGCTTGATCCCTAGTATCCATTATGTTCTGAGATTGATGTTGCTATGACTTTGCCATGCTTAATGCTTGTCACTTTGGGCCCGGGTACCATGATTTCAAATCTGAACCGTTTATGTTATGACCATTACATCCATGTTCTAGATCTGATCTTGCAAGTTATAGTCACCTACTATGTGTTATGATCCGGCAACCCCGGAGTGACAATAGTCGGGACCACTCTCGGTGATGACCGTAGTTTGAGGAGTCCATGTATTCACCGTGTGTTAATGCTTTGTTCCAGTTCTCTATTAAAAGGAGGCCTTAATATCCCTTAGTTTCCAATTGAACCCCGCTGCCACGGGAGGGTAGGACAAAAGATTTCATGCAAGTTCTTTCCATAAGCACGTATGACTATTTAGGGAATACATGCCTACATTATATCTATGAACTGGAGCTAGTGCTGTATCGCCCTAGGTTATGACTATCACATGATGAATATAGTCCAACAAATTACCGATCCAATGCCAACAAATTTCTCTTATCAAAACTACTGCTATCACTATTACCGTTACTATTGTTGTCGCTACTATTATCAAAACTATCATATTACTTTGCTGCAGATAATTAATCTCTGGGTGTGGTTGAATTGACAACTCAGCTACTAATACTTGCAAATATTCTTTGGCTCCCCTTGTGTCGAATCTATAAATTTGGGTTGAATACTCCACCCTCAAAAACAGTTGAGATCCCCTACACTTGTGGGTTATCAAGACCTTTTTCGGGCGCTATTGCCGGGGAGCATAGCTATATTTGTTGAGTCACTTGGGATCATTATCAATTATTCACTATGAAGAATCTGAAGGATGCTAAGACTACTATTTTTTCCTCTAAGACGAGGGGAGGTAAGGAACTACCATCTAGCTCTGCTTTAGATTCACCTTCTGTTATAAGTAAACTTGCAACACTACCACATGCTATCAATTATGTCGCAAGTTATTGATGATGCTACTTCTGCTATGAATGATGCTTATGACGATGCTAGTACCTTGCTTGATGATAATGTGCCACCAGGTGAATTTCTTGATGAACAAATTGCTAGAGTAAGACAACATGATATTGTTGAATCTGATGATGAGCTTGAAACTGAAAATAACTAGCCTTCCTAGATATGAATTTCCTAAGGTACCGGAAGGTTATGTTATGAATGAGGAGACAGCTAGAGATATTCTTGCTTGTAAGGATAGAGATGATCTAGAGAAATTATTATGCAAGTATAAAGAAAAATCTCTGAATGCTAGAATGCAGTATGATCCTAAGTTTGCTACTTCACCTATCTTTGTTGATGATAAGGATTATGAATTCTCTGTCGACCCAGAGTTAATTACTTTGGTTGAATCTGATCCTGTCCATGGTTATGAAACTGGAACTGTTGTGGCACATCTTACTAAGTTGAATGACATAGCCACCCTTTTTACTCATGATGAGAAAACTCGCTATTACTATATTCTCAAATTATTTCCGTTCTCATTAAAGGGTGATACTAAAGCTTGGTACAGTACTCTTGCTCCTGGTTGTGTGCGTAGTCCCCAGGATATGATTTATTACTTCTCTGAAAAATATTTCCCTGCTCATAAGAAACAAGTTGCCTTACAGGAAATATTTAATTTTGTGCAAATTGAAGAAGAGAGTCTCCCACAAGCTTGGGGGAGGCTTCTCCAATTGCTTAATGCTTTGCCTGATCATCCTCTTAAGAAAAATGAAATACTTGATATCTTATATAATGGACTAACTGATGCTTCTAGGGACTTCCTAGATAGTTGTGCTGGTTGTGTTTTCAGGGAACGAACTATTGGGCAAGCTGAAGAATTATTGAATAACATATTGAAAAATTATGATGATTGGACTCTTCCCAAACCACACCGCCTATGCCCACTCTGAAGAAGAGGGGTATATTATATCTCAATCCTAAAGATATGCAAGAGGCAAAGAAATCTATGAAGGAAAAAGGTATTAAAGCTGAGGATGTCAAAATTTTACCTCCTATTGAAGAAATACATGGGCTTGATACACCACCACTGCCTAAGGGGGTAGAGGTAAATTCTCTAATGAAATTCAATGATAATGATAATCCTCATAATATGCACCCTAGCCAATGCCTTTATGAGTTTGAGAATTATATTAGAAAGCAAGATCACTTAAATGCAAATGTTATGAAACAATTGAAATATAATTCTGATATGATTGCTCGCTTGAGTGAGTTGCTATTTAGAATCTCAGATGATGTTAGAGGTGTGGGAAAGCATGCTTCTATGGTACAAACCCAGTTAGAACAAGTTGCTAAATCTCAAAGAGAATTGCTTGATGAAATGAATAACAACATACATGACCTTGTTGTTAGAGTTGCAACTAGAGGAGGTAAAATGACCCAGGAATCACTTTATCCTGAGGGACATCCAAAAAGAATTGAACAGGATTCACAAAGGAACAACACCAATTCACCTAGTCCTTCTAAAAAGAAGAAGAAAAAGAAAAATGATAGGACTTTGCATGCTTCTAGTGAACCTGAAGTAGAAAAACCTCATGATAATGATAATGATGTTTCTATTTCTAATGCTGAAACTCAATCTGGTAATGAACATTCACTTAGTGATAATGAAAAAGATAATGCTGATGTTCATGAAGATACTCAACCAAACAATAAAAAAGAACCAGATGATGATGTTGAAATAGAACCAGCTATTGATCTTGACAACCCACAACCCAAGAATACACGATATGATAAAAGAGTTTTTATTGCTAGAAAACACGGTAAAGAAAGAGAATCGTGGGTTCAAAAACCTATGCCTTTTCCACCTAAGTCAACTAAAAAGAAATATGATGAAGTTTGCTGAAATGTTGAGGCCAGTCTTTTTGCGTACTCGCTTGACTGATATCTTGAAAATGCCTCCTTATGCAAAGTACATGAAAGACATCATCACTAATAAGAGAAAAATACCGGAAGCTGAAATCTCCACCATGCTTGCTAATTATACTTTTAAAGATGGGATACCTAAAAAACTTGGAGATCCGGGAATACCAACTATACCTTGCTCCATCAAAAGAAAATGTGTGAAAACTGCTTTATGTGATTTAGGAGCTGGTGTTAGTGTTATGCCTTTCTCTTTATATTTGATTTGAATAAACTCACACCTACTGAAATATCTTTCCAAATGGTTGACAAATCAACTGCCATACCTATCAGTATCTATGAGGATGTGCCCGTTGTTGTTGCTAATGTTACTATTTTGACTAACTTTGTTATACTTAAGATGCCCGAGGACGACAACATGTCGATTATCCTTGGTAGACCCTTCTTGAATACTGCAGGGGCTATTATTCATTGCAATAAAAGCAAGTTCACTTTTCATATCAATGGTAATGAGCATACGGTGCACTTCCCGAAGAAACAATTCCAAGTGAATGGTATTAATGTTATTGAAAAATCTCCGACAATCACTATTGGAAGTTTTCAACTACCTCTACCTACTGTTAAAAAGAAATATGAAATGCTTATTGTTGAGGACATTCATATCCCCGTTGAGGTAACTTAGTGATTTACGAAAGTTCTTCGGTTTCATGCTAATCGAAAGTGGTTGTTAATAAGACTTGATCAACCTTATTAATGGATCATTTTTTAGAGGTATGAAGCTGATGAATTTAGTGAGCACTACCTTCTGTCCCTACCTTTTATTTTCTGTTCCTACTAGTTAAATAAAATAAAATGCCATGTTTTGTCCGTTTTCTGAATTTCTCGTGCAATAAAAAAATGACCCAAAAATAAAAATTCTCAGAATGCTCTGAAAATTTAATATGATTTTTGTTTTGAATATTTAAAAATTTCTGGTGCAATTTAATTTATATGCTGAACCCCATCGCTTACTGAATTTTGTGAAATATGCTTGCTTCCTTGTGATGGTAGTTTGGCAGAGCCTAGGCCCGCAGAGTTTGAAAGCTTTTATCGTACTTTGACAGTGAGTGATGAGAGAGGGGTGTCGAGTATCACTGCCGCTGGCTTGCATTTTCCTGCTGTTCATTATTTTGCTCTTTTCATTGCAAAATGCTTGCTTGCTAGAGAGAAGGTGGGTGCACTCAGTTCACAAGACCTTGCTGTTTTGCGTCGTGCACTAGAGTGCGACAACACTTAGAGCTTGGGAGCTATTGTGGCTCGTCGCCTCCACATTAATAAGTCCAAGGATAAAATACATGGAGGTATTTACGCCACTCGTTTGGCGGCTCACTTTAATGTTCAGACACGCCTGCATGATTATCCTTTGCCCAAGGTTTACCTTGATCGCGCGGCCATGGATCACCACCACTTTACTGCTATTGATTATCCTAACATTCCTCTTCCTTATAACCTGGTTTTTAGTGTGAGAACTCGTGATATTATTCCACTGCCTGCACCTGCTTTGTTTGATCCTATTGCCAGGGGCGGATACAGGATTATGCCTGAGGACATCATCGCTTATCGGAACGACCAGGCTGCAGCACAGGAGGAGCCTCAGCAGTGAGATCCTCAGGTGCCTACGCCTCAGCACTTCAACATAGAACCTCATGGCTTCTATGACTGGTGATTACCAAGCTAGGCCAAAAGCCTAAGCTCGGGGGAGTACGTGTTTCTCACCGACTTTACATTCATGTTCACACATTTCAGTTGTCGGCGTTCACACTTTTTCATTGTATTATCCATGCTTAATTCTATTTTCTCACTTTCTTCTTGTGTGTTTGAAAAATAAAGAAAACCCAAAAAGATTTCCTTATTCTTCTTTTGCTTGTTGGGAGCTTTCCCGTGAAAATAGTTTTTCTCGTTTTTGTTTTCCCCTTTTATTTGCTTCTTTCAGATAAAACCAAAAACTCCAAAAAATATTTCAGTGTGTTTCTCTAAATTTCTTTTCTCCTTTTCGAGTCGTACCAAGGAGAAGACCACGATGAAAATGTTGAGTGGCTCTCATATGCATTATTGTTCATCTAACAAAGAGCCCATTTTACCTTGTCTTCTCCTGTTGAATAAAATGTTTGCAGATTCCAGCTTAGTCCACGGCACTCTTGCACTATTATTATTTTCTTATCGTTCGGTCGCGCAAGTGAAAGGCAATAATGACGATATTCGATGAACTGGCCATGGCAGAGAGAAACGGGTATGAACTCAACTTGTTCTGTTTTTGTAAATATGTTTAACCTGGTATCCATGATTCAGCCCATTATGATTAAACATGTTTGCAATGACAATTAGAGATTATAGTTTCCCATGCCATGCATAAGTAGCTAGGAGTGGATAATGATTTATCTTGGATATCCACATTGCGTTAAAATGATTGTGATGTAGTATGATGACATGGTATCCTCCTCTGAATGTTCGAGTGGCTTGACTTGGCACATGTCCATGCATATAGTTGAATCAAAACCAACATAGCCTCTATGATATTTATGTTCATGGTGTTCATATCCTACTCATGCTAGTGTCCAATGTTACTTATGCATAATGCATGTTCATGACTGTTGTTGCTCTCTAGCTGGCCGCTTCTCAACCTATTTGCTAGCCTTCGCCTGTACTAAGTGGGAATTCTGCTTGTACATCAAAAACCTTGAACCCAAGTTATTCCAGATGAGTCCACCATACCTACCTATATGCGGTATTACCCTGCCGTCCTAAGTAAATTTGCATGTGCCATCTCTAAAAATTTCAAATAAATATCCTTTTTGTGTGCCTATTTCATTCATGGAACGATAGGAGGTAGTCAGTATCTTCCATGCTAAGCGGGTTATTCTCAGGTCGAGTGTTTATTCACTCGCCATCGCATGAGAAAAGGACGGTAATAGGGATGCCCAGTCCCAAACTGCAAAAAGAATTGATCTTTCAAATAATCAAACAAAAACTCCCAATGGAGTCATAACCTTTACTTTTCCGCTTGGGAACTGCCACTAGCAGCATGGAAGATATTGGTAACTAATAGTCGTGAAGTAAACAAGAAGGGTGCATTTCTCAAAATATCATTTACCTCTGTTTTAAAAACTTGAGCTCTGGCACCTCTGCAAATCACTGCTTCCCTCTACGAAGGGACTATCTATTTACTTTTATGTTGTGTCATCACCTTCTAAAATAAGCGCCAGAACCTGAGAGCACTGCTGTCATGCTGATGCATCGTGTGTAGCTAATGTTGGGTGCATCATGACTGGATCTTTTCTACCATGAATTACAATGTCTAGTCGCTACTTGAACTTTGGAGGTGCTCTGCATTTATGTTTTGCCGTCTCAGAAAGGGCTAACGAGATACCATTATTGTCATATTATATCATGGTTGTTTTGATAACGTGTTGCTGTTTGAGATATCTTATTATTGCTTGCTAGCTGATTATGTCATTGATATGAGTTAATATAATTTTTAAGAGTTATTGTCGACGTGGTTAGTTATAATATTGGCTGAAAACCTGGGTGTTGTTTAAGCTTATTTATGCAAACAAGAGCAAAAGAGTACGTAAAAGTTTTTCTTTTTCACTTTCAGTTTATCAACTGAATTGCTTGAGGACAAGCAAATGTTTAAGCTTGGGGGAGTTGATATGTCTCCAACGTATCTACTTTTCCTAACGCTTTTCCTCTTGTTTTGGACTCTAATTTGCATGATTTGAATGAAACTAACCCCGGACTGACGCTGTTTTCAGCATAACTACCATGGTGTTGTTTTTGTGCAGAAATAAAAGTTCTCTGAATGGAACGAAACTTTGCGAGGATTTTTTATATCAATAAAGAGAATTTTTGGAGCCAAGAACCACCGGAGGGGGGCACCTGGGCGCGCCCCCCTCCAGGGCGCGCCAGGTGGGTTGTCCCCACATGGTGGCCCCGAAGACCCTGAAACCTACGCTATAAAATCACATTTTTCCAGAAAAAATCAGGGAGAAAGAATTATCACGTTCCACGAGACGGAGCCGCCGTCACCTCCTGTTCTTCATCGGGAGGCCAGATCTGGAGTCCGCTTGGGGCTCCGGAGAGGGGGGTCTTCGTTCTTCGTCATCACCAACCCTTATCCATCGCCAATTCCATGATGCTCCCCACCGGGAGTGAGTAATTCCTTCGTAGGCTCGCTGGTCGGTGAGGAGTTGGATGGGATTCATCATGTAATCTAGTTAGTTTTGTTAGGGCTTGATCCCTAGTATCCACTATGTTGTGAGATTGATGTTGCTATGACTTTGCCATGCTTAATGCTTGTCACTTTGGGCCCGGGTGCCATGATTTCAGATCTGAACCGTTTATGTTATCACCATTATATCCATGTTCTAGATCCGATCTTGCAAGTTATAGTCACCTACTACGTGTTATGATCCGGGAACCCTGGAGTGACAATAGTCGGGACAACTCCCGGTGATGACAGTAGTTTGAGAGTTCATGTATTCATCGTGTGTTAATGCTTTGTTCTGGTTCTCTATTAAAAGGAGGCCTTAATATCCCTTAGTTTCCAATTGGACCCCGCTGCCACAGGAGGGTAGGACAAAAGATGTCATGCAAGTTCTTTCCATAAGCACGTCTGACTATTTAGGGAATACATGCCTACATTATATTTACGAACTGGAGCTAGTGCCATATCGCCCTAGGTTATAACTGTCACATGATGAATATCATCCAACAAATTACCGATCCAATGCCTATGAATTTCTCTTATATTGTTCTTGCTAAGTTACTACTGCTATCGTTACTGTTGCACTTGCTATAAAACTACTGCTATCACTATTACTGTTACTATTGTTGTCGCTACTATTATCAAAACTACATATTACTTTGCTACTGATTACTTTGCTGTAGATAATTAATCTCCAAGTGTGGTATTGACAACTCAGCTGCTCATACTTGCAAATATTCTTTGGCTCCCCTTGTGTCGAATCTATAAATTTGGGTTGAATGCTCTACCCTCGGAAACAGTTGCGATCCCCTATACTTGTGGGTTATCAGCCCTCTCTACCAAGTAGCCACAGGGGGCTTCATGAGTGATCGCGGCCGCAGCCATCCGATACAACTCCACATAGTAGATGGCATCCCTTCTGTCAGACTTGATGGTGATGACATCCCATGCCCCTAACATTTTCAAGGTGTTATAAGTGTAGTGGGCGCCACCATGAATTTTGCCAGAGCGGGATCCCCCAAGATGCGGTTGTAGGGAAATGGGGTATCTGAAGGAAATATGCCCTAGAGGCAATAATAAAGTTGTTATTTATATTTCCTTATATCATGATAAATGTTTATTATTCATGCTAGAATTGTATTAACCGGAAACTTAGTACATGTGTGAATACATAGACAAACAGAGTGTCACTAGTATGCCTCTACTTGACTAGCTCGTTGAATCAAAGATGGTTAAGTTTCCTAGCCATAGACATGAGTTGTCATTTGATTAACGAGATCACATCATTAGAGAATGATGTGATTGACTTGACCCATTCCGTTAGCTTAGCACTTGATCGTTTAGTTTACTGCTATTGCTTTCTTCATGACTTATACATGTTCCTATGACTATGAGATTATGCAACTCCCGATTACCGGAGGAACACTTTGTGTGCTACCAAACGTCACAACATTACTGGGTGATTATAAAGGTGCTCTACAGGTGTCTCCGATGGTACTTGTTGAGTTGGCATAGATCGAGATTAGGATTTGTCACTCCGATTGTCGGAGAGGTATCTCTGGGCCCTCTCGGTAATGCACATCACAATAAGCCTTGCAAGCAATGTGACTAATGAGTTAATTGCGGGATGATGCATTACGGAACGAGTAAAGAGACTTGCCGGTAACGAGATTGAGCTAGGTATTGAGATACCGACGATCGAATCTCGGGCAAGTAACATACCGATGACAAAGGGAACAACGCATGTTGTTATGCGGTTTGACCGATAAAGATCTTCGTAGAATATGTAGGAACCAATATGAGCATCCAGGTTCCGCTGTTGGTTATTGACCGGTAACGTGTCTCGGTCATGTATACATAGTTCTCGAACCCGTAGGGTCCGCACGCTTAAAGTTCTGTGACGATCGGTATTATGAGTTTATATGTTTTGATGTACCGAAGGTAGTTCGGAGTTTCGGATATGATCACGGACATGACGAGGAGTCTCAAAATGGTCGAGACATAAAGATTGATATATTGGAAGCCTACATTTGGACATCGGAAGAGTTTCGGGTGAAATCGGGATTTTACCGGAGTGCCGGAGGGGTTACCGGAACCCCCCGGGGGTTAATGGGCCTTGTTGGGCCCTAGTGGAGAGAGAGAGGGGCCGGCCAGGGCAGGCCACATGCCCCCTCCCCCTCTGGTCCGAATTGGACTAGGAAGGGGGGGGGCGGCGCCCCCCTTTCCTTCTCCTTCTCCCCTTCCTTTCCCCCTCCTAGTAGGAGTAGGAAAGAGGGGAGTCCTACTCCTACTAGGAGGAGGACTCCTCCTCCTGGCGCGCCCTACAGGGCCGGCTGGCCTCCCCCCTTGCTCCTTTATATACGGGGGCAGGGGGCACCCTAGAACACACAAGTTGATCATTGATCTCTCCCAGCCGTGTGCGGTGCCCCCCTCCACCATAATCCACCTTGGTCATACCGTAGCGGTGCTTAGGCGAAGCCCTGCGACGGTAGCTTCATCAACATCGTCACCATGCCGTCGTACTGACGAAACTCTCCCTCGAGCACTACTAGATCGTGAGTTCGCGGGACGTCACCGAGCTGAACGTGTGCTGAACGCGGAGGTGTCGTACGTTCGGTACTGAGGATTGGTCGATCGTGAAGACGTACGACTACATCAACCGCGTTGTCATAACGCTTCCGCTTAACGGTCTACGAGGGTATGTGGACGACACTCTCCCCTCTCGTTGCTATGCATCACCATGATCTTGCGTGTGCGTAGGAAAATTTTGAAATTACTACGTTCCCCAACAGTGGTATCCGAGCCAGGTTATTGCGTAGATGTTATATGCACGAGTAGAACACAAGTGAGTTTTGGGCGAGTCATACTGCTTACCATCATGTCATACTTTGGTTCAGCGATATTGTTGGATGAAGCGGCCCAGACCGACATTACGCGTATGCTTACGCAAGACTGCTTCTACCGACGTGCTTTGCACACAGGTGGCTGGCGGGTGTCAGTTTCTCCAACTTTAGTTGAACCGAGTGTGACTATGCCCGGTCCTTGAGAAGGTTAAAACAACACTAACTTGACGAACTATCGTTGTGGTTTTGATGCGTAGGTAAGAACGGTTCCTTCTCAGCCCGTAGCAGCCATGTAAAACTTGCAACAACAAAGTAGAGGACGGCTAACTTGTTTTTGCAGGGCATGTTGTGATGTGATATGGTCAAGACATGATGCTATATTTTATTGGATGAGATGATCATGTTTTGTAACGGAGTTATCGGCAACAGGCAGGAGCCATATGGTTGTCGCTTTATTGTATGCAATGCAATCGCCCTGTAATTGCTTTACTTTATCACTAAGCGGTAGCGATAGTCGTAGAAGCAATAGTTGGCGAGACGACAACGATGCTACGATGGAGATCAAGGTGTCGCGCCGGTGACGATGGTGATCATGACGGTGCTTTGGAGATGGAGATCAAAGGCACAAGATGATGATGGCCATATCATATCACTTATATGATTGCATGTGATGTTTATCCTTTATGCATCTTATTTTGCTTTGTTTGACGGTAGCATTATAAGATGATCTCTCACTAAATTTCAAGATAAAAGTGTTCTCCCTGAGTATGCACCGTTGCCAACGTTCGTCATGCCGAGACACCACGTGATGATCGGGTGTGATAAGCTCAACGTTCATCTACAACGGGTGTAAGACAGTTTTGCACACGCACAATACTCGGGTTAAACTTGACGAGCCTAGCATATGCAGATATGGCCTCGGAACACTGAGACCGAAAGGTCGAGCGTGAATCATATAGTAGATATGATCAACATAGTGATGTTCACCATTGAAAACTACTCCATCTCACGTGATGATCGGTTATGGTTTAGTTGATATGGATCACGTGATCACTTAGATGATTAGAGGGATGTCTATCTAAGTGGGAGTTCTTAAGTAATATGATTAATTGAACTTAAATTTATCATGAACTTAGTACCTGATAGTATTTTGCTTATCTATGTTGTAGATCAATAGCTCGCGTTTGGCTCCCCTGTTTTATTTTTGATATGTTCCTAGAGAAAACTAAGTTGAAAGATGTTAGTAGCAATGATGCGGATTGGATCCGTGATATGAGGATTATCCTCATTGCTGCATAGAAGAATTATGTCCTTGATGCACCGCTAAGTGACAAACCAATTGCAGGAGTAAATGCAGACGTTATGAACGTTTGGCAACCTCGATATGATAACTACTTGATAATTTAGTGCACCATGCTTTACGGCTTAGAATCGGGGCTTCAAAGATGTTTTTGAAACGCCACGAAGCATATGAGATGTTTCAAGAGTTGAAATTAGTATTTCAGACTCATGCCCATGTCGAAAGGTATGAGACCTTTGACAAGTACTTTGCCTACAAGATGGAGGAGAATTGCTCAGCTAGTGAGAATGTGCTCAGAATGTCTGAGTACTACAATCACTTGAATCAAGCGGGAGTTAATCTTCCAGATAATATAGTGATTGACAGAATTCTCTAGTCACTATCACCAAGTTACTAGAACTTCGTGATGAACTATAATATGCAAGGGATAACGGAAACAATTCCCAAGCTCTTCGTGATGCTGAAATCAACGAAGGTAGAAATCAAGAAAAGCATCAAGTGTTGATGGTTGACAAAACCACTAGTTTCAAGTAAAGGGCAAAGGGAAGAAGGGGAACTTCAAGAAGAACGACAATCAAGTTGCTGCTCAAGCGAAGAAGCCCAAGTCTGGACCTAAGCCCGAGACTAAGTGCTTCTACTGCAAAAGGACTGGTCACCGGAAGTGGAACTGCCCTAGATATTTGGCGGATAAGAAGGATGGCAAAGTGAACAAAGGTATATTTGATACACTTCTTATTGATGTGTACTTTACTAGTGTTTATAGCAACCACTCAGTATTTGATACTAGTTCAGTTGCTAAGATTAGTAACTCGAAACGGGAGTTGCAGAATGAACACAGACTAGTTAAGGGTGAAGTGACGATGTGTGTTGGAAGTGGTTCCAAGATTGATATGACCATCATCGCACACTCCCTATACTTTCGGGGTTAGTGTTGAACCTAAATAAATGTTATTTGGTGTTTGTGTTAAGCATGAATATGATTTGATCATGTTTATTGTAATACGATTATTCATTTAAAGTCAAAGAATAATTGTTGTTCTGTTTACATGAATAAAACCTTCAATGGTCATACACCCAAGGTGAGTGGTTTATTGAATCTCGATCGTAGTAATACACATATTCATAATATTGAAGCCAAAAGATGCAAAGTTAATAATGATAGTGCAACTAATTTGTGCCACTACCGTTTAGGTCATATTGGTGTAAAGCGCATGAAGAAAATCCATGCTAATGGGCTTTTGGAATCACTTGATTATGAATCAGTTGATGCTTGGGAACCATGCCTCATGGGCAAGATGACAAATACTCCGTTCTCTGGAACAATGGAGCGAGCAACTGACTTATTGGAAATAATACATACTGATGTATGCGATCCGATGAGTGTTTAGGCTCACGGCATGTATCGTTATTTTCTGACCTTCAAGGATGATTTGAGCAGATATGGGTATATCTACTTGATGAAACATAAGTCTGAAGCATTTGAAAAGTTCATATAATTTCAGAGTGAAGTGGAAAATCATCGTAACAAGAAAATAAAGTTTCTACGATCTGATCATGGAGGAGAATATTTGAGTTACGAGTTTGGTCTTCATTTGAAACAATGCGGAATAGTTTCGCAACTCACGCCACCTGGAACACCACAGTGTAATGGTGTGTCCGAACATCGTAACCGTACTTTATTAGATATGGTGCAATCTATGATGTCTCTTACCGATTTACCACTATCGTTCTGGGGTTATGCATTAGAGACAGTTGCATTCACGTTAAATAGGGCACCATCAAAATCCGTTGAGACGACACCATATGAACTGTGGTTTGGCAAGAAACCAAAGTTGTCGTTTCTTAAAGTTTGGGGTTGCGATGCTTATGTGAAAAAGTTTCACCCTGATAAGCTCAAACCCAAATCGGAGAAATGTGTCTTCATAGGATACCCAAAGGAGACAGTTGGGTACACCTTCTATCACAGATCCGAAGGCAAGACATTCGTTGCTAAGAATGGATCCTTTCTAGAGAAGGAGTTTCTCTCGAAAGAAGTGAGTGGGAGGAAAGTAGAACTTGATGAGGTAACTGTACCTGCTCCCTTATTGGAAAGTAGTTCATCACAGAGATCTGTTCCTGTGACTCCTACACCAATTAAGTGAGGAAGATAATGATGATGATCATGTAACTTCAGATCAAGTTACTACCGAACCTCGTAGGTCAATCAGAGTGAGATCCGCACCAGAGTGGTACGGTAATCCTGTTCTGAAGGTCATGTTACTTGACCATGACGAACCTACGAACTATGAGGAAGCGATGATGAGCCCAGATTCCGCGAAATGGCTTGAGGCCATGAAATCTGAGATGGGATCCATGTATGAGAACAAAGTGTGGACTTTGGTTGACTTGCCCGATGATCGGCAAGCCATAGAAAATAAATCGATCTTCAAGAGGAAGACGGACGCTGATAGTAGTGTTACTATCTACAAAGCTAAACTTGTTGAAAAAGGTTTTGACAAAGTTCAAGGTGTTGACTAACGATGAGATTTTCTCACTAGTAGCGATGCTTAAGTCTGTCCGAATCATGTTAGCAAATTGCCACATTTTATGAAATCTGGCAAATTGATGTCAAAACTACATTCCTTAATGGATTTATTAAAGAAGAGTTATATATGATGCAACCAGAAGGTTTTGTCAATCCTAAAGGTGCTAACAAAAAGTGCAAGCCCCAGCGATCCATCTATGGACTGGTGCAAGCATCTCGGAGTTGGAATATACGCTTTGATGAGTTGATCAAAGCATATAGTTTTATACAGACTTGCGGTGAAGCCTGTATTTACAAGAAAGTGAGCGGGAGCACTACAGCATTTCTGATAAATATATGTGAATGACATATTGTTGATCAGAAATAATGTAGAATTTTCCGGAAAGCATAAAGGAGTATTTGAAAGGAGTTTTTTCAAAGAAAGACCTCGGTGAAGCTGTTTACATATTGAGCATCAAGATCTATAGAGATAGATCAAGACGCTTGATAATTTTTTTCAATGAGTACATACCTTGACAAGATTTTGAAGTGGTTCGAAATGGAACAGTCAAAGAAAGAGTTCTTGCCTGTGTTACAAGGTGTGAAATTGAGTAAGACTCAAAGCCCGTCCACGGCAGAAGATAGAAAGAGAATGAAAGTCATTCCCTATGCCTCAACCATAGGTTCTATAAAGTATGTCATGCTGTGTATTTGTATACCCTACACTGAGTTTGGCAAGGGAGTACAATAGTGATCTAGGAGTAGATCACTGAACAGTGGTCAAAATTATCCTTAGTGGAATAAGGATATGTTTCTTGATTATGGAGATGACAAAAGGTTCGTCGTAAGGGGTTACGTCGATGCAAGTTTTTGACACTGATCCAGATGACTCTAAGTCTCAATCTGGATACATACTAAAAGCGGGAGCAATTAGCAAAAGTAGCTCCGTGCAGAGCATTGTAGACATAGAAATTTGCAAAATACATACGGATCTGAATTTGGCAGACCCGTTGACTAAACTTCTCTCACAAGCAAAAATGATCACACCTTAGTACTCTTTGGGTGTTAATCACATGGCGATGTGAACTAAGATTACTGACTCTAGTAAACCCTTTGAGTGTTGGTCACATAGCGATGTGAACTATGGGTGTTAATCACATGGTGATATGAACTATTGGTGTTAAATCACATGGCGATGTGAACTAGATTATTGACTCTAGTGCAAGTGGGAGACTGAAGGAAATATGCCTAGAGGCAATAATAAAGTTGTTATTTATATTTCCTTATATCATGATAAATGTTTATTATTCATGCTAGAATTGTATTAACCGGAAACTTAGTACATGTGTGAATACATAGACAAACAGAGTGTCACTAGTATGCCTCTACTTGACTAGCTCGTTGAATCAAAGATGGTTAAGTTTCCTAGACATAGACATGAGTTGTCATTTGATTAACGAGATCACATCATTAGAGAATGATGTGATTGACTTGACCCATTCCGTTAGCTTAGCACTTGATCGTTTAGTTTACTGCTATTGCTTTCTTCATGACTTGTACATGTTCCTATGACTATGAGATTATGCAACTCCCGATTACCGGAGGAACACTCTGTGTGCTACCAAACGCCACAACATTACTAGGTGATTATAAAGGTGCTCTACAGGTGTCTCCGATGGTACTTGTTGAGTTGGCATAGATCGAGATTAGGATTTGTCACTCCGATTGTCGGAGAGGTATCTCTGGGCCCTCTCGGTAATGCACATCACAATAAGCCTTGCAAGCAATGTGACTAATGAGTTAATTGCGGGATGATGCATTACGGAACGAGTAAAGAGACTTGCCGGTAACGAGATTGAGCTAGGTATTGAGATACCGATGATCGAATCTCGGGCAAGTAACATACCGATGACAAAGGGAACAACGCATGTTGTTATGTGGTTTGACCGATAAAGATCTTCGTATAATATGTAGGAACCAATATGAGCATCCAGGTTCCGCTGTTGGTTATTGACCGGTAACATGTCTCGGTCATGTATACATAGTTCTCGAACCCGTAGGGTCCGCACGCTTAAAGTTCTGTGACGATCGGTATTATGAGTTTATATGTTTTGATGTACCGAAGGTAGTTCGGAGTCCCGGATATGATCACAGACATGACGAGGAGTCTCGAAATGGTCGAGACATAAAGATTGATATATTGGAAGCCTACATTTGGACATCAGAAGAGTTCCGGGTGAAATCGGGATTTTACTGGAGTGCCGGAGGGGTTACCGGAACCCCCCGGGGGTTAATGGGCCTTGTTGGGCCCTAGTGGAGAGAGAGAGGGGCCGACCAGGGCAGGCCGCGCCCCCCTCCCCCTCTGGTCTGAATTGGACTAGGAAGGGGGGGGGGCGGCGCCCCCCTTTCCTTCTCCTTCTCCCCCTTCCTTTCCCCCTCCTAGTAGGAGTAGGAAAGAGGGCAGTCCTACTCCTACTAGGAGGAGGACTCCTCCTCCTGGCGCGCCCTACAAGGCCGGCCGGCCTCCCCCTTGCTCCTTTATATATGGGGGCAGGGGGCACCCTAGAACACACAAGTTGATCATTGATCCCTCCCAGCCGTGTGCGGTGCCCCCCTCCACCATAATCCACCTCGGTCATATCGTAGCGGTGCTTAGGCGAAGCCCTGCAACGGTAGCTTCATCAACATCGTCACCACGCCGTCGTGCTGACGAAACTCTCCCTCGAGCTCTACTGGATTGTGAGGTCGCGGGACGTCACCGAGCTGAACGTGTGCTGAACGTGGAGGTGCCGTACGTTCGGTACTGAGGATCGGTCGATCGTGAAGACGTACGACTACATCAACCGCGTTGTCATAACGCTTCCGCTTAACGGTCTACGAGGGTATGTGGGCGACACTCTCCCCTCTCGTTGCTATGTATCACCATGATCTTGCGTGTGCGTAGGAAAATTTTGAAATTACTACGTTCCCCAACAGTATCAGCCACGTCAAAGGTGATGCTCTCTGTGCGGAAGTTGTTGGGACCACCAGAGGTGTCTCACAAGGTGACCTGGCCCAAAGGTTGGGTGGAACCGGGGTTCAAGCTTTGAAATGTTCCCATGGGACAGAGCTACGTGGTTGGGATCTCCATCCTTTGGAACGCCTTTCTAGAGAGGAGGTTGAGGCTAGCACCAACATCTACCAACATCTTGGTAACATTGAGTTATTGATGGTGGGCGAGATCATCAGGGGGAGGATCCCTATGCCCATTGTTCAGTACGGGTGGTCCCCGGCATCAAAACTCATGGAAAAGTGGGACCACTTGAGTGGTTGCACCGCCTCCACACTGACATGCACTGCATTTACCTCTCGGGCAAGCGTTTTGAGTTCTTGCTGGGAGGAGGGCACAAAGGTACCCCGTGAACGCAAAGGACACCCCGAGCTTCTAGGTAGCCCCTCACCTTCTTTGTATTCTTCGTTGTCATTGTCATCATTGTTGTGGCCCCATGGAGGATGGTGGCAGTTGCCACATCCGTTGTCGCCGGCAGTGTTGCCGCCAGCTTGGTCGGCCCACCTCTTCTTAGCTTCTAGCCAGTTCTTGTGCTACTCCTCAGTGAAAGCCTTCACTTCATGGCATTCCTTGAGGTCATGCAAGGCGCTCCGATGGAATGTGCATCATGGCCCGCCGCCATGATCAGCAGCGGCCACGGTATCTGCCGCCCCGCCGTCCTTGGGCTTCTGGACACCGAGCGCCGCGACGAAGACCATAATCCGCTTCTGGTTCTTGTTCTGCTTCTTGTCGGGACCACCGGACGTCCTAGCTTTGGTGCTGTCAACGCCAGGGTCGGCCTTGCCAGGAACCCCATGGCCTTCCTCTGCCCGCATGCACTTGTCTGCGTTGCGGTGGAGGTTAGGCAGGGTCCGTATGTCGTGGACGTTCATCTTTTCGCGCATCCGAGGGTGTGTGCGTTAATTTGGGACGTAGTAATCACCGTTGCAACATCGATGTCGGGGATAGTGTGTTGCACCTGGCTGAACCGTTGGATGTATTTTTGCATGGATTCACCAGGATTCTGCACGTGGATCTTTAGGTCGCTCTTGGTCCCGGTGCGCTTGAAACCACCCCGGAAAGCTCCCACAAACTGGTTGCAAAGGTCCTGCCAAGACCTCGCTGATTCCTTAAAAAGGTTCATTAGCCACGATTGAACATTGGGCTTCAGAACCATCGGGAGCCAATTGGCCATGACAAGACTGTCAGCCCCCGCGGCGCACATGGCAGTGATGTACACATGCAAGAACTTCACCGGGTTGGTTTTGCTGTCATATTACATCGACACAATGGGCTTGAATCTGTCAGGGTGGACCACTCGTTGCAATTTGGGGACAAAACACGAGGTACCCAACGTCGTAAGCGATGATATCGGCTTCGGGGCTCGCACCCTTGTCGTGGCGCTCCTCCCGCCGATGCTCGATTCAAAAGCGGGCGTCCTCACCACGCCGATTGTTGAGGCTGCGGTGGAGACCCTGGTCGCACGGTGGATCTAACAAAGCCACCGAGTGCCATTCTGCCGGTCTTGTATTTCGCCCAGAACGGGCGCGCATCCCGGCGGGGCTCACGCTCATCGCTTCATCGCTCTGGTCGCGGGGACCGCATCGACACCGAGGCTGTAGGGTCGTGTGTTGTGGCGCTGGAATGGGCCATCGCACGAATCTGGCCTAGGCCGGCTAGCCGCAATATACTCCATGAGGGCGGCCATCTAGTCAGCCCAGTCGTTGAGCTAGGGGCGCGTACTTGAGCATCTTTTATAGGAGTAATATGTGCCTTACATAAAAAATAACATACTTGCTTTGTGCACAAGTCTACTGGCTGATTCTGATTTGACGGGTTTTAATTGGATTAAGGGGGAGGGAAGGGCCATAGGTAGTCCTGGCCATCTTCGGCCCGGCCCTAAAATCCAGGGCCTAGGGCCGATGGGCTTGCCCGTGGGCCGGGCTTGGGTCTAAGTTTTGAGCCCACTAGCAGGGCCTGGACGGGCTTGGGCTTGGCATATTGGCATTTTAAGGAAGAGGCCCGGCCCATGGCCCTAAGCCCTAAGGGCTTTTGAGGGATTTTTACCAGATGGGCCGGGCTTGGGCTTGAAAAGTAGGTCCGATGGTAGGGCCTAGGAGGGCCTGGGCCTCAATTTTCTGCCGTGGGCTTTTTTAGGCCCGACCCAAGCCCGGCCCATGGCCAGGTATAGCCGTAGGTGAAATTCAGAGGGGTGGTGGAGAGGCCCTGTAACCTTGTGTACCATTCGTCTCAAAAGAAAAAAAACTTGTGTAGCATGTGCAGGCCCGTAAATGTAGCATTTTTCTTGTGCCATTCGCTTCCACAGATCGGATCGCAGCTACCCACGGGATAAATATCACAGAAAGTGTGCACAGTGTTTGTGACGCCATAAGCGCTTCGAATCTGACGACGACGACGAACGGCGACGGCGCGGCAGATAGATGGATGCGGCCGAAGCCAGTGCGAGATGGTGTGTGGTCACTGGCGGCCGCGGCTTCGCGGCGAGACATCTGGTGCTGATGCTTCTCCGCTCCGGCGAGTGGCGCGTGCGCGTGGCCGACCTGGCCCAAGTCATCTCTCTCGACCTAGACGAGGAGCAGGGTATCCTCGGGGCCGCCATCCGCGAAGGACAAGCCGTTTACGCGTCCGCCGACCTCCGCGACAAGGCCCAGCTGGCCAAAGGTGTGTGCGATCCACCACTTGCTCTCCAGATTGTTAGGCTGGGTAGTGTTTTGATGGTAATGTGCTCTCTGATTCCCTTTCCGTGTGGATGTGGGATCTGTAGATTGGTGCTTATCAGCGTACGCGGCTGCTTCTGAAGTTGGTAGGACTAGGAGGAATCAATGATTCACGGTGACATGATTTACCTTGTGATAGAGATGCTGTTGTTACTTCTGCGTTGTTGTTATTGTTTAGGTTGATGAGTTAATTTGCTAAGACCAATGCTGGTTGAGTATCTAGCTGCTACACATCGACATTTAAGCCCTGTTCAGAATCTCTCCACTCCGGAGATGTGGAGCTCGGTTTGAGCCGCTCCGTGAAAATGAGCTGCAGCCTGATCCGCTCTGGGAGCGCAGTCGAGGGTGCGGAGAGGAACCGAAGAGGCACTTATAATCTTTGATCATGGAGATGCTGTACACCCCATTTATGTTGTGGTGATGACTAATAAGAAATTCTTGTGGTGTGAACTCTAGTAATAAGCTCTTCTAAATTCTGTATTTTTATGTAATACAAGAACCGATTATTAGTGATTTACGCTAAAAATAAACTGTGGGGTTGTGCATAGATTCTTCACTGTGTTTACGTGTGTTGCTGTGGGGTGAGTCCAATTAGTTGCTTGGCAATTTTATGCTTTATTTTGGTCCCAGCTATGTCTTCTTTGTTGATTCTGTGGAACTTAGTCATCGGTCAGTGAGTGTACTGAATGTTATTGCATAGAAGTAGTGGTACAAAACCAGGAAATCGAGAATCATATTCCTATGTTTCCATACTTACCCATTGTACTTGCAGAGTTCTCCCTGTTAATTTGCAGTTGCCTTAGTAGTTACCAGTTTGTTCAGAATACCAATATCTTCATGCTTGTACATATCAGTTATTTCTGATATAGCAAGGTATTTATTGGCGTTAGTCAATTTAGTTCATTGATGCCTACTACCTTTGTTCTCATCTCTGTCTTGTGTGTTTCTTGTTTGCAGCTTTTGAAGGGGCAGAAGTAGTTTTTCATATGGCTGCTCCAGACTCATCCATCAACAACTTCCATCTTCATTATTCGGTGAATGTTGAAGGTTTGTAATGTGAATTTGTATGCTTCACAGCTTTGGTTCCTAATTCGGAGATGGCACTGATTTGCTGATGAGATGGCACCAAGTTGATTGAGTCATTAGGTTTTTCTATCATTATTTCTCGTGTTACATAATACAGTAAAACAAACTTCACAGGAACAAAGAATGTCATTGATGCATGTATCCATTGCAAGGTGAAGCGACTTATCTACACTAGTTCACCAAGTGTAGTTTTTGATGGTGTTCATGGAATTTTTAATGCAGATGAATCAATGCCCTACCCAGATAAGGTATATTTTTCACCTATTTACATGAAAGAATTCCTTATTTAACACCATTTTAAATTTTGTTTCCCTATTCGACACTGAAAACCTTTTTCTTCCCTATCTAGCCCCAGAGTCTAAATTTTATGCCCTTTATGACACTTCCATCCATTTTCCCGCCTAACGCTGTTAAATTACATGTAAAAAACACTTTTGCCCTCATGTAATATAAACCAACCGTTTGGCCCGGTTCATTTCCAAAAGTGCAATTCTTAAGCTATCTTGAAAGTTCATTCTTTTTTTCTTCAGTTGGGTATACGAGTATTTGGGTATGTAAGTGCGCTTGCGGGCCTGTACGCGAGTATTCATGTACCGATGTACGTAATTGTACATACGGGCTACTACGTCTCTAGCACGGAAGCCTTGCGGACATGCATGTAGTCTTGAATGCATGGCTACACCTAGGCTTCAATGTATGCATGCATTAAGCTATCTCAGAAGTTAATTCTTTTGTTCTTCAGCCGGGTATTCGAGTATTTGGGTATGTACGTGCACTTGCCGGCCGGTAAGCGGGTATTTATGTACCGATGTACGTATCTGTACATACCGGCTATTGCGTCTCTAGCACGGAAGCCCTGCGTACATGCATGTAGTCGGCTGCACCCAGGCTTCAATGTATGCATGCATTAGCAGTTTAGCACGTGAGGCAAACTGATCAATTTATCAACCATTGTATGCATGGACATGCACATCATTTCCATGATTAAGCTTACAACCTGCACTTAGAAAAATCATTCGTGTCTATAAATAAATAAAATTTCTGGTTAAATCAAATAGGAAGAAAAAAACACATCAAACATCAATATCAGCATCTATTAAATATTTGGTCACATTCCACCTGAGGGTCTAAAAGGTCTTTTCAAGTGTCATTTGACACTGTCAAGGTTTAAAAATAGACGGAAGTGTTATGGAGGGCATAAAATTTAGACTCAGTGTCTAGGGATGAATATTATTTTCAGTGTCAAATACAACAACAACAACAACAACAACAACAACAAACAAGTTGGAGTAGGCTAGAGCTGAAACCCATAATATCTCGCAACCAACTCATGGTTCTGGCACATGGATAGCAAGCTTCCATGCACCCCTGTCCATGGCTAGTTCTTTGGTGATACTCCAGTCCTTCAGATCTCTCTTTACAGACTCCTCCCATGTGAAGTTCGGTCTACCCTGATCTCTCTTGACATTATTAGCACGCTTTAGCCGTCCGCTATGCATTGGAGCTTCTGGAGGTCTGCGCTGAATATGCTTAAATCATCTAAGACGATGTTGGATAAGCTTCTCTTCAATCGGTGCTACCCCAACTCTATCTCGTATATCATCATTCTGGACCCTGTCCTTCCTTGTGTGGCCACACGTCCATCTCAACATGTGCATCTAAGTGTTGAACTTGAACATGTTGCTTTTAGTCGGCCAACACTCAACGCCATACAACACTGTGGGCCAAATCGTCGTCCTATAGAACCTGCCTTTTAGCTTTTGTGGCACTCTCTTGTCACGGAGAATGACAGAAGCTTGGCGCCACTTCATCCGGCTTTGATTCGATGGTTCACATCTTCATCGATATCCCCATCCTACCGCAACATTGACCCCAAATATCGAAAGGTGTCCTTCAGAGGCACCACCTGCCCATCAAGGCTAACCTCCTCCTCGTGCTTGGTAGTACTGAAACCGCACCTCATGTACTCGGTTTTAGTTCTACAAGTCTAAAACCGTTCGATTCCAAGGTTTGTCTCCATAGCTCTAACTTTCTATTAGCCCTTGTTCGATTATCATCGATTAACACCACATCATCCGCAAAGAGCATACACCATGATATATCTCCTTGTATATCCCTTGTGACCTCATCCATCACTAAAGCAGAAAGATAAGGGCTCAAATCTGATCTGCAGTCCTACTTTAATAGGAAAGTCATCAGTGTCGCCATCACTTGTTCGAACACTTGTTACAACATTATCGTACATGTCCTTGATGAGGGTAATGTACTTTCCTGGGACTTTGTGTTTCTCCAAGGCCCACCACATGACATTCCGCGGTATCTTATGGTACAAGTCAATGAACACCATATGCAGGTCCTCTTTTTTGCTCCCTGTATCTCTCCATAAGTTGTCATACCAAGAAAACGACATGAAACCAAACTGATTTTTGGTCACGCTTGTCATTCTTCTTAAGCGGCGCTCAATGACTCTCATATTTAAATTGTATGGCTCATCAGTTTATTCCCACGGTAATTAGTACAACTCTGAACATTACCCTTGTTCTTGAAGATTGAACAGTACCCTTGTTCTTGAAGGACACAAAGTCCCATTCTTCTGGCATCTTGTTTGCCTGAAAAATGATGTTGAAAAGCTTAGTTAGCCATACTATCACTGTCTCCGAGGCCTCTCCACACCTCAATGAGGATACAATCAAGGCCCATCGCCTTGCCTCCTTTCATCCTTTTTAAAGCCTATTTGACCTCAGACTCCTGAATTCGCCGCACAAAACACCTTCTAGTATCATCAAAGGAGTCGTCCAGTTCAATGGTAGAACTCTCATTCTCCCCATTGAACAACTTGTCGAAGTACTCCCGCCATCTATGCTTAATCTCCTCGTCCTTCACCGAGAGCTAGTCTGCTCCGTACTTGATGCATTTGACTTGGTCGACATCCCTCGTCTTCCTCTCTTGGATTTTGACCATCTTATAGATGTCCCTTTCGCTTTCCTTCGTGTCTAACTGTTGGTAGAGGTCCTCATACGCCCGCCCCCTTGCTTCACTCACAGCTCGCTTTGCGGCCTTCTTTGCCACCTTGTACTTCTCTATGTTGTTTGTACTTATCAAGGTAAAGGCGTCTGAAACAATCTTTCTTCTCCTCAATAGCCTTCTGGACATCATCATTTCATCGCCAGGTATCTTTAGCTTCGCTTCTACTCAAAGTTTGAGAAAGCGCTAGGCGTTAATTATGCGTTTGGCCACCTACTTGCGCTTTTCTAGCTTAGGCGTGATTAGGCGCAATTAGGCGCAATTATGCGTTTTCTATACAATTGCACGGATACGGGCAACAAAGAGCAGTTTGCCATAAAAAATAGTGCTAGAATGTAAACTCGAGGTACAATTATAAGTTTATAACCCTGTTCTCTCTCCAATATGTTGCCCCTCTCTCTTTGTACACTAAAAGCAGCACACATGAGCATATCTGTAGACTGTATGACACAACAGAGCAGCAGCAACTACACTACAGATGTACGGAGAGCGCGAGAGCAGCAGAGCTTGACCAACACGAAGACTAAAGAGGAGAAGGGAGGCAGAGCTCGATGGGGATCACAGGGCTCACCTGCCTGAAGAGGAGAAGAAGAGCACGGGAGGCAGAGCGCGAGATCCATTGCGGGATGTGGTCGGAGGCCAGCGGCCGGCGGCGCGGGGAGGGCCCGAGACAAAGGAGATCTGACTGAGGTGAGGAGGGGCGCAAGGAGGAGCTCCTGATCCGCGGCGGCGGACGTGCGGCTGCCGGCGGCGTGAGGAAGGCCCGACGGCGCGAGGAATGGAGAGGAGAGGAGATCCTAACCCTAACACGGGCTCGACGGAATGGAGAGGAGAGGAGAGGAGAGAAGGGCGCAAGGAGGGTCCTTATCCTGATTCCTTCTGGATCCCCTTCGTCGTTCTCCGCCATTGTGCGCGATTCCGCGGCGTTCCTCGCGCCTAATCGCGCCTCGGTGAGAAAGGCGCTCCGCCTCAGCGCAGCTCGTGCCTTTCGCAACGCACATGGCCGAAGCGAGGCGGTGGGCCAGCGCCTCGCGCGTAGGCACGCATAAGCGCGCCTTCCCGAACTTTGCTTCTACTTCCTCTAGACACTCCAAACTGCTCTGAGGCCACCTTACAAATGCAAGTCGCCATCTTCATCCACATATTGTCTGCATCACCTCCTTCTTTCCAAGGGCCCTCCTTAATGACCCTCTCCTTGAACGCCCGAGCTTCATCCCCCTTGAGCTTCCACCACTTCGTTCTATCTGCTTTGCCATTCTTATCTTGCTGGACACGAATCCGAAAGCGGAAGTCAGACACCAGAAGCTTATGCCAAGGGACAATACTCTCTCCAGGTATCACCTTACAATCTAGGCAAGCACGCCTGTCTTCTCTTGTCGAGAGGATGAAATCAATCTGGCTAGAGTGTTGACCACCACTAAAAGTCACTAGATGTGATTCTCTCTTTTTAAAGAGGGTGTAAGCTATGATCATGTCATAGGCTAGAGCAAAGGTTAAGACATCTTCTCCTTGATTCCTGTTGCCATAGCCAAAGCCCTCATGCACCCCTTCAAAACCTGTGTTAGATGTACCCACATGGCCATTGAGATCTCCTATGAGGAGCTTCTCACCAATGTTCTCCGGGCCTTCCCCGAATTCCCTCTTGGTGTTCTCATTGTGGCCTACTTGCGGGGCATACACGCTGATAACATTGAGAACTAAGTCCCCCACTACCAGCTTGACTAGGATAATCCGGTCCCCATGCCTCTTGACGTCTACCACTCCATACTTGAAGCTCTTGTTGATCAAGATGCCTACTCCATTTCTGTTTGCAGTCGTCCCCGTGTACCACAGCTTGAAGCCGGTATCCTCCACCTGCTTCTCCTTCTGTCCCCTCCATTTGGTTTCTTGGACGCAGAGGATATCAACACCTTTCCTCATTGCTGTATCGACTAGCTCCCGAAGCTTACTTGTCAGGGACCCTACGTTTCACGTTTCGGTTACCTAAATAGATCCTCCTAGGCTCAGCTAGCTTCCTTACCCTCTGCACTCGTCGAGTCAAATGCGAAGACCCTTGCTCATTTTCCACTACACCCAGGCGTCGATGTAGCGCGCCACTAAGGATGCGCCGACCTGATCCTTGCTCACTTGCCACCATATCCAGATCAAGATATGGCGTGCCACCAGGGGGTGATGGCCCGGCCCTTGCCCATTTGACACCACACCCGGGTTCCGATATGGCATGTTGCTGAGAGGGTTACGACCCAATGATTTTCTTCTGGGTTTCATCTCTATAAGAGTGGCGACGTTGGCACGTCAAGTCTATCACAACCCTCCTCCTTTTCCCAGGCTTGGGACCAGCTATGTTGAGACAACATAGGCGGAGTTTTCTCATATTAAGACTGTTAAATAAGGAATTTTCTCATATTACATCCTTTTTGTTTTCATTTGGTCATACTTATGTACGACTACTGACAAGATGTTCTCTTACTCCAGTTTAATGATTCGTATTCAGAAACAAAGGCAGACGCAGAAAAATTGGTGATGAGAGCTAATGGTAGGGATGGGCTTCTTACTTGTTGTATACGCCCAAGTAGCATTTTTGGGCCCGGTGATAAGCTACTGGTTCCTTCTCTGGTTGCTGCTGCAAGGGCAGGCAAGTCCAAAGTAAGAACTGCTACATGTGTGTAATTTTGTAAACTTGAGTATGCTAAGTTTATAATTCACGAGTCTGCCTAAATGCATACATCTTCACATGTTGATATTTATACTTAGATAATTCCCATAATGAGGGATTTGGATGCCTTTTGTTTTTCATTAGTAATGCAATTACACAAATTACATCACTGTATCAGGCAAAACAAATGCTTTAAAGATACTGAATTGGCTTCTCAATTCATTTTGTTCTATATTGTAGTGAGCTTCACAATGAAGCACTTTATTTTTTTATTTCTGAATTGGTTTCTTAAAGATAATACTATCTATTAAAATCATTTGCAGTACATAATTGGCGATGGGAACAACTATTATGATTTCACCTACGTCGAAAACGTTGCCTATGGCCATGTTTGTGCGGACAAAACTCTATCATCTGAAGATGGTGCAAAGAGAGCTGCTGGAAAAGTAAGGCCCTTCACTAACATTTTACATTTAAGATTAAGTGTCATGATTTCTGATTCTTTTCCAGGCCTACTTCGTGACAAATGTGGAGCCCATAAAGTTCTGGGAGTTTATGTCATTGCTTCTAGATGGTCTTGGATATCAAAGGTATTCACATCAATAGACTTAAAAAAATCTACTTTGGTTGTATCAAATGACTAGCTTATGTTTGCTGGAATGCTCCTGCACTTCGATGATTAATTTGAGATACATTTTGAGTTTGGTAAACTGATCACTTAGGAGCATATCAATTTGTAATGGTATGCAGCCCAAGTTTCCTATACAATATTTACCTTTCCATTGTAGACTTTTCTGTTAAGGGATGGTGCAAGGCTGTCAGTATTGACTCTCAGGTCTTACCATTCCAGTACCCTAGATTTATTTCACCAACTCACTTACGTATCTGGAGTGATATCTCTTCTCCTATGTAAGCATTTAAGGATCAGGGATCAGTGTTCTCTTCCATACTTATTTGGGTGACTTGGTAACCAGCATACTAATGCACTCGACCTTTATGCAGGCCTTCAATAAAAATTCCTGTCTCTGTTATGATGCCATTGGCTCATGTGGTGGAATGGACTTACAAGTCGTTCTGCAAGTATGGCATGAAGGTTCCTCAGCTGACACCGTCAAGGATCAGGCTCCTCTCATGCAATCGAACATTCAGTTGCTCAAGAGCCAAAGATCAGCTTGGTTATGAACCCATTGTATCACTCAAGGTGTTTTACTGTGTCCTCTAGTTTTTTCATTAATGACCTTGCTTGACTTGATGTGTTTTTGAGTGGGATGATTTGAAGAACAATTTCAGTTCATTTCCTACTTCTCTCTTATGAATGCTCAACTATAAGCAATTCATATTGTTTTGAAATTTCAGGATGGGCTGAAGAGAACAATAGAGTCGTATTCCCATATGCAAGCTCAGAATCAAAGGAGTATATCAAAGACTTCGATTTTGCTTGGGAATGGAAATGGTATGACTCAATCTGCCTCCCCCCCCCCCCCCCCCCCCCCCCCCCCTCCTGCTATCCTTACTAATTGTTTTCTAATTACTTTCAGTTGCAAAAACGCTTCTTTGGGAAGATTCGAAGCAAACAATGACAGTGCTACTACTATTGGCTGTTATCTACTACCAGTTATTCACATGTGGTTACACCATTATCACAGCAATGGCAAAAATTTTCTCACTAACAGCACTGTTCTTGTTCATTCATGGCATGCTTCCTGCAAATGTGTACGGTCCTCTCTTATTCTGCTTTATTTTGCTGAATATGTAGCCGCTACCAGATAGTTAAACAGCATTGGGGTCTTTTAATCATCTCTTAGCATTTCCTCAAGTGTTCCATTTATTAAATTGTGATTTTGGTAATTATTGCAGGTTTGGCCACAAGATTGAGAAACTTGAGCCCTCAAACTTCCACATCTCACAGGTGGAGGCACATCATATTGCTTGCTCAGTCAGTTCATCATGGAACTCATTAGTTGGTGTGCTAAAATCTCTTTGTAGGGGAAATGATTGGCCACTTTTTCTCAAGGCATGATATAATCTCATGCTTTATATTTGTACACTTCACATACTTGATGAGTTGATGTTGTGCTAAGTACTGACACCTGGCATACGTTTTATGTTAATGTCTAACTGAGTTCACTTTTCTCTTCATCAGGTGGTATTCTTCCTACTGGTTGTTAGCATCCTTAGTGCTATGTCTTCGGAGGCTGCATTTAAAATAGGTAATGAAATACTTCAGGCTTCGCTTTCTAAATTTTAGTGAATGCATCATCTGCATGACTACTAATGACATTAGAAATTTACATGCAACAATAGGTATTCCTCTCATTTTCATAGGCTTCAAAGCATATGAGAAATGGGAGGACACAATTGACAGCCTGGTGGGTGATGCTTGTTCGTTCGTTCTACAGTTTACTCCTATCCAGATATCTTCAAGGCAGAAACAAACATAGACATGGAGAGCTCGTTAACAGTTGAATTTTATTTTGTAGTTATATTAAGTTTTACTTTTCAGTTATTGGCGATTTTCTATGAACTTTTAGTTTGACATTTACTCTTTTAGAATCATCATTCAGAGTCTTAATAAAGTTTATAGAATGTTTCCTTAATGTCGTTGATTTAAGATATGGTGGTGTACAGTTTTTTTATTCTTTAGATGTTTACCCCACTGGACTGTATTGTTCGACGTATAGCACATTGAAATTAGCTTTTATTGCCATTGAATCTTCCTGAATTATTGCAAGTGCTGATCTTCCTAGTCCTGTGCAGTTTGGTTAGGATTCCATCTGTACCAAATGCTTACCTAGATTGTCTTTACTTGTGTGCCCTAATCTTGGTTTGAAAACCAAAAGCACTCCATTATCCACAGATATGTTAACCGGGCACATGCGCGTATGCTTTATTATTTTGGTCAAATTTACTACTCCCTCTGTTCCCAAATATAAGTCTTTCTAGAAATTCCAACAAATGACTACATACGGAGTAAAGTGAGTGAATCTACACTTTAAAATATGTCTACATACATCCGTATGTTGTATTCCATTTGGAATGCCTAAAAAGACTTGTATTTAGGGACGGAGGAAGTATTTTGGATATGAAATTTATGGCTCAGTTTTAAACGTATGAAATGGATGTAGTAGGACGCTGCAATTTGGTGAACACAAGTTGTTGAAAGTTTTTGGGCTCAGTTTCTTAAAGTTGGGGGTAGATTGGTTGTAATTCCAAGGATGGTGCTATGCCTCCCGATCGGGTCGTGTGATCGGTTGCCTCCAGCACTGTGGTCTTTCTTATGACCATGATGTTTGTTCATCTTACAACGCGTCCGTGGAGGCAATAAAATTTATGGTAACAATGTGTGTTTCTCCTTTTTCCTCTTTTGGTGAGTATCGGTCCAGGATAGTAGACCCAGATTGTTAGAATTAGTGTCGCAGAGAAACCTGTACCGATGCTCATTGCCAAGAAATGTAACTGAATATGTCACACCTGCTACTACCCAGTGAGCAGTGGACAAGAAGGGAGAAGGATGAGATGATCCTTTGCACGTGGGCTGAGCCCATTGGGTTGTCTCGCCGTCTATGGCCCGGACCGCGTGGTGTGCGTGTTTGTCTGTATAAGCTACCTAACCCACACAGAGACGGAGCGAGAGAAACGCTCACAACTTTGAATCTCATCCCCTTTCTCCTACCTCACCTCGTCTGCTATCTCTTCTCACCCCAAAATTTCTCCTTGTGCGATTGATTTCGTCCGATCGGTCGTCACAATTGGTAATCAGAGCCTTCAATCCTAGCCTAGATTTTTTTTTTGCGCCACGGCATCCATAGTCCCTTGGCCGGATCGGTAACACCCATCACCGTAGGTGTGCTTCCACTCCGGTGAGAGCACACACACAAAAAAATCCTACGCGGGGTTCGATCCACTCGGGACGGGTGACACGGCACCCTCCAAGCCTTCTGCCCAGACGCGGTAGCTCCTCACCGTCATGGGGGAGCATACCGCCAACCTCACCGCGCTCATGGAGACGGTGCTTTCCAGATTTGACAAAGAAAAGGTGCTCGCCGATAAGAGGGCCGAGGCGCAGACGACGTTCAACACCCAAGTGTCAAGCAAATCGGCCTCACCCAGGCGAACGTGGACGACGTGCGCAAAGTCGGCACGCCATCAGCGTCGTCGCCCCCCTCCGCGGGTTCTCAGGTGGATGATCCATCGGCGGCGGTGTTGCACACCCCAGCATCGTTGATTGCACCACCACCACCACCACCGGATCCGCGCGCCACGCCGCCTCCGAGCGCCTTGCCAATTCCGCAGACCATCGCAGGCTCCGGGCCACTCGCACGGCTCTCCAATGACGGTCCGCTGCCGCTCTCCCGCCTAGATGACGCCCTCAGGTTGCCGGAGCGCCGACCACAGCCTGTGCCGCGTGAGGACTACTCCATCAGGCCACCGAAGCACCAATTTCCCCGTTTTGAAGTGACGCCCCACACGTGTGCCTAGATCACTGCTTAGCCTATTTTGAGCTCTATCGAGTGCCACAACATAACTGGGTGGCCACGGCAACCCTGTATGTCGAGGACCACGCTGCTATCTGGTCGCGGGCGTTCCGACAGACTCACAACAAGCTCACTTGGGCGATGTTTAGTCAAGCCATTGTTGAAGAATTTGGTCCTGAGGAGTTCGAATCTCTGATGCACAAGTTGTTACAACTTCGTCACCCTGTCAGCATGGTGGAGTACATGCAACAATTCGAGGTGTATATGTACAATTTGCTTGCCTTGGACGCCACATTGAGTCCCAAATTCTTCGTCACCCAATTCCTGCGCTCAAGGATGAATTACGCACTATGGTCCGTATCCAAGCATCGTCGAGCATCACGCGGGCCACCGTTTTTGCACGAATTCAGGAAGAGGAGATGGAACAACATCGCCCTCGTTTTCGCCAAACAGCAACAGGCAGACCACCACCTCCGTTGATCACCACGACAACAGCAGGCCGACCCCCTTCCACACCAACCCCAGTGACCGCTCCAACGTCCAGCTCAAGCTTCACATACGGGCACAGATGATTTTGGCCGGGAATGTCAGCTGCGAGACTACCGGCGACAACATGGGCTCTGTTTTCGCTGCAGAGACAAGTACTCTCGCGAGCATCAGTGCAAACGCTCGCCGCAACTCCTCACGATAGAAGTGGGCGATAATGGTTAAGTGCTCTCTGATGATGCCGTTCGTGCTCTGGAATTGTTGGATGAACCTACAGTGGAGACAGAACCGACGTGTTGTCTGTCATCTGCACATGCAGTTGAGGGCACCGAAGCTGCAGAAACCATTCGATTGCGAGCCACAGTGGGCACCCAAACAATGTTGTTGATGGTCGACTCGGGCAGCACACACAATTTCGTTAACTTAGCGTTTGCCACACGAATTGGAGTTACCACCACCAGCATTCCGACCTTCATGGTTCGGGTTGCCAATGGCCAACGTCTGAACTGCACGTCTATGGTTCAAAACCTGCAATGGCTCACTCATGGCCAGGAATTCACCATTGATATGAGTGTTCTCGACCTCCGGGTCTATGATGCAGTACTAGGTGTTGATTGGCTCGCCCAACATAGCCCAATGCAATGTGATTGGAAGCAAAAGACCATTCAGTTTCAGCAGCAAGTCACATCAGTTTAGTTGATCGGCGTGCGCACTGACGAAACACCAGCACTCACTGCACTGGATGCAGCGACATTGTGGCAGATGCATGATGCAAATGAAATCTGGGGTGCAACACTGTCGGAAATTCAGTTAACACCACCGCCAACTTTAGGGAGCACCGATGTGATTCCACCGGTAATTCAGCATGTCTTGACAGAATTCAGTGACATATTTGCAGGGCCAACTGAACTTCCTCCACATCGACAATATGATCACGCGATCACACTGGAACCGGGCGCAACACCTATCAACTGTCGACCATACGCTACTCGCCGTTGCAGAAAGATGAAATAGAGCGCCAGGTCACCGAACTGCTACGCACTGGTGTGATTACCCATAGCATGAGTCCATTTGCTGCCCCAGTCCTCTTGGTGAAGAAAAAGGATGGCACGTGGCGGTTCTGTGTGGATTATATAGACGCCTGAACATGGTGACCATCAAGAACAAATTTCCTCTTCTGGTAATCGATGAGCTCTTCGATGAATTACCCGGGCAGCCTTCTTTACAAAGATTGACTTGTGTGCGGGGTATCACCAAATACGCATGCATGCGGGCGACGATGGGGGCTCGATATCCTCGGCCCTTTCCCCCGAGCTGCCGGGGGCTTTGAAAACTTTTTCGTTGCCATCGACAAGTTTACAAAGAGGACAGATGTAGATGCCGTGAGAAAGGTGACTGCTCAGTCAACTATCAAGTTCTTGAAAGGATTGGTGTGCCGCTTCGGGGTCCCTGCATGGATCATCACCGACAATGGCACCCAGTTCACGAGTCGTGCCTTCGTGCAATATGTTCATGCCCTCGGAAGCAAGATCTCATTCGCTTCTGTGGCACATCCCAGAAGCAATGGACAAGTTCAGAGAGCGAAAGCTGAAGTGCCGCGAGGACTCAAGACAAGAACATTTGATACGCTGCAGAACTGCGGTAGGCGATGGATCGATTGAAAGTGCAACTATCCCTGGGTGGTTTTGGTAATTCCGAACAACATATAGCTCATTGAACTAATGCTATTTCAAGATGATCATTTCAGAAAGTTCAATGATTGGCATGGCATGGATTAGGAACGTGGACCCCTCAAAATGCTAAGGACACATATTGGCTCAAGCTCAAGACTCTACATTTTCATTTTAGTGATCCAAGATCACATTGAGTCCATAGGAAAAGCCAATACTATTAAAAGGGGATGAGGTGTTGCTTAATGGCTTGCTTGCTCAAAATGCTTAGTGATATGCTCCAAAAGCCCTCAACTACTTTCTCATATCCACATATGTCCCAACCCAAAAGTCAAACTCGGCCCTACCGATTTGATCTATCTGGCGCCACCGAGTTCACTTGACATAGCCACTGCCAGAAACCCTAGTCACTTCGGTCTCACCGATAGGGATCTCGGTCTCACCGAGATGGGATTGCAAACTCTCTGTTTTCCTTCGTAACGTTTATGTCCAACCAAGATGAGCGATCGGTCCACCGAGTTCGCAATGCAAACTCTTTGTTTCCCTTTCGTAACATTTCGGTCTCACCGAAATGAGTGAATCGGTCCCACCGAGTTTGCCTGACCAACTCTCTGTTTGCCTATTACAGAAATCGGTCCTACCGAGTTTATGTGATCGATCTCACCGAGATTACGTTATGCCCTAACCGTAATGAAATCGGTCCCACCGAGTTGACATGTCGGTCCCACCAAAAAGCCTAACGTTCACATTTTGAACTAAATCGGTCTGACCGAGTTTGGTAAATTGTGTGTAACGGTTAGATTTTGTGTGGAGGCTATTTATACCCCTCCACCCACTCTTCATTCGTGGAGAGAGCCATCAGAACGTGCCTACACTTCCAACATACATTTTCTGAGAGAGAACCACCTACTCATGCGTTGAGACCAAGATATTCCAATCCGACCACAAGAATCTTGATCTCTAGCCTTCCCCAAGTTGCTTTCCACTCAAATCTTCTTTCCACCAAATCCAAATCCGTGAGAGAGAGTTGAGTGTTGGGGAGACTATCATTTGAAGCACAAGAGTAAGGAGTTCATGATCAACACACCATCTATTACCTTTTGGAGAGTGGTGTCTCCTAGATTGGTTAGGTGTCACTTGGGAGCCTCCGTCAAGATTGTGGAGTTGAACCAAGGAGTTTGTACGGGGAAGGAGATCGCCTACTTCGTGAAGATCTACCCTAGTGAGGCAAGTCCTTCATGGGCGATGGCCATGGTGGGATAGACAAGGTTGCTTCTTCGTGGACCCTTCGTGGATGGAGCCCTCCATGGACTCGCGCAGCCGTTACCCTTCGTGGGTTGAAGTCTCCATCAACGTGGATGTACGATAGCACCACCTATCGGAACCACGAAAAAAAATCTCCGCGTCTACATTGCGTTTGCTCCCTCCAAACTCCTCCCTTTACCTTCATGTGCAATGTTTTACATTCCGCTGCTATACTCTTAGACTTGCATGTGTAGGTTGATTGCTTGACTTGTGCTAAGTTGCTAAAATCTGCCAAGACTTAAAATTGGGAAAAGGCTAGATTTTTATTTGGTCAAGTAGTCTAATCACCCCCTCTCTAGACATACTTTCGATCCTACAAGTGGTATCAGAGTTTTGATCTCCATTTGCCTTGATTTCCATAGCTTTTGGTGATCATAGCCTTGGTTTCACAACCTAGGAGAGTATGGCGTCTAGCGAGGGAAATTACCACCGTAGAGGTCCTTACTTTGATGGTACTAATTTTGCTAGTTGGAAGCATAAGATGAAAATGCATATTCTTGGACATAACCCCGCCGTTTGGGCTATGTGTGTATTGGATTGCAAGGTGAATTCTTTGACGGGAGAGAACCGAACCGTGAAGCTACCGCGGAAGAGTTGAAGATGCTGCAATACAATGCTCAAGCTTGCGATATCCTCTTCAACGGATTGTGCCCCAAAGAATTCAACAAAATCAGCCGTCTTGAGAATGCAAAGCAAATTTGGGATACTTTGATTGATATGCACGAGGGTACCGACTCCGTCAAGGAATCCAAATTGGATGTGCTTCAAAGTCAACTTGACAAGTTCAAAATGAAGGATTGTGAAGGTGTCGGTGAAATGTACTTTAGGCTTGCTCTCATCACAAATGAGATTGCCGGCTTAGGAAGTGAAGAGATGACCGATAGATTCATCATCAAGAAGATCCTAAGAGCCTTGGATGGAAAATATGATACCGTGTGCACATTGATCCAAATGATGCCCAACTACAAAGATCTCAAGCCAACGGAAGTCATTGGAAGAATTGTTTCTCATGAGATGTCACTCAAGGATGAGGAAGAGCTTCACAACAAGTCAAGTGGTGCTTACAAAGCCTCATGTGATGCTCCTACAGCATCAAGTGAGAAACAAACCTTCAATGAAGAATTGAGCCTAATGGTGAAGAATTTCAACAAGTTCTACAAGAGTAGAAGCAAGGAAAGAAGTTCCAAGTCAAGGTCCTACAATGACAAAAGATCTTCAAGTCGTGAGCGTAATTGCTACAATTGTGGAAGACCCGGACACTACTCCAATGAGTGTACGGATCCCTACAAAAGAAGAGAAGATTCACCCAAAAGGAGAAGTAGAAGAGAAGAATCACCACCAAGAGAGAGGAGGAGTAGAGATGATCGTTATGAATGAAGAACCTCTCAGAGAAGGAAGGATTCGGAAAGGAAGGACAAATCATCAAGGAGCTACACAAAACGAAGACATCAAGATCATGTTGGTGAATGGGTATCCGGCTCCGACTCCGACCACCACTCCGAAAGAAGTTATCACTCCGACTCCGAATATACTCAAGATGAAGGTGTTGCCAGTCTAGCACTTGTGTCAACCAACTCCTATGACATATTTGACTCACCAAATGAAGGAATTGGAAGATGCTTCATGGCTAAAGGCCCAAAGGTATCACACCCCAAGTATATTGATTTTAATAGTGATGAAGATGATTTGCTAGGTGATGATGATTTACTTGTTGACAACTCTAGTGATGAAAACTATGATGAACTTGCTATTAATCATGCTAATCAAGATAAAACGGATGATGATGATAAGAAGGAGATTGAGCATCTAACTAAAGAACTAAACACTCTTAAGTTAGCTCATGAAACTACCTTGGAAGATCATCGAGAACTTTTAAAGACTCATGAGAAGCTACGCTTTGAAAAGCTCAACCTTGAGCAAGAGCATGGGTTCTTAAAAGTAATCAATGATGATATTCGCAAGAAAAGTTCTTCTTACATTGCCAAGCGTTTACTCTTGTCTACTTACATGCCACAAGTAAAATCTAGCAACAAGAGTAAGAAAGATTCTTCTTCTAGTAGTAACAATAATCATGTTAAATCCAATGTTGTTGCTTCTAGTAGTTCTCTTGATTCCACCAATGATTCTCTTAGCCAAGTTACACTTGAGCAAGAAAATAGCTTATTGAAGGGAATTATAGAGAAAGTTGTTTACAAGAGCCTTGCCGGAAGTAAGCAATTTGAGGAAAATGTACGCAAGCAAGGAAGGCACCAGAACAATCAAGGTATTGGTTTTGAACGAAAGTTCAATGCCAATGGAGTTGAGTGGGAAGAAGATAAATACCCCAAGACGAAGTTTGTTCCTCAACAAGAGAAGTATGATCCTACTTCTTTCCAAGGGTCACAAGCTCAAGATGATCTTCCACCACAAGACCACAAGCAAAAATACAAGGACAAGCTTCAAGAGAAAATTGATGCATTTGAAGATGCTCCTAAGGCCTTGGTCAAGTGGGTTCCCAAGACTACATCAAATTCTACTTCATCAAGTATGACTACAACTCCAAGGATTCCCATCAAGATGATGTGGATCCCGAAGAAGAAGAACTAGAGCGTTCTTGAGGGTGACTCCGCCAACGTACTTGTAACGCCCCGAGACCGACGCTCCAGATATCTTCCTTGTTTTGCGTGCCAGTTGTATTATTTATTTGTTTGTTGCATCTCATCATCGCATCATGTGCATTGCATCCGCATTTGTTTTTAAAACTTGCATCCGCTCGTAGTTGCCGCTTCTTCCGTTTCTCGGTTGACCTTCTCTCTGATCAACCGGACCGCTCTCTTCTCTCTCTTTTCTGAGCTCATCAAACCCCTTGCCTTCGTTGACCGTTCCGAGACCAACCATGTTTTCGGTTCTCTCTTGTCAAACCTACTAACCTCTCTCGTCAGCCCGCGATCCCCTCTCGCGCGTCCGAAAGTTGTCCCGTACCCGACCCGGTTTGTTGTTACCGTTGGATTCGGATCATCCCCAAACATGTATAAACATCTCCGTTTTCTCAATTGGACGCTCTAGCCTACTTATTTTCGACCGCCCGATTACGATCGGACGGACCAAATATCCCCTAACCTAACCCACTCGCTATATATAGTCTAAACCGAGACCAAATCCCTAATTTCTAGGGATCCTCCGAGCCGCCGCCACTCTTTCCCGCATCCACCTCGGGATCTCCTCCCGATCCACCTGCTCCTCTCCTTCCGCGCCCAGCCACTGCTCTTCGTCTATCCGTCCATCCAACCAGCAGCTCCAGCAGCCACATGAGGCAGCGCCTCCCCGCGTCCCCCTCTACGCTCGTGCCCGAGCAGGAGCGCTCGGCCTCACCTCCAGGACCCCGCGCCGCCGGAGCTGCTCCGTCCGCCGCCCGAACCTGCCAAGACGAGCATCAGCAGGGCCGCCCTCTCCTTCCCTATCTCTCCTTTCTTCTTCCCTTCTCCCTCACGTCTCATCTCCCTGCCTCTTCTCCACAGGAACTGGAGCGCCGCCTGACTCCCTCGATCTGCGATGGGAAACTCCTCAAGCCGCCACCATCTTCTTCCAGGAGCCCGTGGCCTTCTCTGCTTCCCCTCCTCGTGCCTCACCGGTAGCAAGCTCCGCAGCGCCAAGTTCCCTTGCTCGGTCCCCTGCTTCCTCTGTGTCGAGCAGCAGCTCGAGCGCTGCGCTCGCTCGCGTGCACCGCCCGCACTCGGCCTCCTCCAGCCGCGCCAAGTCCCTCTGCTTCGCCGCGCCACCGCACGCAGACCCCTCTGCTCTCCCGCGCCTCCGCCTCGACCTCTCCCCTCACCAAGCCGCCGAGCCGCCCGAGCACCTCCTCCAGTTCGTCGCCTCAATCGCCGCCTTGCCAAGCTCCGCTCGCTGCCGGCCATCGCCGGGAGACGCCAGCGCCAAGTCCCCCTGTCTGCTTCCTCTGCATCGAGCGAGACCAGCGCCAGCCATCGGGTCAAGCCCGCGTTGACCGCCCGCTCGCCGCGCCATGGATGCGTCGTTCTGCTGCGTGGGACGCGGCCTCGTCCGCGCCTCCTGGCCCAACCTCCCGCACCGTGGCCCAGCCCCCACCTCTACCGATCTGGGCTGAGCCCAGCTAGGTGAGTAGTCCAGCCGCCCAGTGCAGTTTCCAGATTCGGCCCCATGCGTGTTTTTTTCCCTTCTGCGATTTTAGCAATTATCCCAGGATTTACTGTTTTACAGAAAAGTCCCTCTAGATCATGCATTTAATAACTCACAAACCGTGCATCACATGTAAATAATTTGTATATGTAAAATGCTTAGAATTTTGTGTAGATTAATAATTTGCAACTCTCATCCATGTTTAAAATGTTTAAACTTGCTGTTTGTTTAATTTTGCATAAATGCCATGTTAAAATGATTTATTTCATAACTAAATAACCGTAGCTCGAATTTTAATAAACTTTATATGTAAATGGGGTAGAAAAAATGCATAGGTTAACTTGGTGTGCTTTATTTTGCTGTTTAACAACATTAAAAGTGTGTTTATGGCAAAACAGTACCAAATTCATAATATGGACATGAGGATTTTCCGGAATTGTTGTTTGTTGTTCCGGCCTCATTTAAACTTGCCTAGATAGGTAGTTTTCTTATGCCTCACCTCTTGCCATGTTAATCAACATTTAATATTGTTGGGTACATAACCGAGAGAGAACTAAATAATTGATGTGGTGTTTCGTCAATATGCAACTCGTTGCATATTGAGCTCCACTTAATTTGTAGTGTTGTTTGTTGCACTTTGTCATGCCATGCTCATTAAACCGGACATGCATCATACTTGATTGTGCATCATGCCATGTTTATGTGATGGTTGTTTACTATGTTGTTTTCTTTCTTTCCGGTTGCGCTTCTTCTCGATAGTTCCGGTAATTTTGTGATTGTGAGGATCCGTACGACTACGTCCGTTTGTCTTCTTCATGGACTCGTTCTTCTTCCTTGCGGGATTTCAGGCAAGATGACCATACCCTCGAAATCACTTCTATCTTTGCTTGCTAGTTGTTCGCTCTATTGCTATGCCGCGCTACCTACCACTTGCTATATCATGCCTCCCATATTGCCATGTCAAGCCTCTAACCCACTTTTCCCAGCAAACCGTTGTTTGGCTATGTTACCGCTTTTGCTCAGCCCCTCTTATAGCGTTGCTAGTTGCAGGTGAAGATGAAGTTTGTTCCATGTTGGAACATGGATATGTTGGGATATCACAATATCTCTTATTTAATTAATGCATCTATATACTTGGTGAAGGGTGGAAGGCTCGACCTTATGCCTGGTGTTTTGTTCCACTCTTGCCGCCCTAGTTTCCGTCATACCGGTGTTATGTTCCTTGATTTTGCGTTCCTAACGCGGTTGGGTGATTTATGGGACCCCCTTGACAGTTCGCTTTGAATAAAACTCCTCCAGCAAGGCCCAACCTTGGTTTTAACATTTGCCACCTAAGCCTTTTTCCCTTGGGTTCTGCAGACTCAAGGGTCATCTTTATTTTTAACCCCCCTGGGCCAGTGCTCCTCTGAGTGTTGGTCCAAACTAGAGCACCGTGCGGGACCATCCCTTGGCAACTTGGGTTACGTCGGTACCTGTACGCTTAGCTTATCCGGTGTGCCCTGAGAACGAGATATGTGCAGCTCCTATCGGGATTTGTCGGCACAGCGGGTGGTCTTGCTGGTCTTGTTTTACCATTGTCGAAATGTCTTGTAAACCGGGATTCCGAGACTGATCGGGTCTTCCCGGGAGAAGGTTTATCCTTCGTTGACCGTGAGAGCTTATAATGGGCTAAGTTGGGACACCCCTGCAGGGTATTATCTTTCGAAAGCCGTGCCCGCGGTTATGTGGCAGATGGGAATTTGTTAATATCCGGTTGTAGAGAACTTGACACTTCACTTAATTAAAATGCATCAACTGTGTGTAGCCGTGATGGTCTCTTTTCGGCGGAGTCCGGGAAGTGAACACGGTTTTTGGGTTATGTTTGACGTAAGTCGGAGTTCAGGATCACTTCTTGATCATTACTAGTTGACGACCGTTTCGTTGCTTCTCTTCTCGCTCTTATTTACGTATGTTAGCCACCATATATGCTTAGTCATTGCTGCAACCTCACCACCACTACCCTGTTTCCTACCCTTAAGCTTAAATAGTCTTGATCTCGCGGGTGTGAGATTGCTAAGTCCTCGTGACTCACAGATACTTCCAAAACAGTTGCAGGTGCCGAGGATACTAGTGTAGGCGATGCAACCGAGCTCAAGTGGGAGTTCGATGAGGACCTTGGTTGTTACTATGTTTCGTTTCCTATTGATCAGTAGTGGAGCCCAGTTGGGACGATCGGGGATCTAGCATTTGGGGTTATCTTCTTTTCATTTGGATTTGACCGTAGTCGGGCTATGTGTGTATTTTTGATGATGTATGAATTTATTTATGTATTGTGTGAAGTGGCGATTGTAAGCCAACTCTTTATCCCATTCTTGTTCATTACATGGGATTGTGTGAAGATGATCCTTCTTGCGACAAAACCACAATGCGGTTATGCCTCTAAGTCGTGCCTCGACACGTGGGAGATATAGCCGCATCGTGGGCGTTATAGTACTTCACTCATATCATTTTGGCAAGGACAAGTGCAAACAACTTCTACATCTTGCACTAGTTCAAGGAATCACAAACCCTCTTGTTGGTAAGACAAGGGACAAGGTAACCTAATGCTTTCATGGACATCATCTTGTGTGAACATCAGTCTATGTCTGTGGATATCTTTGTTTGTCTCCAAATGATCTACATCAACATTGAGCATCCACATCTTCAACATCTACATGAAGTCATCGTCGACAAAACCCAAGGTTAGTTCATCCCTCTTAGGGGGGATATCACATATAGGGGGAGCTTTACTCAAATCAACTGATCTAAAGCAACTCTAATGGTGTGAACACAACAATGCTTTATGTAAAAGTGGTAACCCCACTTGTGCTTAAACGATGAGTATGACCTATGATCAAATGTTCTCATTTGACTCCTAAATCAATATACTCATATATAGATGACATAGTCATCGCCAATTGCTTGATAGATGCTAGAGTGTTTGTGCATGCTTTGTCACATATTTCATTTGCCATTTTATTGTGTGAGCATGTTGATTGCATATTTTACTCATTCGAGGACATCCATTTGTTGCTTTGTTTGTTTGCCTTTTTCTTTTGCCAAATGGATGGACAAGAATGCCTAAGAACTCCCTCTAGCTATCTATGCTTTTCTCGTCTCAAACTCTATTCATGCTACATCACAAAGTTTGATCAAGTCAGATTCGAACCACTCTGTGTGAGGAGCACTCGGAGTACCCGATTCGTCATAGACTTAAACTTCCAAAACCTCTCTGTGCATTTCGGTCTGACCGATCTATCCACTTCGGTCACACCGAGTTCACCGAGATGATCTAGGTTTTTAATCTCGGTGCAACCGATTAGAACTTTTCGGTCACACCGAGTTGCAGTAACCGCTTGCGATTCTGCATCTCGGTGCCACCGAGTTGTTCCACTCGGTCACACCGACTGGGTCAGGATTTATATACCGACGGGTGAGATTTTGGAAATTTCTTCAAAACCCTTCATCCCGCGCGTGTCCTGCTCTGCCGCCCCGGGTCTCCGAATCGTCTTCTCATCGCCAGCGACCTCCCGCCGCTGGTTTCCATCGCCGTCAACGGATTTCAACGCCGCCTTTGCCGCCGTAGCGAACTCACCGCTGAACTAGGGTATGAGTTCGACTTTTTGTGCTAATTCCTTACTTCGATTCTTAGCACAATGCAATGCCATGTTCTTTACCAACTATGAGATCAATCTATCCAGAGAAAACATCCCTTATATTAGGTTTGATTCAAAAATTTAGGGTTAGGTTTCCGCCAAACTCATCTCGGACGGACCGAGTTGTAGAAATCGGTCTCACCGATTTGGCTTAGGCCTCTGCACTTGCACTTTTCGGTCTGACCGAAAGTTGCAAATCGGTGTGACCGAGTTCAACTCTCTGTGAAACCCTAGCAATCTCGGAGTCACCGAACTGTGTCTCGGTCTGACCGATTTCACTAGTTTAGACTCCAACAGTCGCTTCGGTGTCACCGAGTTTAACAAATTGGTAGCTCCGAAATGCTTTCTGTGGAAAACTAAAACTAAGTTTTTGACTCATCTGTTTTGCAAAAACTCTGCACTTTGTGATGCTCATCCACTCTACCTCATCTATATCTATTCACAGGGTCTGCTGTCAGTTTGCTTTGCCAATATGTCTGACCAGAGTGATAGCCAGAACAAATCAGAAGAGCAAGTGAACTTGAGTGAGGGCACTAGTCCCTCTAGCAGCTATGATGAGGGCAACAGGAGCACTCCAAGAAATTTGCCCAAGGCAGCCACTAGAACAAGGAAGAAGAGAACCTCAAACTCAGAGGATGAGGACTATGTGGCTACTGAGAAAGAAGTAAGCTCCAAGAAGAAAGTGCTGAAGAAAGAATATGGAACTGTCGCTGCAACAAAGCCTGGTATGCAAAAGAAAGTTCCTGCCAAAAGAGTGCCAACATACAAGCCAAGGAAAGTTCCAACTCGAGAAACCATGCAGTTCACTATAGAACAGTGAGATGATGATGTGGCTCGTGGTAAGAAGAAGAAAAGGGCAAGAACCACAAGTGCAAAAGTACTTGGAAAATCAACCATGGTGAGAGATTCTGAAGAAGAGGAAGAGGAAGAGGATGCTGCACCAGCACCCAAGTCCCAAAAGCTGATGGGGGATGCAATTAAGTCTGGGGCTGCCCCTTCTAAGCCCAAGACTGCCCCCAATGCTGCTGCTCAAGCTCCAAAGATTTGAAAACCCAAGAGGAGCACTAGGAACATTCCAGCTGCAGAGAAGAACAAGGCCCCAGTGCCTGAAGTTGAAGAAGAAGATGCTGAAGCCCAAGTGCTTAGAAAGCTTAAACCAAAGATTCCAGATCATGATGACAGCCATCCAGTGGCAGAAGATATGAGCATCAGGAAGGATGCAGGTCCGAGACTTTGGAGATAAAGTGACCCTTATGCTGTGAGGAGGAAGACTGCAGTGGACTACAGGTTCCACACCAAAGAACAACAAGATTTCTATGAAACCATTCTGCTTGACAAGAAGCCCATAGTCTGTGATACGAAGTGGGCTGATTGGGAATACATTGATGAAAATGAAGATCACTTTCCAGGTGTACATGAGCGCTTCAGAGCATGTGGTGTTGACAAGTTTGTGGGTCAGAAGCTGACAAAATGGACTGATGAACTCATCATGCAATTCTACTCCACAACTCATTTTTATCCAGATGGTAGAATTGTGTGGATGTTTGAGGGTACAAGGTACCAATCTACTGTTGATGAGTGGGCAAAGTTGATAAATGCCCCTGAAGAACATGAAGATGACTTGGATGTCTATGCCAAGAAGAAGAAAGACCACAACTCTATGGCCAACATGTACAAAGAGATCCCAGACAAAGCATTGGAAACTCATAGGTTTGGGTCTGTTCATTACCTGTTGTCTGGTCTAGCTACAATCAACACTATATTGAGGCATACATTGTTGCCCAAATCTGGAGATCACAAGATGATCAGAGGTCATTCAATCAACCTGCTGCAGATATTTGACGTGCCCCAGAAATTCAAAGTTATGAGCCTGATTGTTGAAACAATCAAGAGGACAGCTGCAGATCAGAAGAGATCTTGTGGGTATGCTCCACACATTCAGGTGCTCATCAACTCCAAGATGGGCACATGCACTTATCTTTTGGATCGATTAAAGTGCAACTATCCCTGGTGGTTTTGGTAATTCCTAACAACATATAGCTCATTGAACTAATGCTATTTCAAGATGATCATTTCAGAAAGTTCAATGATTGGCATGACATGGATTACGAACATGGACCCCTCAAAATGCTAAGGACACATATTGGCTCAAGCTCAAGACTCTACATTTTCATTTTAGTGATCCAAGATCACATTGAGTCCATAGGAAAAGCCAATACTATTAAAAGGGGATGAGGTGTTGCTTAATGGCTTGCTTGCTCAAAATGCTTAGTGATATGCTCCAAAAGCCCTCAACTACTTTCTCATATCCACATATGTCCCAAACCAAAAGTCAAACTCGGCCCTACTGATTTGATCTATCCGGCGCCACCGAGTTCACTTGACATAGCCACTGCCAGAAACCCTAGCCACTTCGGTCTCACCGATAGGGATCTCGGTCTCACCGAGATGGGATTGCAAACTCTCTATTTCCCTTCGTAACGTTTCGGTCCAACCGAGATGAGCAATCAGTCCCACCGAGTTCGCAATGCAAACTCTCTGTTTCCCTTTCCTAACGTTTCGGTCTCACCGAAATGAGCGAATCGGTCCCACCGAGTTTGCCTGACCAACTCTCTGTTTGCCTATTACAGAAATCGGTCCTACCGAGTTTATGTGATCGGTCTCACCGAGATTACGTTATGCCCTAACCCTAATGAAATCGGTCCCACCGAGTTGACATGTTGGTCCCACCGAAAAGCCTAACGTTCACATTTTGAGCTAAATCGGTCTGACCGAGTTTTATGATTCGGTCCCACCGAGTTTGGTAAATTGTGTGTAACGGTTAGATTTTGTGCGGAGGCTATTTATACCCCTCCACCCAATCTTCATTCCTGGAGAGAGCCATCAGAACGTGCCTACACTTCCAACATACATTTTCTGAGAGAGAACCACCTACTCATGTGTTGAGACCAAGATATTCCAATCCAACCACAAGAATCTTGATCTCTAGCCTTCCCCAAGTTGCTTTCTACTCAAATCTTCTTTTCACCAAATCCAAATCCATGAGAGAGAGAGTTGAGTGTTGGGGAGACTATCATTTGAAGCACAAGAGCAAGGAGTTCATCATCAACACACCATCTATTACCTTTTGGAGAGTGGTGTCTCCTAGATTGGTTAGTTGTCACTTGGGAGCCTTCGTCAAGATTGTGGAATTGAACCAAGGAGTTTGTACGGGCAAGGAGATCGCCTACTTCGTGAAGATCTACCCTAGTGAGGCAAGTCCTTCGTGGGCGATGGCCATGGTGGGATAGACAAGGTTTTCTTCTCGGACCCTTCGTGGATGGAGCCCTCCATGGACTCGTCCAGCCGTTACCCTTCGTGGGTTGAAGTCTCCATCAACGTGGATGTACGATAGCACCACCTATCGGAAACACAGAAAAAATCTCCGCTTCTACATTTCCTTTGCTCCCTCCAAACTCCTCCCTTTACCTTCATGTGCAATGTTTTACATTCCCCTGCTATACTCTTAGACTTGCACGTGTAGGTTGATTTCTTGACTTGTGCTAAGTTGCTAAAATCTGCCAAGACTTAAAATTGGGAAAAGGCTAGATTTTTATTTGGTCAAGTAGTCTAATCACCCCCCTCTAGACATACTTTCGATCCTAGATCGATGAGCTGCTGGTAGTTCTCTGGTCCCTCAGAACGACACCAAATCGAGCTACCGGGCAGACTCCCTTCTCCCTCGTTTACGGGGCACAAGCAGTTATCCCCGCGGAACTCATTTATGGGTTGCCTCAAGTGCTTGCCTACGATGAAGTAGCGCAGGATCAGCATCAACGTGAGGACGCTATGCTTCTGGAGGAGAACCGTCTTTGGGTTGTTACGCGTGCTGCACGCTATCAACAAGCCCTGCGTCGCTATCATAGCCGCAGGGTTCATGCCCGGTGTTTTGAGGAAGGCGACCTTGTCCTTAGGCACGTTCAGTCCGCCAAGGGTACAAACAAGTTGACGCCAAAGTGGGAAGGCCCTTACCGGGTAGTTCGAGTCACCAGAACTGGCGCAGTCTGCCTGGAGACCGGAGATGGCATTCAATTACAAACCTCATGGAATATTGAGCATCTCCGCAAGTTCTACCCATAAGGCGCGGCTGTCGGGCCCTGCCCGCCAACCACCCTTTTGTATAGGCCTTGCGTCATTTGCATGTAACCCCTTGTACAAAGCTAGGCGCAGACCCTGAGCATCAGAGAAATGAATGATCAAAGATAGGCGCTGGGCCCCCGACAAGTTGCATGCATGCATAAGCATATCATCAGCATTGCATGATCATATCGCATGCATTGCATAAGTATTTCATGAGCATTATATACTCATGTAGATTAGATCGCATCTTGCATCATTTCCATCTGCATAAAACTGCAGGTTCCTGCCGAGAACTTGGCCTTTGAGGGAAGATGGAAAGATGAACCAACACTGCGACCTCCGGCAAGCCAAACAAATAAGTTCTATCTCTTGTCCATATGTGTTCTGTAAGCAAAAACTTGTGCATAAGAAAACCTCGCCACTTTTTTGAAACTTAGGTGCTCCCATCCCTCGACTCGAACGTTGCTTCGATCAGGGCTGGTCGCAGTGGCCTTTGCTAAAAAAAGGTTGGCCGGGGGCTGGTCCCCCTTTGCAATTGTGCCTGGTAGGCTCAGTTCCCCGGCAACAAAATAGAGGGTACCGGCAGGATAACTTGCCGGGGGAAACTCATTTATCGAAAATATAGAGGCATCCCACCTCTGCATGGACATACATGTGCACGAGTCCCTCGACAAGATTCACCTTTTTCATTAATATGCAAATCAAACAAGTATAGACCTTATAGGACACAAACATGGACTCAAGAGATTACATTACTTGAACTAAAATTTGGCAAGTGCCTACAGGTTTAAGACTGAAAAAGATAAGTGCCCCGTAATGCCCTTTCTTGTCCCTCTCCTCCTAGGCACGACAGTAGAAGGCGAAGTGGGCAAAAGGAGCGCCTGGGTAGAGGCCCAGCCTTACCCCGTCGGGCTCCAGGAGAGGTAGCCTGGCGAGGATGGGAGGGCATCGGCGAACGCGTCGATGGAGAGCATGGCGGAGGCGACCCGTCAACCGCCACCACCAGGGCCAGCACTGTGCGGCAGGGCTAACGGAGCTGTAGCTCGCGAGGAAGCCTGCCGGGGTCCAGCTGGAAGGCTGCTGGAGGAAGCCGAGAGGCACCATCCCCACCTCTGCATCCAACTCCCCGGCAAATTGCCTTGCCGGGAAGGAGATGCAGGTGCAAATGATGGTGCTGCCGCCTGATGAAGATGGTGCGGGCGACGCTCAGCCAGAGTCAGCGTCGTCGCCCTCCCGGTCGCTGCCATCGTCATCGCCGTCACTGTCCTCCTCGTCGCTTTCGCTCGAGGAGGAGCTTTCGTCGTCGGTCGAGCTCTCTGCGCAACACCCTAAGCGAGCTCCCGAGCGCCCAACGATCTTGACGGAAAGCAGGCCGCCCTCCATTAATTGAAACTGGAGAACGTGCCCCTCCGACAAGCTATGGGCTCGTGCAAAGGTCTTCCAGCCACGGCGGAGGTACATAACATGAGGAGCAAGGAACTCAACATCCACCCACATGCCACCATTCCCACAACCCCTCATGTGCAATCTCAGTGCGCGCGGCTGTTCGAGCTCCATTACCCGTGCAAATGGAGTAGGGAGGCAGAGCCGCACGGAGGCTTGTACAGCCTGATGACGAACTCCCGAGGCTGGTTTCCAACGTGGCCTTCCATCGGAGGAGGATCCTTCGGTGGGGGCGCGGCCAGAGCGCCGCCCCATCCTCCTCCTCCTCGAGCACCGTGGTGACCTCAACGTCGCCCCCTCCCTCTTCCTCTCGTGGTGGGTTCTACCAGTGCGCGGTCCGGAGGAGGGGGGATACACTGTTGAGCAGAAGCTCTCATTGCTGCCGCCGGAGTTCCACCACGCCCTCGTCCCCTCACCATGACGAGCAAAGAAAGTTTGAGGAAGGGAAGAAGGGGAACGTGTGTGAGCAAACGCACCATTCCTGCCCCCTTTTATAGGGGGACGAGGCAGGGGCTGGCCTCTCACTCTGGGAGCGGCCACCCCGCTCCCCCAATACGGCCTCCCTGCGTCCTCAACAGCTCGAGGAGTCAAGGCCGACCCTCTGCTCCAACCAACGACGCCTGGTTTCTGCCATGGTACCCGTCCCCGCGCTCTCCGCATCCACCAACTACCCTACCCAATGCATGTAGGACACGTGGTGGGTGCGCATGAAGCGGGAAGCAAGTGGGATGGCAGTTTCCGCCCCGTGATCGTGGGGCGTGGGCAATCCGCGGGCCACGATCCGAGTTTTTCCATAACGTTGCACACGACGCGCGAGAAGACCAGAAACTGGTCCAGACTCAAGATTAATGAAGGAGCAAAGAAGATCTCAAGGGGCCATCCTCTTCCACGCCCCTGCTTGTGCACTTATTAGGGCCTACGCCGATGATGCCCGACAGCGCGTTCGGGGCAGGCCTGGGGGCTTCTGTCGGTCCAACAAACCCTGGGTCCGTTGCCCAGTCTGTGCACAGGCGCGAGATCAAGACCACATCACCAAGCTCAGATTGAAGCACAAGGAATCAGTTCTTCGAAGGACCAACATGCAGCGCAAGAATACCAAGAATAGCCAGAGAAGCAAGATACTGCTGAGGAAGAGACCTCTCTTGCCGGGCAGGCAGACCTGGCGAGGATGGGGTTACCCCCGGAAGCAAGCCTTCGGGACGCCCCGGCAGGCCTGCCGGGGCTTACAGAGGCAAAACCACCTCACCACACCACCTCATCACGACGCACGTTGTCGATCGATACGGTTTCAAGCTCCAAGGTGACTAAGTGGCTACTATTCGCCACATGGCAGCCACTTCCTACAAGAAATACCTCCAGACGACACCCGTCCTGCGACGTGTCGAGCGAGCAGGCGCGAAGCTGGCAAAATAGCCCGACAAGGCCTGCCAAGCAAGCGACGATGTGACATTGAGCGGCGCATTTAATGCCCCCTGTCAGCCTGCAGAGTTAGGTATGATAGCACATTTTTGCTATCCAATCAGTGCATAATGACTGATTTGCCACTATGGTGACCCCTTTATCTATAAAAGGAGGCCCAAGGCAACCCTAGAAACGGTTAGCGAATCCACCCCCTCACATATTCGTACGCGCGTAGCCGTTTCGCCCAGGCCAACCCTGCCGGGCAAGCGTGTTGCGCTCACCACTAGTTTTTCCACTATCAATCCACCAAAGCAGGAGTAGGGTTTTATGCCTCACGGTGGCCCGAACCTGGGTAAAGACTGCCCGTGTGATCTCTACCGTGCTGTCTCACGCTCCTCTGCGCTTTGTGCAACGTGCCATCCCCCCGCCGAACCAGCAAGGGACTCTTGGTCCCATAGGTGGCCGTGGTTTCCCGCAACAAGATTCTTCTTCTAGTAGTAACAATAATCATGCTAAACCCAATATTGTTGCTTCTAGTAGTTCTCTTGATTCCACTAATGATTCTCTTAGCCAAGTTACAATTGAGCAAGAAAATAGATTATTGAAGGGAATTATAGAGAAAGGTGTTTACAAGAGCCTTGCCGGAAGTAAGCAATTTGAGGAAATTGTGCACAAGCAAGGAAGGCACCGGAAGAATCAAGGTGTTGGTTTTGAACGCAAGTTCAATGCCAATGGAGTTGAGTGGGAAGAAGATCAATACCCCAAGACGAAGTTTGTTCCTCAACAAGAGAAGTATGACCCTACTTCTTTCAAGGGAACACAAGCTCAAGATGATCTTCCACCACAAGACCACAAGCTAAAAGGCAAGGACAAGCTTCAAGAAGAGATTGATTCATTTGAAGAAGCTCCAAAGGCCTTGGTCAAGTGGGTTCCCAAGGCTACATCAAGTTCTACTTCATCAAGTACGACTACAACTCCAAGGATTCCCATCAAGTTGATGTGGGTCCCAAAGAAGAAGAACTAGAGAGTTCTCGAGGGTGACTCCGCCAACATACTTCACTCATACTCATTTTGGCAAGGACACGTGCAATCAACTTTCATATCTTGCACTAGTTCAAGGAGTCACAAACCCTCTTGTTGGTAAGACAAGGGACAAGGTAACCTAATGCTTCCATGGACATCATCATATGTGTATTTCACTCTATGTCTATGGATATCCTTGTGTGTTCCTTGTGGGACCAACCCATTGAAAGTGCAACTCACTCCAATGGATTGCTCCAAATGATCTACATCAACATTGAGCATCCACATCTTGAACATCTACATGAAGTCATCATCGACAAAACCCAAGGTTAGTTCATCCCTCTTTGGGGGGATATCGCATCTAGGGGGAGCTTTGCTCTAAGAATTGAGCTAAAGCAACTCTAATGATGTGAACACAACAATGCTTTATGTAAAAGTGGTAACCCCACTTGTGCTTAAACGATGAGTATGACATACGGTCAAATGTTCTCATTTGACTCCTCAGTTGATATACTCATATATAGATGACCTAGTCATCGCCAATTGCTTGATAGATGCTAGAGTGTTTGTGCATGCTTTGCCACATATTTTATTTGCTATATTATTGTGTGAGCATGTTGGTTGCATAATTTTCTCCATTCGAGGACATCCATTTGTTGCTTTGATTGTTTGGTTTTTCTGTTGCCAAGTGGATGGACAAGAATGCCTAAGTACTCCCTCTAGCTATCTATGCTTTTCTCATCTCAAACTATATTCATGCTACATCACAAAGCTTGAACAAGTCGAATTTGGACTCTACGGGTGAGGAGCACTCGGAGCTACCGATCCGTCAAGGGCTTAAACTTCCAAAACCTCTTAATACATCTCGGCCAGACCAACTCATCACACTCGGTCTTACTGAATTCATTAAGTTGATCTAGGTTTTCATCTCCATGCAACCGATTTGAACAATTCAGTCACACCGAGTTGCAGTAACTGCTAGCAGTTTTGCATCTTTGTGCCACCGAGTCGTTCCACTCGGTCACACCGACAGTGACTGGGTATATATACCGCGGTTTGAAATCTTGGAAATTCTTCCAAACCACTCGTCCGCGCCTCCCAGCTCTGCCGCCCCCTTGGTCTCCGGATCGTCTCTGTCATCGCCAGTGTCCTCCTGCGCTGGTCTCCGTCGCCCTCAATGGAAATCTCACCGCCGTTGTCGCCGTAGCGAGTTCGTCGCCAAGTTAGGGTACGGCCTCGACCTCTTTGTGCGTTCTTTTTTTTTCAATTCTTACACAAAGATCATTGCCATTATTCTTACAATGAATGAGATCAATCTATCCACCGAAAAGTTCCATTAGAATAGATTTGATGCAAAAACTTAGGGTTAGGTTTCCGCTGAACTCATCCCGGACGGACCGATGTGAGGATCTCGGTCTCACCGATTTGGTTCAGGCCATTGCACAAGTACAACTCGGTCTGACCGAAGCGTACTAATCGGTGTGACCGAAATCACTTACTCTGTGAAACCCTAGCATCTTGGAATCACCAAACTGCATTTCAGTCTGACCGAAATTGCATGTTTAGATTCTATTAATGCTTCGGTGTCACCGAGTTTGTCATATCGATAGCTCCGAAATGCTTTCTGCAGAAAACTAAAGTTAAGTTTTTGTCTCAATGTTTTTGCAAAATAGTTGTGTTTTGTGATGCTCATCCACTCTACCTATACCTATCTAGTCACAGGGTCAGTTTCAGAGATGTCAGAGGGCAGTGACAGCTAGAACAGGTCTGAGGAGCAGGTGAATCTCACTGAGGGCACTAGTCCCTCCAATAGCAAGTATGAAGATGGTAGCAGAAGCACTCCATGCAACTTGCCTAAGGCTGCTACTAGGCAAAGGAAGAAGAGAACCTTAGAATCTGAGGATGAGGACTTTGTTGTTGTTGAGTAGGTGACCTCAAAGAAGAAAGTGCTCAAGAAGGAATATGCTGCTGCTGCTGCCACAAAGCTTGGCATGCAAAAGAAAGCTCCTGCTAAGAGGAAGCCCATGTCAAAAGCTAGAGCCTCCACTCAGGAAACTATGGAGTTCAGTCTTGAACCAAGAGAGGAAGAGGCTGCTGGAGGAAAGAAGAGGAAGGAGAGAGTGAGGAAGACTGTTGCCAGAGTCATTGGCAGATCATCTATGATGAGGGACTCTAATGATGAAGAGGAGGAGGAAGAGCCAGCTGCACCACCTCCAAAGACTCAGAAGCTCATGCGGGATGCCATAAAGTCTGGGGCTGCTCCATCTAAGCCCAAGACAGCCCCCAAGCCTCCAACTCACGCTCAAGCTCCAAAACCTTGTGCACCCAAGAGATCCACCAGGAACATTTCTGCTGCTGAGAAGAACAAGGCCCCAGTGCCTGAAGCTCAAGAGGATGAAGAGCCACAAGTTCTCAGAAAGTTGAAGCCAAAGATTCCAGATCATAGTGATGATCATCCTGTTGCTGAGAACATGAAGGAAAGAAAGGATGCAAGTTTGAGATTGTGGAGACAGACTGATCCCTATGCCACCAGGAGAAGAACTGCTTTAGATTATCGTTTCCACACCAAGGAATGATAACCCACAAGTAGAGGGGATCGCAACAGTTTTCGAGGGTAGAGTATTCAACCCAAATTTATTGATTCGACACAAGGGGAGCCAAAGAATATTCTCAAGTATTAGCAGTTGAGTTGTCAATTCAACCACACCTGGATAACTTAATATCTGTAGCAAAGTATTTAGTAGCAAAGTAGTATGAAAGTAACGGTAACGGTGGCAAAAGTAACAGTTTTGTAGTAATCGTAACAGTGGCAACGACAAAGTAACTAAGCAAAGAGCAATATGTGAAAAGCTCGTAGGCATTGGATCGGTTATAGAGAATTATGTCGGATGCGATTCCTCATGCAATAGTTATAACATAGGGTGACATAGAACTAGCTCCAATTCATCAATGTAATGTAGGCATGTATTTCGAATATAGTCATACGTGCTTATGGAAAAGAACTTGCATGACATCTTTTGTCCTACCCTCCCATGGCAACGGGGTCCTATCAGAAACTAAGGGATATTAAGGCCTCCTTTTAATAGAGTACCGGACCAAAGCATTAACACATAGTGAATACATGAACTCCTCAAACTACGGTCATCACCGGGAGTGGTCCCGATTATTGTCACTTCGGGGTTACCGGATCATAACACATAGTAGGTGACTATTGACTTGCAAGATAGGATCAAGAACTCATATATATTCATGAAAACATAATAGGTTCAGATCTGAAATCATGGCACTCGGGCCCTAGTGACAAGCATTAAGCATAGCAAAGTCATAGCAACATCAATCTCAGAACATAATGGATACTAGGGATCAAACCCTAGCAAAACTAACTCGATTACATGGTAAATCTCATCCAACCCATCACCGTCCAGCAAGCCTACAATGGAATTACTCACGCATGGCGGTGAACATCATGAAATTGGTGATGGAGGAAGGTTGATGATGACGATGGCGACGGACTCCCCTCTCCGGAGCCCCGAACGGACTCCAGATCAGCCCTCCCGAGAGAGATTAGGGCTTGGCGGCGGCTCCATATCGTAAAACGCGATGCATCCTTCTCTCTGGTTTTTTTCTCCCCGAACGTGAATATATGGAGTTGGAGTTGAGGTCAGTGGAGCACCAGGGGGCCCACGAGGCAGGGGGCGCGCCCAGGGGGGTAGGCGCGCCCCCACCCTCGTGGACAGGGTGTGGGCCCCCTGGTCTTGATTCTTTCGCCAGTATTTTTTATATATTCCAAAAATATTCTCCGTGAAGTTTCAGGTCATTCCGAGAACTTTTATTTCTGCACAAAAATAACACCATGGCAATTCTGCTGAAAACAGCGTCAATCCGGGTTAGTTCCATTCAAATTATGTAAGTTAGAGTCCAAAACAAGGGCAAAAGTGTTTGGAAAAGTAGATACGATGGAGACGTATCAACTCCCCCAAGCTTAAACCTTTGCTTGTCCTCAAGCAATTCAGTTGATAAACTGAAAGTGATAAAGAAGAACTTATACAAACTCTGTTTGCTCTTATTGTTGTAAATATGTAAAGCCAACATTCAAGTTTTCAGCAAAGATTATGAACTAACCATATTCACAATAACGCTTAGGTCTCATGTTTACTCATATCAATGGCATAATCAACTAGCGAGCAATAATAATAATTCTCGGATGACAACACTTTCTCAAAACAATCATAATATGATATAACAAGATGGTATCTCGCTAGCCCTTTCTGAGACCGCAAAACATAAATGCAGAGCACCTTTAAAGATCAAGGACTGACTAGACATTGTAATTCATGGTAAAAGAGATCCAGTCATAGTCATACTCAATATAAATTAACAGTAATGGATGCAAATGACAGCTGTGCTCTCCAACTGGTGCTTTTTAATAAGAGGAGGATGACTCAACATAAAAGTTAATAGATAGGCCCTTCGCAGAGGGAAGCAGGGATTTGTAGAGGTGCCAGAGCCCGGTTTTGAAATAGAGATAAATAATATTTTGAGTGGCATACTTTCATTGTCAACATAACAACCGAGAGATCTCGATATCTTCCATGCTACACACATTATAGGCGGTTCCCAAGCAGAATGGCAAAGTTTATACCCCCCACCACCAACAAGCATCAATCCATGGCTTGCTCGAAACAACGAGTGCCTCCAACTAGCAACAGCCCTGGGGGAGTTTTGTTTACAATTATTTCGATTTGATTTGCTTAGAGCATGGGACTGGGCATCCCGGTGACCAGCCATTTTCTCGTGAGTGAGGAGCGGAGTCCACTCCTTTTGAGAATAACCCACCTAGCATGGAAGATACAGACAACCCTAGTTGATACATGAGCTATTCGAGCATACAAAGCAGAATTTCATTTGAAGGTTTAGAGTTTGGCACATACAAATTTACTTGAAACGGCAGGTCGATACCGCGTAAAGGAAGGTATGGTGGACTCATATGGAATAACTTTGGGGTTTATGGAAGTGGATGCACAAGCAGTATTCCCGCTTAGTACAAGTGAAGGCTAGAAAAAGACTGGGAAGCGACCAACTAGAGAGCGACAACAGTCATGAACATGCATTAAAATTAATAAACATTGAATGCAAGCATGAGTAGGATATAACCCACCATGAACATAAATATCGTGGAGGCTATGTTGATTTTGTTTCAACTACATGTGTGAACATGTGCCAAGTCAAGTCACTTGAATCGTTCAAAGGAGGATACCACCCTATTATACCACATCACAACCATTTTAATAGCATGTTGGCACGCAAGGTAAACCATTATAAACTCCTAGCAAATTAAGCATGGCATGAGCAACTATAATCTCTAATTGTCATTGCAAACATGTTTCATTCATAATAGGCTGAATCAGGAACGATGAACTAATCATATTTACAAAAACAAGAGAGGTCGAGTTTATACCAGCTTCTCTCATCTCAATAAGTCCATCATATATCGTCATTATTGCCTTTCACTTGCACGACCGAACGATGTGAATAATAATAATAGTGCACGTGCATTGGACTAAGCTGGAATCTGCAAGAATCTGATGCAAAGGAGAAGACAAGGTAATATGGGCTCTTGGTTAAATCAACAATAATGCATATAAGAGCCACTTCAACATTTTCATTATGATCTTCTCCTCTCGACCCCCAAAGAAAAGAAATAAAATAAAACTATTTACACGGGAAAGCTCCCAACAAGCAAAAGAAGAACGAGAAATCTTTTTGGGTTTTCTTTTAGTTATTACTACTACAGGCATGAAAAGTAAACTAGCTAAAAGCTACAACTATTTTTTTTGGTTTTTCTTAAGGTTATTCAAACACACAAGAAGAAAGCAAGAAAAAGGAAAATGAATTAGCATGAATAGTACAATGAAAAGTATGAACACCGACAACTGGCATGAGTGTGTGGACATGAATGTAATGTCGGTGAGAAATACGTACTCCCCCAAGCTTAGGCTCTTGCCACTCCTTATTCCAAAATCTATCAAATCTTTACCCAAGGACTTGAAAACTTCACAACACAAAACTTCAACAGAAAAAAATCTTATGAGCTCCGTTAGTATAAGAAAATAAACCACCACTTTAAGGTACTGTAATGAACTCATTCTTTATTTATATTGGTGTTAAACCTAATGTATTCCAACTTCTCTATGGTTCATACCCCCCGATACTACTCATAGATTCATCAAAATAAGCAAACAACACACGAAAAATAGAATCTGTCATAACAGAACAGTCTGTAGCAATCTGTATCATTCGAATACTTCTGTAACTCCAAAAATTCTGAAAAACTAGGACAACCTGGATAATTTGTATATTAACCTTCTGCAAAAAGAATCAGTATTTTATCACGTTCTGGTGAATTTTAACAATTATTTTTGTGAGCACAAAGTTTCTGTCTTTTTCAGCAAGATCAAACAACTATCACCCAAGAAGATCCTATCAGTTCTACTTGTCACGAATACTAATTAAAACATAAAACCACATCTAAACAAAGGATAGATGAATTATTTATTACTAAACAAGAGCAAAAGCAAAGAACAAAAAATAAAATTGGGTTGCCTCTCAACAAGCGCTATTGTTCAATGCCCCTAGCTAGGCATTTTTTATTGCAAGGATAATTCAGACAACAGACAAAAAATACTATTTTTGCTTTATTTAATCTAAATAATAGAAAGTAAAAGGAGGGTACAGAAGGTTGTGCTTTCTAACTTCATCCATCTCATGCTCATCAAAAGGAATCCACTAATAAGGTTGATCAAGTCTTGTTAACAAACTCTTTTCGAATAACATGGAACCGGAGAAATTTCGGATAACACTATGTTACCTCAACAGGGATATGCACATCCCCAACAATAAGAATATCATATTTCTTCTTGACAGTAGGAAGAGGAAATTCAAAACCTCCAATAGTAATAGTTGAAAATTTTCCAATAGAATTGATACTCTGGACTTGAGGTTGTTTCCTCGGAAAGTGTACCATATGCTCATTACCATTAACATGAAAAGTGGCATCGCCTTTGATGCAATCAAGAACAGCCCCTGCAGTATTAAAAAAGGGTCTACCAAGGATAATTGACATACTATCGTCCTCAGGAATATCCAGAATAACAAAGTCCGTTAAAATAGTAACGTTTGCAAACACAACAGGCACATCCTCATAAATACCGACAGGTATAACAGTTGATTTATCAACCATTTGCAAAGATATTTCAGTATGTGTCAACTTATTCAAATCAAGTCTATGATATAAAGAGAGAGGCATAACACTAACACCGGCTCCAAGATCACATAAAGCAGTTCTAACATAGATTCTTTTAATGGAGCATGGTATATTTGGTACTCCTGGATCTCCTAGTTTCTTAGGTATTCCACCCTTACAAGTATAATTAGCAAGCATGGTGAAAATTTCAGCTTCCGGCATCTTTCTCTTATTTGTAACAATGTCCTTCATATACTTGGCATAAGGATTCATTTTAAGCATATCAGTAAAATGCATACGCAAGAAGATAGGTCTAATCATTTCAGCAAAGCGCTCAAAATCCTCATCATCCTTTTTCTTGGATGGTTTGGGAGGAAAAGGCATGGGTTTCTGAACCCATGGTTCTCTTTCTTTACCGTGCTTCCTAGCAACGAAGTCTCTCTTATCACAACGTTGATTCTTTGATTGTGGGTTATCAAGATCAACAGCAGGTTCAATCTCTACATCATTGTCATTGCTAGGTTGAGCATCAACATGCACATCATCATTAATATTATCACTAGGTTCATGTTCCTCACCAGATTGTGTTTCAGCATCAGAAATAGAAATAACATTGGGATTCTCAGGTATGTTAACAACAGGTTCACTAGAAGCATGCAAAGTCCTATCATTTTTTGTTTTCTTTCTTTTAGAAGGACTAGGTGCATCAACATTAGTTCTCTGAGAATCTTGTTCAATTCTCTTAGGGTGGCCCTCAGGATACAAAGGTTCCTGAGTCATTTTACCCCCTCTAGTCATAACTCTAACAACATTATCATTTTTCTTATTATTTAATTCATTGAGCAAATCATTTTGAGCTTTAAGTACTTGTTCTACTTGAGTGGTAACCATAGAAGCATGTTTACTAATGAGTTTAAGTTCACCTTTAACTCTAGACATATAATCACTCAAGTGTTCAATCATATAAGCATTGCGTTTCAATTGTCTACCAACATAAGCATTGATGTTTTCTTGTTTAACAATAAAATTATCAAACTCATCTAAGCATTGGCTAGCAGACCTATAACGAGGAATATCACCTTCATCAAATCTATAGAGAGAATTTACCTTTACTACCTGTGTCGGGTTATCAAGATCATGTGTTTCCTCAACAGGCGGCAAATTAAGACCATGTATTTCTTCAATAGGAGGCAAATTCTTAACATCTTTAGCTTTACTACCTTTTTCTTTCGTAGATTTCTTTGCCTCTTGCATATCTTTAGGACTGAGAAATAGAATACCCCTTTTCTTCGGAGTTGGCTTAGGAGTTGGTTCAGGAAGTGTCCAATTATGTTCATTAGTCAACATATTATTCAATAGCAATTCAGCTTGATCAACTGTTCTTTCCCTGAAAACACAACCAGCACAACTATCCAGGTGGTCTCTGGAAGCATCGGTTAGTCCATTATAAAAGATATCAAGTATTTCATTTTTCTTGAGAGGATGATCAGGCAAAGCATTAAGTAATTGGAGAAGCCTCCCCCAAGCTTGTGGGAGACTCTTCTTCAATTTGCACAAAGTTATATATTTCCCTTAAAGCAGCTTGTTTCTTATGAGCGGGGAAATATTTAGCAGAGAAGTAATAAATCATATCCTGGGGACTACGCACACAACCAGGATCAAGAGAATTAAACCATATTTTAGCATCACCCTTTAATGAGAACGGAAATAATTTAAGGATATAGTAGTAGCGAGTTTTCTCATCATTAGTGAACAGGGTGGCTATATCATTTAATTTAGTAAGATGTGCCACAACAGTTTCAGATTCATAGCCATAAAAAGGATCAGATTCCACCAAAGTAATTATCTCTGAATCAACAGAGAAATCATAATCCTTATCAGTAACACAGATAGGTGAAGTAGCAAAATCAGGGTCATATTTCATTCTAGCATTCAGAGATTTTTCTTTCAGCTTAGCTAATAATTTCTTAAGATCATTTCTATCATTGCAAGCAAGAAAGTCTCTAGCAGTTTCTTCATCCATAACATAAGCCTCAGGCACAACAGGCAATTCATATCTAAGGGGAGAATCTTCATCATCACTTTCATCAATATTATCAGTTTCAATAATTTCATTCTCTCTAGCCTAGCAAGTTGTTCATCAAGGAATTCACCTAGTGGCACAGTAGTATCAAGCATAGAAGTAGTTTCATCATAAGTATCATGCAAAGCAGAAGTGGCATCATCAACAACATGCGACATATCAGAATTAATAGCAGAAGCAGGTTTAGGTGTCGCAAGCCTACTCAAAACAGAAGGTGAATCAAGTGCAGAGCTAGATGGCAGTTCCTTACCTCCCCTCGTAGTTGAGGGATAAATTTTGGTTTTCTCATCTTTCAAGTTCCTCATAATGACCAGCAGATATAAATCCCAAGTGACTCAAAGAATAGAGCTATGCTCCCCGGCAACGGCGCCAGAAAATAGTCTTGATAACCCACAAGTATAGGGGATCGCAACAGTTTTCGAGGGTAGAGTATTCAACCCAAATTTATTGATTCGACACAAGGGGAGCCAAAGAATATTCTCAAGTATTAGCAGTTGAGTTGTCAATTCAACCACACCTGGATAACTTAATATCCGCAACAAAGTATTTAGTAGCAAAGTAGTATGAAAGTAACGGTAACGGTGGCAAAAGTAACAGTAGCAGTTTTGTGGTAATCGTAACAATGGCAACGGCAAAGTAACTAAGCAAAGAGCAATATGTGAAAAGCTCGTAGGCATTGGATCGGTGATGGAGAATTATGTCGGATGCGATTCCTCATGCAATAGTTATAACATAGGGTGACACACAACTAGCTCCAATCCATCAATGTAATGTAGGCATGCATTTCGAATATAGTCATAGGTGCTTATGGAAAAGAACTTGTATGACATATTTTGTCCTACCCTCCCGTGGTAGCGGGGTCCTATCGGAAACTAAGGGATATTAAGGCCTCCTTTTAATAGAGTACCGGACCAAAGCATTAACACATAGTGAATACATGAACTCCTCAAACTACGGTCATCACCGGGAGTGGTCCCGATTATTGTCACTTCGGGGTTACCGGATCATAACACATAGTAGGTGACTATTGACTTGCAAGATAGGATCAAGAACTCATATATATTCATGAAAACATAAGAGGTTCAGATCTGAAATCATGGCACTCGGGCCCTAGTGACAAGCATTAAGCATAGAAAAGTCATAGCAACATCAATCTCAGAACATAATGGATACTAGGGATCAAACCCTAGCAAAACTAACCCGATTACATGGTAAATCTCATCCAACCCATCACCGTCCAGCAAGCCTATGATGGAATTACTCACGCACGGCGGTGAGCATCATGAAATTGGTGATGGAGGAAGGTTGATGATGACGATGGCGACGGATTCCCCTCTCCAGAGCGCCGAACGGACTCCAGATTAGCCCTCTCGAGAGAGATTAGGGCTTGGTGGCGGCTCCGTATCGTAAAACGCGATGAATCCTTCTCTCTAATTTTTTCCCCCCGAACATGAATATATGGAGTTGGATTTGAGGTCGGTGGAGCACCAGGGGGCCCACGAAGCAGGGGCGCGTGCCCAAGGGGGTAGGCGCACCCCCACCCTCTTGGATAGGGTGTGGGCCCCCTGGTCTTTATTCTTTCGCCAGTATTTTTTATATATTCCAAAAATATTCTTCGTGAAGTTTCAGGTCATTCTGAGAACTTTTATTTCTGCACAAAAATAACACCATGGCAATTCTGCTGAAAACAGCGTCAGTCCGGGTTAGTTCCATTCAAATCATGCAAGTTAGAGTCCAAAACAAGGGCAAAAGTGTTTGGAAAAGTAGATACGATGAGACGTATCAAGGAACAGTAGGACTTCTATGAGACTGTCTTGGTAGACAAGAAGCCTATTATCAGTGATATGAGATGGGTTGATTGGACATACATCGACGACAATGAGGACTACTTCCCAGGTGTGCATGAGAGCTTCAGGATGAACGAAGTCGATAAGTTTTTTGGTCAAAAGTTGACAAAGTAGAATGATGAAATGATTATGCAATTCTACTCCACTGCTCATTTCTATCCAGATAGCAAGATTGTCTGGATGATAGAAGGAACCAGATATCAATCTTCAATTTCTGAATGGGCCAAGTTGATCAATGCCCCCAAGGAAGATGAAAATGACACGGATGTATATGCCAAGCCAAGGAAGGATCACAACTCCATGGCAAACATGTACAAGACCATTCCAGATGATGCCTTGGAGACTCACAAGCTTGGGTCCATATATTATCTGCTGTAAGGATTGACCACCATCAACACCATCTTGAGGCACACTCTGTTGCCCAAGTCAGGAGATCATAGGATGATCCGTGGTCACTCCATCAACTTGGTTCATATCTTTGATGTGCCCCAAAAGTTCAAAGTGATGACTCTAATTGTTGAGACAGTGAAGAGAACTGTAGCTGATCAGAAGAGATCTTGTGGATATACCCCTTACATACAGATGCTAATCAACTCCAAGATGGGGACATGAACATATCTTCTTGATAAAGAGCATCTTCCCCTGAGGCGAGAATTTGAAGACAATGAGATTGTCATGGATGAATCTCATCCAACCAGCGCAGAAGCATGGGAGGAGAGAGAGAGAGAGAGAGAGAGCCAAGGCTGCTAAAGCAGCAAGGGCAGCTAGTGTACCAGATGCTTCACAAGTGATGCTCAAGACCAAGCAAGGTAAACTCAGTTATCTGCTTGAGGCTACTGTGAGGATTGAGAAGGGCCTGGCCACCCTGACTCAGGATGAAGAAAGTCTTGAGAGGATCATTGAGACCAAATTCCATGATCTAGATGTGAAGGTTACAGAGATCCAGACTACTGTGGAGAAGCTCCAGGAAGAAGTTGAGGACATCAGTGACAGACCAACCACTGATGCTTTTCAGAGAGTGCCAAGGGCACAAAGGTCTACAGCTGTGCCAGTTTTCAGAGACTCTAGGACTACCATTTCAGCACCTGCAACAACCGCCTCAGTCGTACCTCAAGTTTCAACTCCTCCAACTCCACAGACGTCTACTGAAGCTTTTGCAGATGGACTCCTCTCCACGCCATCTACGCACACCGGAGCAACAAGCCAGAAGACCACTCCAGGAGCTCCCAGAGATCATGCCTAGAGTGCCGCATAGCACTATGCATTTTGAAGCTTTTTGGTAACTTGTTGCCAAAGGGGGAGAAAGTGTATAGATCATTAGGCTTCAAGGGAGAGAGCATTTTGTCTTTCATTGCTTCTCTTGCTACTTTGATCGTTTGCTCGTTTGATTCTTGCTACAATATTTGTGCTTGTTTGTGAGATACTCTTGTGATCATGTGTTTGATCATATTATACTTTAATGTGTGCTTGTATGATGATATCTATGATATTTGTGTATGATCAATCATGTTTACCCTTGGTGATGAGTGCATGTTATTTAAATCTTATATTTTTGAGCGCTCCACCAAGATGTATGTGACATGGAAGAGTGACCCATGATCCTAATCGATTGTGCATTTGCATTCAAAAGAAAATTTTAAAATAATGCACAAATTTAGGGGGAGCTCTTGCTTATCACATACTTCTCAAAGCGATGATGTATTTCATTTATATTATCATCTTTCAAAGCTTTGATCTCTAGCCTTCCCCAAGTTGCTTTCCACTCAAATCACAAACTTCCACTACTCATTTTCTGAGAGAGAACCACCTACTCATGTGTTGAGACCAAGACATTCCAATCCAACCACAAGAATCTTGATCTCTAGCCTTCCCCAAGTTGCTTTCCACTCAAATCATCTTTTCACCATAGCCAAATCTGTGACAGAGAATTGTGTATTGGGGAGACTATCATTTGAAGCACAAGAGCAAGGAGTTCATCATCATCACACCATCTATTACCTTTTGGAGAGTGGTGTCTCCTAGATTGGTTAGGTGTCACTTGGGAGCCTCCGTCAAGATTGTGGAGTTGAACCAAGGAGTTTGTACGGGCAAGGAGATCGCCTACTTCGTGAAGATCTACCCGAGTGAGGCAAGTGCTTCGTGGGCGATGGCCATTATGGGATAGACAAGGTTGCTTCTCCGTGGACCCTTCGTGGGTGGAGCCCTCCGTGGACTCGCGCAACCATTACCCTTCGTGAGTTGAAGTCTCCATCAACATGGACGTATGATAGCACCACCTATCGGAACCACGCAAAAAATCTCCGTGTCTACATTGCGTTTGCCTTCTCCAAACCCTTCCCTTTACCTTCATACGCAATGTTTTACTTTCCGCTGCTATACTCTTAGAATTGCATGTGTAGGTTGATTGCTTGACTTGTGCGAAGTTGCTAAAATATGCCAAGACTTAAAATTGATAAAAGGCTAGATTTTTATTTGGTCAAGTAGTCTAATGACCCCCCCTCTAGACCTACTTTCGATCCTACAATTCTGCAGGGACTTCCTCAGTCCTTCAGCTTCGTGTCGCAGCACATCTGATCGATGTCTTTCAACTTGAAGTTGAGATTCAAGAAGATGAACTGATTCAGGCTGTGAGTTCTAAGAGCTTGTGCCAGCAATAGTGGCCAGTAACTCGAACACTACATCAAGACATGACTTTTGGGTTGTCTCACTGTCGTCAACATAGTTTTTATCAGTTTTCTTTGAGACCAACAGGGATGTCTCACTATCTTGAACCTTATCTGCATTACTTCCTTTACCATTGCATAACGAGGTACTCTACTCCAATATTTTGTCTGCATTCTAAAAGAGAAACAAGCAGACACATCATAGGTTTACCATGTTGTATATGAAGCTGATTTTGGTAAATCAGTTCAGTAGTAAAGTGGACAGGATAATAGCATGAAACAAACATACATCTATGTATCATGGTCACTGTATGGTCTATATCATTCTATTTTTTGTTGCCAAATCAAGATATAGACACAGTTCAAATAATATCTGTTTAAGACAAAGCAGAATAGACAAAATATAAGTGTGGGAAACTACAGAGCAATAACAACACTTGTAATGTGCATGACATGAGAACATAACTGTTTATTCAATTGAAACTGGAATCTACATAGAGCAAGTTACAACAGCAAACCAGTTAAAGAAACATGTTTAAAACATACCTGTTGCTTCATTGGAGTTTCAATTCCATCCTTCAAATTTGAAAATAGTTGCTATGAGTAAATACAGTGATGCAAGAGCAAAGGAGTATGAACCATAGCTACAGAACCTGACCCGAGAACAATTCTTTTTCTGCTTTAACTATTAACTTGGGGTTCGGAGTGGTGGTCTTCGTGCTTTGGGCACTGCAGTTGCCTTACTAACTGCTCGTGTTTGGGTGCTCTGTGGTGGAGACGGTGCTGTGTCAACTGGAACTGGGTTACTATCTGCTGGGGTTGGGGTTAGAAGGGGTGTAGCTGGTTCTCTATCCAACTGGGTAGGGGTACAATCTGCGAAAGTCTGGGTTATGTGTGGTGGGGCTGGTTCTTGGGCAAGTACAACCGTGGTTCTATCTGCATTGACTGGTAGCACTATCTTTTCCGAAGACCGTGTTGTTACTCCCTTAGATACTGCCATCACCCTCTCCAATTCAAATGGTTGATAAACAAGAAAAGTAATTGAATGTACAGTGGTGCAATGGATAGTGGGGAATAAAAGAGGGCATGAAATAATTCACATTTATGTTGTCTAACCAAACAGGATAGCATGACACAGTTTCACATATATGATGGCTAACTAAACAGGATAGCATGACACAATTTCACATATATGATGGCTAACTAAAAAGGATGGAAAGACATAGTTCAAAATATGATGACTATGTAAACATGATGACATGATATAACTATATAATGTGTTTATTAAATGGGTTGGCATGCCATAATTCACATACATGCCGCCTATGGAAACATGATAGCATGATATAATTCATGGATAGAATGACATAATTCAAAATATGATGATTGTAAACACTAAACACGATGAGATGATATAACTATATGATGTCTTTATTAAATGGGTTGGCATGCCATAATTCAGATAGATGATGTCTATGATTGCCATAATAGGACTGGTCATCTGTCTCTGAATCCTCCTCTGAGGAGCTATCCGTAACCAGCGAGATATGCACTTCGTCAGATAGCATAGTCTACTCTGAAGACCTTGTTTTCAATCCAGAATTTTCCATCACCGTGTCAA